>NC_054476.1:141564757-141864757 GCF_017639515.1 Carcharodon carcharias
TTCAGGGACTGTCCCCCAGTGAGAGTCAGCACCTTCAGGGACTGTTTCCCAGTGAGAGTCAGGATCTTCAGGAACTGTCTCCCATTGAGAGTCAGCACCTTCAGGAACTGTCTCCCAGTGAGAGTCAGTACCTTCAGTGACTGTCTCCCCGTGAGAGTCAGCACCTTCAGGTACTGTCTCCCCGTGAGAGTCAGCACCTTCAGGACTTTCTCCCAGTGAGAGTCAGCACCTTCAGGAACTGTCCCCCAGTGAGAGTCAGCAACTTCAGGAACTGTCCCCCAGTGAGAGTCAGCACCTTCAGGAACTGTCTCCTTGTGAGAGTCAGCACCTTCAGGAACTGTCCCCCAGTGAGAGTCAGCACCTTCAGGAACTGTCTCCCAGTGAGAGTCAGCACCTTCAGGAACTGTTTCCCAGTGAGAGTCAGCACCTTCAGGAACTGTACCCCCGTGAGAGTCAGCACCTTCAGGAACTGTCCCCCAGTGAGGGTCAGCAGTTTCAGGAACTGTCCCTCAGTGAGAGTCAGCACCTTCAGGAACTGTCCCCCAGTGAGAGTCAGCACCTTCCGGGACTGTCTCCCAGTGAGAGTCAGCACCTTCAGGAACTGTCCGCCAGTGACAGTCAGCACCTTCAGTAACTGTCCCCAAGGGAGAGTCAGCACCTTCAGGAACAGTGCCCCAGTGAGAGTCAGCAACCTCAGGAACTGTCTCCCAGTGAGAGTCAGCACCTTCAGGGACTGTCTCCTTGTGAGAGTCAGCACCTTCAGGGACTGTCTCCCAGTGAGTGTCAGAACGTTCAGGAACTGTCTCCCAGTGAGAGTCAGCACCTTCAGGACTGTCTCCCAGTGAGAGTCAGCACCTTCAGGGACTGTCTCCCAGTGAGAGTCAGCACCTTCAGAGA
The DNA here is from genome assembly GCF_017639515.1 of Carcharodon carcharias. Lineage (NCBI taxonomy): Eukaryota > Metazoa > Chordata > Chondrichthyes > Lamniformes > Lamnidae > Carcharodon > Carcharodon carcharias. The sequence continues at coordinate 141,565,655 of NC_054476.1, forward strand.
CTGTCTCCCAGTGAGAGTCAGCACCTTCAGGGACTGTCTCCCAGTGAGAGTCAGCACCTTCAGGAACTGTCCCCCACTGAGTGTCAGCACCTTCAGGAATTGTCCCCCAGTGAGAGTCAGCACCTTCAGGAATTGTCCCCCAGGGAGTTTCAGCACCTTCAGTAATTGTCCCCCAGTGAGAGTAAGCACCTTCAGGAACTGTCCCCCACTGAGAGTCAGCACCTTCAGGAATTATCCCCCAGTGAGTGTCAGCACCTTCAAGAATTGTCCCCCAGTGAGAGTCAGCACCTTCAGGAACTGTCTCCCAGTGAGAGTCAGCAAGTTCAGGAACTGACTCCTTGTGAGAGTTAGCACCTTCAGGAACTGTCCTCCAGTGAGAGTCAGCACCTTCAGTTCCTGTCCCCCAGTGAGGGTCAGCAGTTTCAGGAACTGTCCCCCAATGAGAGTCAGCACCTTCAGGAACTGTCCCCCAGTGAGAGTCAGCACCTTCAGGAACCATCCCCCAGTGAGAGTCAGCACGTTCAGGAACTGTCCCCCAGTGAGAGTCAGCACGTTCAGGGACTGTCCCCCAGTGAGAGTCAGCACCTTCAGGGACTGTCCCCCAGTGAGAGTCATCACCTTCAGGGACTGTCCCCCAGTGAGAGTCAGCACCTTCAGGAACTGTCTCCCAGTGAGAGTTAGCACCTTCAGGGACTGTCCCCCAGTGAGAGTCAGCACCTTCAGGGACTGTTCCCCAGTGAGATTCAGGATCTTCAGGAACTGTCTCCCATTGAGAGTCAGCAGCTTCAGGAACTGTCTCCCAGTGAGAGTCAGTACCTTCAGGGTCTGCCTCCCCGTGAGAGTCAGCACCTTCAGGGGCTGTCTCCCAGTGAGAGTCAGCACCTTCAGGTACTGTCCCCCAGTGAGAGTCAGCACCTTCAGGAACTGTCCCCCAGTGAGAGTCAGCACCTTCAGGAACTGTCCCCCAGTGAGAGTCAGCACCTTCAGGAACTGTCTCCTTGTGAGAGTCAGCACCTTCAGGGACTGTCCCCCAGTGAGAGTCAGCACCTTCAGGTTTTGTATCCCAGTGAGAGTCAGCACCTTCAGGAACTGTCCCCCAGTGAGAGTCAGCACCTTCAGGAACTGTACCCCCGTGAGAGTCAGCACCTTCAGGAACTGTCCCCCAGTGAGGGTCAGCAGTTTCAGGAACTGTCCCTCAGTGAAAGTCAGCACCTTCAGGAACTGTCCCCCAGTGAGAGTCAGCAGCTTCAGGAATTGTCCCCTAGTGAGTGTCAGGACCTTCAGGAACTGTCCCCCAGTGAGAGTCAGCACCTTCAGGAACTGGCCCCCTCTGAGAGTCAGCAACTTCAGGAACTGTTCCACAGCGAGGGTCAGCACCTACAGGGACTGCCCCCAGTGAGAGTCAGGACCTTCAGGAACTGTCCCCCAGTGAGAGTCAGCACCTTCAGGAACTGTCCCCCAGTGAGAGTCAGCACCTTCAGGAACTGTCCCCCAGTGAGAGTCAGCACCTTCAGGAACTGTCCCCCAGTGAGAGTCAGCACCTTCAGGAACTGTCCCCTAGTGAGAGTCAGCACCTTCAGGAACTGTCCCCCAGTGAGAGTCAGCACCTTCAGGAACTGTTCCCCAGTGAGAGTCAGCACCTTCAGGAACTGTCCCCCAGTGAGTGTCAGCACTTTCAGGAACTGTCCCCCAGTGAGAGTCAGCACCTTCAGGAACTGTCCCCCAGTGAGAGTCAGCACCTTCAGGAACTGTCCCCCTGTGAGAGTCAGCACCTTCAGGAACTGTCCCCCAGTGAGAGTCAGCACCTTCAGGAACTGTCTCCCAGTGAGAGTCAGCACCTTCAGGTACTGTCACCCCCAGTGAGAGTCAGCACCTTCAGGAACTGTCCCCCAGTGAGAGTCAGCACCTTCAGGAATGGTCCCCCAGTGAGAGTCAGCACCTTCAGGATCTGTCCCCCAGTGAGAGTCAGCACCTTCAGGAACTGTCCCCCAGTGAGAGTCAGCACCTTCAGGGACTGTCTCCCAGTGAGAGTCAGCACCTTCAGGGACTGTCTCCCAGTGAGAGTCAGCACCTTCAGGGACTGTCTCCATGTGAGAGTCAGCACCTTCAGGGACTGTCTCCCAGTGAGTGTCAGCACCTTCAGGGACTGTCTCCCAGTGAGAGTCAGCACCTTCAGGGACTGTCTCCCAGTGAGAGTCAGCACCTTCAGGGACTGTCTCCCAGTGAGAGTCAGCACCTTCAGGGACTGTCTCCCAGTGAGAGTCAGCACCTTCAGTAACTGTCCCCCAGTGAGAGTCAGCACCTTCAGGAACTGTCCCCCAGTGAGAGTCAGCACCTTCAGGAACTGTCCCCCAGTGAGAGTCAGCACCTTCAGGAATTGTCCCCCAGTGAGTGTCAGCACCTTCAGGAATTGTCCCCCAGTGAGAGTCAGCACCTTCAGGAACTGTCTCCCAGTGAGAGTCAGCAAGTTCAGGAACTGACTCCTTTTGAGAGTTAGCACCTTCAGGAACTGTCCTCCAGTGAGAGTCAGCACCTTCAGTTACTGTCCCCCAGTGAGGGTCAGCAGTTCAGGAACTGTCCCCCAGTGTGGGTCAGCAGCTTCAGGAACTGTCCCCCAGTGAGAGTCAGCACCTTCAGGAACTGTCCCCCAATGAGAGTCAGCACCTTCAGGAACTGTCCCCCAGTGAGAGTCAGCACCTTCAGGAACATCCACCCAGTGAGAGTCAGCACCTTCAGGAACTGTTCCCCCAGTGAGAGTCAGCACGTTCAGGGACTGTCCCCCAGTGAGAGTCAGCACCTTCAGGGACTGTCCCCCAGTGAGAGTCATCACCTTCAGGGACTGTCCCCCAGTGAGAGTCAGCACCTTCAGGAACTGTCTCCCAGTGAGAGTCAGCACCTTCAGGGACTGTCCCCCAGTGAGAGTCAGCACCTTCAGGGACTGTTCCCCAGTGAGAGTCAGCACCTTCAGGAACTGTCTCCCAGTGAGAGTCAGCACCTTCAGGAACTGTCTCCCAGTGAGAGTCAGCACCTTCAGGGACTGTCTCCCAGTGAGAGTCAGCACCTTCAGGGACTGTCTCCCAGTGAGAGTCAGCACCTTCAGGACTGTCCCCCAGTGAGAGTCAGCACCTTCAGGAACTGTCTCCCAGTGAGAGTCAGCACCTTCAGGAACTGTCTCCCAGTGAGAGTCAGCACCTTCAGGAACTGTCTCCCAGTGAGAGTCAGCACCTTCAGGGACTGTCTCCCAGTGAGAGTCAGCACCTTCAGGGACTGTCTCCCAGTGAGAGTCAGCACCTTCAGGAACTGTCCCCCAGTGAGAGTCAGCACCTTCAGGAACTGTCCCCCAGTGAGAGTCAGCACCTTCAGGAACTGTCCCCCAGTGAGAGTCAGCACCTTCAGGAACTGTCCCCCAGTGAGAGTCAGCACCTTCAGGAACTGTCCCCCAGTGAGAGTCAGCACCTTCAGGAATTGTCCCCAGTGAGAGTCAGCACCTTCAGGAACTGTCCCCCAGTGAGAGTCAGCACCTTCAGGAACTGTCCCCAGTGAGAGTCAGCACCTTCAGGAACTGTCCCCCAGTGAGAGTCAGCACCTTCAGGACTGCCCCCAGTGAGAGTCAGCACCTTCAGGAACTGTCCCCCCAGTGAGAGTCAGCACCTTCAGGAACTGTCCCCCAGTGACAGTCATCACCTTCAGGAACTGTCCCCCAGTGAACGTCAGCACATTCAAGAACTGTCCCCCTGTGAGAGTCAGCACCTTCAGGAACTGTGCCCCAGTGAGAGTCAGAACCTTCAGGAACTGACCCAAGTGAGAGTCAGCACCTTCAGGGACTGTACCCCAGTGAGAGTCAGCACCTTCAGGAACTGTCCCCCAGTGAGAGTCAGCACCTTCAGGAACTGTCCCCCAGTGAGAGTCAGCACCTTCAGGAACTGTCCCCCAGTGAGAGTCAGCACCTTCAGGACTGTCCCCCTGCGAGAGTCAGGACCTTCAGGAACTGTCTCCCATTGAGAGTCAGCACATTCAGGAACTGTCTCCCAGTGAGAGTCAGTACCTTCAAGGACTGTCTCCCAGTGAGAGTCAGCACCTTCAGGAACTGACTCCTTGTGAGAGTTAGCACCTTCAGGAACTGTTTCCCAGTGAGAGTCAGCACCTTCAGGAACTGTACCCCCGTGAGAGTCAGCACCTTCAGGAACTGTCCCCCAGTGAGGGTCAGCAGTTTCAGGAACTGTCCCTCAGTGAGAGTCAGCACCTTCAGTAACTGTCCCCCAATGAGAGTCAGCACCTTCCGGGACTGTCCCCCAGTGAGAGTCAGCGCCTTCCGGGACTGTCCCCCAGTGAGAGTCAGCACCTTCAGGATCTGTCCCCCAGTGAGAGTCAGCACCTTCAGGAACTGTCCCCCAGTGAGAGTCAGCAACTTCAGGGACTGTCTCCCAATGAGAGTCAGCACCTTCAGGGACTGTCTCCCAGTGAGAGTCAGCACCTTCAGGGACTGTCTCCTTGTGAGAGTCAGCACCTTCAGGGACTGTCTCCCAGTGAGTGTCAGCACCTTCAGGGACTGTCTCCCAGTGAGAGTCAGCACCTTCAGGGACTGTCTCCCAGTGAGTGTCAGCACCTTCAGGGACTGTCTCCCAGTGAGAGTCAGCACCTTCAGGGACTGTCTCCCAGTGAGAGTCATCACCTTCAGGGACTGTCTCCTAGTGAGAGTCAGCACCTTCAGGGACTGTCTCCCAGTGAGAGTCAGCACCTTCAGGGACGGTCTCCCAGTGAGAGTCAGCACCTTCAGGAACTGTCTCCCAGTGAGAGTCAGCACCTTCAGGAACTGTCCCCCACTGAGTGTCAGCACCTTCAGGAATTGTCCCCCAGTGAGAGTCAGCACCTTCAGGAATTGTCCCCCAGGGAGTGTCAGCACCTTCAGTAATTGTCCCCCAGTGAGAGTCAGCACCTTCAGGAACTGTCCCCCAGTGAGAGTCAGCACCTTCAGGAATTGTCCCCCAGTGAGTGTCAGCACCTTCAGGAATTGTCCCCCAGTGAGAGTCAGCACCTTCAGGAACTGTCTCCCAGTGAGAGTCAGCACCTTCAGGAACTGACTCCTTGTGAGAGTTAGCACCTTCAGGAACTGTCCTCCAGTGAGAGTCAGCACCTTCAGTTACTGTCCCCCAGTGAGGGTCAGCAGTTTCAAGAACTGTCCCCCAGTGTGGGTCAGCAGTTTCAGGAACTGTCCCCCAGTGAGAGTCAGCACCTTCAGGAACTGTCCCCCAATGAGAGTCAGCACCTTCAGGAACTGTCCCCCAGTGAGAGTCAGCACCTTCAGGAACTGTCCCCCAGTGAGAGTCAGCACCTTCAGGAACTGTCCCCCAGTGAGAGTCAGCACCTTCAGGGACTGTCTCCTTGTGAGAGTCAGCACCTTCAGGGACTGTCTCCCAGTGAGTGTCAGCACCTTCAGGGACTGTCTCCCAGTGAGAGTCAGCACCTTCAGGGACTGTCTCCCAGTGAGTGTCAGCACCTTCAGGGATTGTCTCCCAGTGAGAGTCAGCACCTTCAGGGACTGTCTCCCAGTGAGAGTCATCACCTTCAGGGACTGTCTCCTAGTGAGAGTCAGCACCTTCAGGGACTGTCTCCCAGTGAGAGTCAGCACCTTCAGGGACTGTCTCCCAGTGAGAGTCAGCACCTTCAGGAACTGTCTCCCAGTGAGAGTCAGCACCTTCAGGAACTGTCCCCCACTGAGTGTCAGCACCTTCAGGAATTGTCCCCCAGTGAGAGTCAGCACCTTCAGGAATTGTCCCCCAGGGAGTGTCAGCACCTTCAGTAATTGTCCCCCAGTGAGAGTCAGCACCTTCAGGAACTGTCCCCCAGTGAGAGTCAGCACCTTCAGGAATTGTCCCCCAGTGAGTGTCAGCACCTTCAGGAATTGTCCCCTAGTGAGAGTCAGCACCTTCAGAAACTGTCTCCCAGTGAGAGTCAGCACCTTCAGGAACTGACTCCTTGTGAGAGTTAGCACCTTCAGGAACTGTCCTCCAGTGAGAGTCAGCACCTTCAGTTACTGTCCCCCAGTGAGGGTCAGCAGTTTCAAGAACTGTCCCCCAGTGTGGGTCAGCAGTTTCAGGAACTGTCCCCCAGTGAGAGTCAGCACCTTCAGGAACTGTCCCCCAATGAGAGTCAGCACCTTCAGGAACTGTCCCCCAGTGAGAGTCAGCACCTTCAGGAACTGTCCCCCAGTGAGAGTCAGCACCTTCAGGAACTGTCCCCCAATGAGAGTCAGCACCTTCAGGGACTGTCCCCCAGTGAGAGTCAGCACCTTCAGGGACTGTTCCCCAGTGAGAGTCAGGACCTTCAGGAACTGTCTCCCATTGAGAGTCAGCACATTCAGGAACTGTCTCCCAGTGAGAGTCAGTACCTTCAAGGACTGTCTCCCAGTGAGAGTCAGCACCTTCAGGAAATGACTCCTTGTGAGAGTTAGCACCTTCAGGAACTGTTTCCCAGTGAGAGTCAGCACCTTCAGGAACTGTACCCCCGTGAGAGTCAGCACCTTCAGGAACTGTCCCCCAGTGAGGGTCAGCAGTTTCAGGAACTGTCCCTCAGTGAGAGTCAGCACCTTCAGTAACTGTCCCCCAATGAGAGTCAGCACCTTCCGGGACTGTCCCCCAGTGAGAGTCAGCGCCTTCCGGGACTGTCCCCCAGTGAGAGTCAGCACCTTCAGGATCTGTCCCCCAGTGAGAGTCAGCACCTTCAGGAACTGTCCCCCAGTGAGAGTCAGCAACTTCAGGGACTGTCTCCCAATGAGAGTCAGAACCTTCAGGGACTGTCTCCCAGTGAGAGTCAGCACCTTCAGGGACTGTCTCCTTGTGAGAGTCAGCACCTTCAGGGACTGTCTCCCAGTGAGTGTCAGCACCTTCAGGGACTGTCTCCCAGTGAGAGTCAGCACCTTCAGGGACTGTCTCCCAGTGAGTGTCAGCACCTTCAGGGACTGTCTCCCAGTGAGAGTCAGCACCTTCAGGGACTGTCTCCCAGTGAGAGTCATCACCTTCAGGGACTGTCTCCTAGTGAGAGTCAGCACCTTCAGGGACTGTCTCCCAGTGAGAGTCAGCACCTTCAGGGACTGTCTCCCAGTGAGAGTCAGCACCTTCAGGAACTGTCTCCCAGTGAGAGTCAGCACCTTCAGGAACTGTCCCCCGCTGAGTGTCAGCACCTTCAGGAATTGTCCCCCAGTGAGAGTCAGCACCTTCAGGAATTGTCCCCCAGGGAGTGTCAGCACCTTCAGTAATTGTCCCCCAGTGAGAGTCAGCACCTTCAGGAACTGTCCCCCAGTGAGAGTCAGCACCTTCAGGAATTGTCCCCCAGTGAGTGTCAGCACCTTCAGGAATTGTCCCCCAGTGAGAGTCAGCACCTTCAGGAACTGTCTCCCAGTGAGAGTCAGCACCTTCAGGAACTGACTCCTTGTGAGAGTTAGCACCTTCAGGAACTGTCCTCCAGTGAGAGTCAGCACCTTCAGTTACTGTCCCCCAGTGAGGGTCAGCAGTTTCAAGAACTGTCCCCCAGTGTGGGTCAGCAGTTTCAGGAACTGTCCCCCAGTGAGAGTCAGCACCTTCAGGAACTGTCCCCCAATGAGAGTCAGCACCTTCAGGAACTGTCCCCCAGTGAGAGTCAGCACCTTCAGGAACTGTCCCCCAGTGAGAGTCAGCACCTTCAGGAACTGTCCCCCAATGAGAGTCAGCACCTTCAGGGACTGTCCCCCAGTGAGAGTCAGCACCTTCAGGGACTGTTCCCCAGTGAGAGTCAGGACCTTCAGGAACTGTCTCCCATTGAGAGTCAGCACATTCAGGAACTGTCTCCCAGTGAGAGTCAGTACCTTCAAGGACTGTCTCCCCGTGAGAGTCAGCACGTTCAGCAACTGTCCCCCAGTGAGAGTCAGCACGTTCAGGAACTGTCCCCCAGTGAGAGTCAGCACGTTCAGGGACTGTTTCCCAGTGAGAGTCAGCACCTTCAGGGACTGTCCCCCAGTGAGAGTCATCACCTTCAGGTACTGTCCCCCAGTGAGAGTCAGCACCTTCAGGGACTGTCCCCCAGTGAGAGTCAGCACCTTCAGGAACTGTCCCCCAGTGAGAGTCAGCACCTTCAGGAACTGTCTCCCATTGAGAGTCAGGACCTTCAGGAACTATCTCCCAGTGAGAGTCAGCACCTTCAGGAATTGTCTCCCGGTGAGAGTCAGCACCTTCAGGAACTGTCTCCCTGTGAGAGTCAGCACCTTCAGGAACTGTCCCCCACTGAGAGTCAGCACCTTCAGGAACTGCCCCCCAGTGAGAGTCAGCACCTTCAGGAACTGCCCCCCAGTGACAGTCAGCACCTTCAGGAACTGCCCCCCAGTTAGAGTCAGCACCTTCAGGAACTGTCTCCCAGTGCGAGTCAGCACCTTCAGGAACTGTCTCCCAGTGCGAGTCAGCACCTTCAGGAACTGTCCCCCAGTGAGAGTCAGCAACTTCAGGCACTGTCCCCCAGTGAGAGTAAGCACCTTCAGGAACTGTCTTCTTGTGAGAGTCAGCACCTTCAGGAACTGTCCCCCAGTGAGAGTCAGCACCTTCAGGAACTGTCTCCCAGTGAGAGTCAGCACCTTCAGGAACTGTTTCCCAGTGAGAGTCAGCACCTTCAGGAACTGTACCCCCGTGAGAGTCAGCACCTTCAGGAACTGTCCCCCAGTGAGGGTCAGCAGTTTCAGGAACTGTCTCCCAGTGAGAGTCAGCACCTTCAGGAACTGTTTCCCAGTGAGAGTCAGCACCTTCAGGAACTGTACCCCCGTGAGAGTCAGCACCTTCAGGAACTGTCCCCCAGTGAGGGTCAGCAGTTTCAGGAACTGTCCCTCAGTGAGAGTCAGCACCTTCAGTAACTGTCCCCCAGTAAGAGTCAGCACCTTCCGGGACTGTCCCCCAGTGAGAGTCAGCACCTTCAGGAACTGTCCCCCAGTGAGAGTCAGCACCTTCAGGGACTGTCTCCCAGTGAGTCAGCCCCTTCAGGGACTGTCTCCCAGTGAGTGTCAGCAACTTCAGGGTCTGTCTCCCAGTGAGAGTCAGCACCTTCTGGGACTGTCTCCCAGTGAGAGTCAGCACCTTCAGGGACTGTCTCCCTGTGAGAGTCAGCACCTTCAGGGACTGTCTCCCAGTGAGAGTCAGCACCTTCAGGGACTGTCTCCCAGTGACAGTCAGCACCTTCAGGTACTGTCCCCCAGTGAGAGTCAGCACCTTCAGGGACTGTCCCCCAGTGAGAGTCAGCACCTTCAGGGACTGTCCCCCAGTGAGAGTCAGCACCTTCAGGGACTGTCTCCCAGTGAGAGTCAGCACCTTCAGGGACTGTTTCACAGTGAGAGTCAGGATCTTCAGGAACTGTCTCCCATTGAGAGTCAGCACCTTCAGGAACTGTCTCCCAGTGAGAGTCAGTACCTTCAGGGTCTGTCTCCCCGTGAGAGTCAGCACCTTCAGGGACTGTCTCCCCGTGAGAGTCAGCACCTTCAGGGACTGTCTCCCAGTGAGAGTCAGCACCTTCAGGAACTGTCCCCCAGTGAGAGTCAGCAACTTCAGGAACTGTCCCCCAGTGAGAGTCAGCACCTTCAGGAACTGTCTCCTTGTGAGAGTCAGCACCTTCAGGAACTGTCCCCCAGTGAGAGTCAGCACCTTCAGGAACTGTCTCCCAGTGAGAGTCAGCACCTTCAGGAACTGTTTCCCAGTGAGAGTCAGCACCTTCAGGAACTGTACCCCCGTGAGAGTCAGCACCTTCAGGAACTGTCCCCCAGTGAGGGTCAGCAGTTTCAGGAACTGTCCCTCAGTGAGAGTCAGCACCTTCAGTAACTGTCCCCCAGTGAGAGTCAGCACCTTCCGGGACTGTCCCCCAGTGAGAGTCAGCACCTTCAGGAACTGTCCCCCAGTGAGAGTCAGCACCTTCAGGAACTGTCCCCCAGTGAGAGTCAGCAACTTCAGGGACTGTCTCCCAATGAGAGTCAGCACCTTCAGGGACTGTCTCCCAGTGAGAGTCAGCACCTTCAGGGACTGTCTCCTTGTGAGAGTCAGCACCTTCAGGGACTGTCTCCCAGTGAGTGTCAGCACCTTCAGGGACTGTCTCCCAGTGAGAGTCAGCACCTTCAGGGACTGTCTCCCAGTGAGAGTCAGCACCTTCAGGGACTGTCTCCCAGTGAGAGTCAGCACCTTCAGAGACTGTCTCCCAGTGAGAGTCAGCACCTTCAGGGACTGTCTCCCAGTGAGAGTCAGCACCTTCAGGAACTGTCCCCCACTGAGTGTCAGCACCTTCAGGAATTGTCCCCCAGTGAGAGTCAGCACCTTCAGGAATTGTCCCCCAGGGAGTTTCAGCACCTTCAGTAATTGTCCCCCAGTGAGAGTAAGCACCTTCAGGAACTGTCCCCCACTGAGAGTCAGCACCTTCAGGAATTATCCCCCAGTGAGTGTCAGCACCTTCAAGAATTGTCCCCCAGTGAGAGTCAGCACCTTCAGGAACTGTCTCCCAGTGAGAGTCAGCAAGTTCAGGAACTGACTCCTTGTGAGAGTTAGCACCTTCAGGAACTGTCCTCCAGTGAGAGTCAGCACCTTCAGTTCCTGTCCCCCAGTGAGGGTCAGCAGTTTCAGGAACTGTCCCCCAGTGTGGGTCAGCAGTTTCAGGAACTGTCCCCCAGTGAGAGTCAGCACCTTCAGGAACTGTCCCCCAATGAGAGTCAGCACCTTCAGGAACTGTCCCCCAGTGAGAGTCAGCACCTTCAGGAACCATCCCCCAGTGAGAGTCAGCACGTTCAGGAACTGTCCCCCAGTGAGAGTCAGCACGTTCAGGGACTGTCCCCCAGTGAGAGTCAGCACCTTCAGGGACTGTCCCCCAGTGAGAGTCATCACCTTCAGGGACTGTCCCCCAGTGAGAGTCAGCACCTTCAGGAACTGTCTCCCAGTGAGAGTCAGCACCTTCAGGGACTGTCCCCCAGTGAGAGTCAGCACCTTCAGGGACTGTTCCCCAGTGAGATTCAGGATCTTCAGGAACTGTCTCCCATTGAGAGTCAGCAGCTTCAGGAACTGTCTCCCAGTGAGAGTCAGTACCTTCAGGGACTGCCACCCCGTGAGAGTCAGCACCTTCAGGGGCTGTCTCCCAGTGAGAGTCAGCACCTTCAGGTACTGTCCCCCAGTGAGAGTCAGCACCTTCAGGAACTGTCCCCCAGTGAGAGTCAGCACCTTCAGGAACTGTCCCCCAGTGAGAGTCAGCACCTTCAGGAACTGTCTCCTTGTGAGAGTCAGCACCTTCAGGGACTGTCCCCCAGTGAGAGTCAGCACCTTCAGGTTTTGTATCCCAGTGAGAGTCAGCACCTTCAGGAACTGTCCCCCAGTGAGAGTCAGCACCTTCAGGAACTGTACCCCCGTGAGAGTCAGCACCTTCAGGAACTGTCCCCCAGTGAGTGTCAGCACCTTCAGGAACTGTCCCTCAGTGAGAGTCAGCACCTTCAGGAACTGTCCCCCAGTGAGAGTCAGCACCTTCAGGAATTGTCCCCTAGTGAGAGTCAGCACCTTCAGGAACTGTCCCCCAGTGAGAGTCTGCACCTTCAGGAACTGTCCCCTAGTGAGAGTCAGCACCTTCAGGAACTGTCCCCCAGTGAGCGTCAGCACCTTCAGGGACTGTTCCCCAGTGAGAGTCAGGACCTTCAGGAACTGTCCCCCAGTGAGTGTCAGCACGTTCAGGAACTGTCCCCCAGTGAGAGTCAGCACCTTCAGGAACTGTCCCCCAGTGAGAGTCAGCACCTTCAGGAACTGTCCCCCTGCGAGAGTCAGCACCTTCAGGAACTGTCCCCTAGTGAGAGTCAGCACCTTCAGGAACTGTCCCCCAGTGAGCGTCAGCAACTTCAGGGACTGTTCCCCAGTGAGAGTCAGGACCTTCAGGAACTGTCCCCCAGTGAGTGTCAGCACGTTCAGGAACTGTCCCCCAGTGAGAGTCAGCACCTTCAGGAACTGTCCCCCAGTGAGAGTCAGCACCTTCAGGAACTGTCCCCAGCGAGAGTCAGCACCTTCAGGAACTGTCCCCCAGTGAGAGTCAGCACCTTCAGGAACTGTCTCCCAGTGAGAGTCAGCACCTTCAGGTACTGTCCCCCAGTGAGAGTCAGCACCTTCAGTAACTGTCCCCCAGTGAGAGTCAGCACCTTCAGGGACTGTCCCCCAGTGAGAGTCAGCACCTTCAGGATCTGTCCCCCAGTGAGAGTCAGCACCTTCAGGAACTGTCCCCCCAGTGAGAGTCAGTAACTTCAGGGACTGTCTCCCAGTGAGAGTCAGCACCTTCAGGGACTGTCTCCCAGTGAGAGTCAGCACCTTCAGGGACTGTCTCCCTTGTGAGAGTCAGCACCTTCAGGGACTGTCTCCCAGTGAGTGTCAGCACCTTCAGGGACTGTCTCCCAGTGAGAGTCAGCACCTTCAGGGACTGTCTCCCAGTGAGAGTCAGCACCTTCAGGGACTGTCTCCCAGTGAGAGTCAGCACCTTCAGGGACTGTCTCCCAGTGAGAGTCAGCACCTTCAGGGACTGTCTCCCAGTGAGAGTCAGCACCTTCAGGGACTGTCTCCCAGTGAGAGTCAGCACCTTCAGGAACTGTCCCCCACTGAGTGTCAGCACCTTCAGGAATTGTCCCCCAGTGAGAGTCAGCACCTTCAGGAATTGTCCCCCAGGGAGTTTCAGCACCTTCAGTAATTGTCCCCCAGTGAGAGTAAGCACCTTCAGGAACTGTCCCCCACTGAGAGTCAGCACCTTCAGGAATTGTCCCCCAGTGAGTGTCAGCACCTTCAAGAATTGTCCCCCAGTGAGAGTCAGCACCTTCAGGAACTGTCTCCCAGTGAGAGTCAGCAAGTTCAGGAACTGACTCCTTTTGAGAGTTAGCACCTTCAGGAACTGTCCTCCAGTGAGAGTCAGCACCTTCAGTTACTGTCCCCCAGTGAGGGTCAGCAGTTTCAGGAACTGTCCCCCAGTGTGGGTCAGCAGGTTCAGGAACTGTCCCCCAGTGAGAGTCAGCACCTTCAGGAACTGTCCCCCAATGAGAGTCAGCACCTTCAGGAACTGTCCCCCAGTGAGAGTCAGCACCTTCAGGAACCCTCCCCCAGTGAGAGTCAGCACGTTCAGGAACTGTCCCCCAGTGAGAGTCAGCACGTTCAGGGACTGTCCCCCAGTGAGAGTCAGCACCTTCAGGGACTGTCCCCCAGTGAGAGTCATCACCTTCAGGGACTGTCCCCCAGTGAGAGTCAGCACCTTCAGGAACTGTCTCCCAGTGAGAGTCAGCACCTTCAGGGACTGTCCCCCAGTGAGAGTCAGCACCTTCAGGGACTGTTCCCCAGTGAGATTCAGGATCTTCAGGAACTGTCTCCCATTGAGAGTCAGCAGCTTCAGGAACTGTCTCCCAGTGAGAGTCAGTACCTTCAGGGTCTGCCTCCCCGTGAGAGTCAGCACCTTCAGGGGCTGTCTCCCAGTGAGAGTCAGCACCTTCAGGTACTGTCCCCCAGTGAGAGTCAGCACCTTCAGGAACTGTCCCCCAGTGAGAGTCAGCACCTTCAGGAACTGTCCCCCAGTGAGAGTCAGCAACTTCAGGAACTGTCTCCTTGTGAGAGTCAGCACCTTCAGGGACTGTCCCCCAGTGAGAGTCAGCACCTTCAGGTTTTGTATCCCAGTGAGAGTCAGCACCTTCAGGAACTGTCCCCCAGTGAGAGTCAGCACCTTCAGGAACTGTACCCCCGTGAGAGTCAGCACCTTCAGGAACTGTCCCCCAGTGAGGGTCAGCAGTTTCAGGAACTGTCCCTCAGTGAAAGTCAGCACCTTCAGGAACTGTCCCCCAGTGAGAGTCAGCACCTTCAGGAATTGTCCCCTAGTGAGAGTCAGCACCTTCAGGAACTGTCCCCCAGTGAGAGTCTGCACCTTCAGGAACTGTCCCCTAGTGAGAGTCAGCACCTTCAGGAACTGTCCCCCAGTGAGAGTCAGCACCTTCAGGGACTGTTCCCCAGTGAGAGTCAGGTCCTTCAGGAACTGTCCCCCAGTGAGTGTCAGCATGTTCAGGAACTGTCCCCCAGTGAGAGTCAGCACCTTCAGGAACTGTCCCCCAGTGAGAGTCAGCACCTTCAGTAACTGTCCCCCTGCGAGAGTCAGCACCTTCAGGAACTGTCCCCTAGTGAGAGTCAGCACCTTCAGGAACTGTCCCCCAGTGAGCGTCAGCACCTTCAGGGACTGTTCCCCAGTGTGAGTCAGGACCTTCAGGAACTGTCCCCCAGTGAGTGTCAGCACGTTCAGGAACTGTCCCCCAGTGAGAGTCAGCACCTTCAGGAACTGTCCCCCAGTGAGAGTCAGCACCTTCAGTAACTGTCCCCCTGCGAGAGTCAGCACCTTCAGGAACTGTCCCCCAGTGACAGTCATCACCTTCAGGAACTGTCTCCCAGTGAGAGTCAGCACCTTCAGGTACTGTCCCCCAGTGAGAGTCAGCACCTTCAGGGACTGTCCCCCAGTGAGAGTCAGCACCTTCAGGGACTGTCCCCCAGTGAGAGTCAGCACCTTCAGGGACTGTCTCCCAGTGAGAGTCAGCACCTTCAGGGACTGTTTCCCAGTGAGAGTCAGGATCTTCAGGAACTGGCTCCCATTGAGAGTCAGCACCTTCAGGAACTGTCTCCCAGTGAGAGTCAGTACCTTCAGGGACTGTCTCCCAGTAAGAGTCAGCACCTTCAGGGACTGTCTCCCAGTGAGAGTCAGCACCTTCAGGAACTGTCCCCCAGTGAGAGTCAGCAACTTCAGGAACTGTTCCCCAGTGAGAGTCAGCACCTTCAGGAACTGTTCCCCAGTGAGAGTCAGCACCTTCAGGGACTGTCTCCCAGTGAGAGTCAGCGCCTTCAGGGACTGTCTCCCAGTGAGAGTCAGCACCTTCAGGGACTGTCTCCCAGTGAGAGTCAGCACCTTCAGGAACTGTCCCCCACTGAGTGTCAGCACCTTCAGGAATTGTCCCCCAGTGAGAGTCAGCACCTTCAGGAACTGTCCCCCAGTGAGAGTCAGCACCTTCAGTAACTGTCCCCCAGTGAGAGTCAGCACCTTCAGGAACTGTCCCCCAGTGAGAGTCAGCACCTTCAGGAACTGTCCCCCAGTGAGAGTCAGCACCTTCAGGAACTGTCCCCCAGTGAGAGTCAGCACCTTCAGGATCTGTCCCCCAGTGAGAGTCAGCACCTTCAGGAACTGTCCCCAGTGAGAGTCAGCACCTTCAGGGACTGTCTCCCAGTGAGAGTCAGCACCTTCAGGGACTGTCTCCCAGTGAGAGTCAGCACCTTCAGGGACTGTCTCCCTGTGAGAGTCAGCACCTTCAGGGACTGTCTCCCAGTGAGAGTCAGCACCTTCAGGGACTGTCTCCCAGTGAGAGTCAGCACCTTCAGGGACTGTCTCCCAGTGAGAGTCAGCACCTTCAGGGACTGTCTCCCAGTGAGAGTCAGCACCTTCAGGGACTGTCTCCCAGTGAGAGTCAGCACCTTCAGGGACTGTCTCCCAGTGAGAGTCAGCACCTTCAGGGACTGTCTCCCAGTGAGAGTCAGCACCTTCAGGAACTGTCCCCCACTGAGTGTCAGCACCTTCAGGAATTGTCCCCCAGTGAGAGTCAGCACCTTCAGGAATTGTCCCCCAGGGAGTTTCAGCACCTTCAGTAATTGTCCCCCAGTGAGAGTAAGCACCTTCAGGAACTGTCCCCCACTGAGAGTCAGCACCTTCAGGAATTGTCCCCCAGTGAGTGTCAGCACCTTCAAGAATTGTCCCCCAGTGAGAGTCAGCACCTTCAGGTACTGTCTCCCAGTGAGAGTCAGCAAGTTCAGGAACTGACTCCTTTTGAGAGTTAGCACCTTCAGGAACTGTCCTCCAGTGAGAGTCAGCACCTTCAGTTACTGTCCCCCAGTGAGGGTCAGCACCTTCAGGAACTGTCGCCCAGTGAGAGTCAGCACGTTCAGGAACTGTCCCCCAGTGAGAGTTAGCACCTTCAGGAACTTTCCCCCAGTGAGAGTCAGCACCTTCAGGAACAGTACCCCAGTGAGAGTCAGCACCTTCAGGAACAGTACCCCAGTGAGAGTCAGCACGTTCAGGAACTGTCCCCCAGTAAGGGTCAGCAGTTTCAGGGACTGTCCCCCAGTGAGAGTCAGAACCTTAAGGGATTGTCTCCCAGTGAGAGTCAGCACCTTCAGGGACTGTCCCCCAGTGAGAGTCAGCACCTTCAGGAACTGTCTCCCAGTGAGAGTCAGCACCTTCAGGGACTGTCCCCCAGTGAGAGTCAGCACCTTCAGGGACTGTTCCCCAGTGAGAGTCAGGATCTTCAGGAACTGTCTCCCATTGAGAGTCAGCAACTTCAGGAACTGTCTCCCAGTGAGAGTCAGTACCTTCAGGGACTGTCTCCCCGTGAGAGTCAGCACCTTCAGGGACTGTCTCCCAGTGAGAGTCAGCACCTTCAGGTACTGTCCCCCAGTGAGAGTCAGCACCTTCAGGAACTGTCCCCCAGTGAGAGTCAGCACCTTCAGGAACTGTCCCCCAGTGAGAGTCAGCACCTTCAGGAACTGTCTCCTTGTGAGAGTCAGCACCTTCAGGGACTGTCCCCCAGTGAGAGTCAGCACCTTCAGGTTTTGTATCCCAGTGAGAGTCAGCACCTTCAGGAACTGTCCCCCAGTGAGAGTCAGCACCTTCAGGAACTGTACCCCCGTGAGAGTCAGCACCTTCAGGAACTGTCCCCCAGTGAGGGTCAGCAGTTTCAGGAACTGTCCCTCAGTGAAAGTCAGCACCTTCAGGAACTGTCCCCCAGTGAGAGTCAGCACCTTCAGGAATTGTCCCCTAGTGAGAGTCAGCACCTTCAGGAACTGTCCCCCAGTGAGCGTCAGCACCTTCAGGGACTGTTCCCCAGTGAGAGTCAGGTCCTTCAGGAACTGTCCCCCAGTGAGTGTCAGCATGTTCAGGAACTGTCCCCCAGTGAGAGTCAGCACCTTCAGGAACTGTCCCCCAGTGAGAGTCAGCACCTTCAGGAACTGTCCCCCAGTGAGAGTCAGCACCTTCAGGAACTGTCCCCTAGTGAGAGTCAGCACCTTCAGGAACTGTCCCCCAGTGAGAGTCAGCACCTTCAGGGACTGTTCCCCAGTGAGAGTCAGCACCTTCAGGAACTGTCCCCCAGTGAGAGTCAGCACCTTCAGGAACTGTCCCCCACTGAGAGTCAGCACCTTCAGGAACTGTCCCCAGGGAGAGTCAACACCTTCAGGAACTGTCCCCAGTGAGAGTCAGCACCTTCAGGAACTGTCCCCCAGTGAGAGTCAGCACCTTCAGGAACTGTCTCCCAGTGAGAGTCAGCACCTTCAGGAACTGTCCCCCAGTGAGAGTCAGCACCTTCAGGGACTGTCCCCCAGTGAGAGTCAGCACCTTCAGGGACTGTCCCCCAGTGAGAGTCAGCACCTTCAGGGACTGTCTCCCAGTGAGAGTCAGCACCTTCAGGGACTGTTTCCCAGTGAGAGTCAGGATCTTCAGGAACTGGCTCCCATTGAGAGTCAGCACCTTCAGGAACTGTCTCCCAGTGAGAGTCAGTACCTTCAGGGACTGTCTCCCAGTAAGAGTCAGCACCTTCAGGGACTGTCTCCCAGTGAGAGTCAGCACCTTCAGGAACTGTCCCCCAGTGAGAGTCAGCAACTTCAGGAACTGTTCCCCAGTGAGAGTCAGCACCTTCATGAACTGTCTCCTTGTGAGAGTCAGCACCTTCAGGAACTGTTCCCCAGTGAGAGTCAGCACCTTCAGGAACTGTCTCCCAGTGAGAGTCAGCACCTTCAGGAACTGTTTCCCAGTGAGAGTCAGCACCTTCAGGAACTGTACCCCCGTGAGAGTCAGCACCTTCAGGAACTGTCCCCCAGTGAGGGTCAGCAGTTTCAGGAACTGTCCCTCAGTGAGAGTCAGCACCTTCAGTAACTGTCCCCCAGTGAGAGTCAGCACCTTCCGGGACTGTCCCCCAGTGAGAGTCAGCACCTTCAGGATCTGTCTCCCAATGAGAGTCAGCACCTTCAGGGACTGTCTCCCAGTGAGAGTCAGCACCTTCAGGGACTGTCTCCTTGTGAGAGTCAGCACCTTCAGGGACTGTCTCCCAGTGAGTGTCAGCACCTTCAGGGACTGTCTCCCAGTGAGAGTCAGCACCTTCAGGGACTGTCTCCCAGTGAGAGTCAGCACCTTCAGGGACTGTCTCCCAGTGAGAGTCAGCACCTTCAGGGACTGTCTCCCAGTGAGAGTCAGCACCTTCAGGGACTGTCTCCCAGTGAGAGTCAGCGCCTTCAGGGACTGTCTCCCAGTGAGATCAGCACCTTCAGGGACTGTCTCCCAGTGAGAGTCAGCACCTTCAGGAACTGTCCCCCACTGAGTGTCAGCACCTTCAGGAATTGTCCCCCAGTGAGAGTCAGCACCTTCAGGAATTGTCCCCCAGGGAGTTTCAGCACCTTCAGTAATTGTCCCCCAGTGAGAGTAAGCACCTTCAGGAACTGTCCCCCACTGAGAGTCAGCACCTTCAGGAATTGTCCCCCAGTGAGTGTCAGCACCTTCAAGAATTGTCCCCCAGTGAGAGTCAGCACCTTCAGGAACTGTCTCCCAGTGAGAGTCAGCAAGTTCAGGAACTGACTCCTTTTGAGAGTTAGCACCTTCAGGAACTGTCCTCCAGTGAGAGTCAGCACCTTCAGTTACTGTCCCCCAGTGAGGGTCAGCAGTTTCAGGAACTGTCCCCCAGTGTGGGTCAGCAGTTTCAGGAACTGTCCCCCAGTGAGAGTCAGCACCTTCAGGAACTGTCCCCCAATGAGAGTCAGCACCTTCAGGAACTGTCCCCCAGTGAGAGTCAGCACCTTCAGGAACCATCCCCCAGTGAGAGTCAGCACGTTCAGGAACTGTCCCCCAGTGAGAGTCAGCACGTTCAGGGACTGTCCCCCAGTGAGAGTCAGCACCTTCAGGGACTGTCCCCCAGTGAGAGTCAGCACCTTCAGGGACTGTCCCCCAGTGAGAGTCAGCACCTTCAGGAACTGTCCCCCAGTGAGAGTCAGCACCTTCAGGGACTGTCCCCCAGTGAGAGTCAGCACCTTCAGGGACTGTCCCCAGTGAGAGTCAGCACCTTCAGGAACTGTCTCCCAGTGAGAGTCAGCACCTTCAGGAACTGTCTCCCAGTGAGAGTCAGCACCTTCAGGGACTGCCCCCCAGTGAGAGTCAGCACCTTCAGGGACTGTCTCCCAGTGAGAGTCAGCACCTTCAGGTACTGTCCCCCAGTGAGAGTCAGCACCTTCAGGAACTGTCCCCCAGTGAGAGTCAGCACCTTCAGGAACTGTCCCCCAGTGAGAGTCAGCACCTTCAGGAACTGTCTCCCAGTGAGAGTCAGCACCTTCAGGGACTGTCCCCCAGTGAGAGTCAGCACCTTCAGGTACTGTCTCCCAGTGAGAGTCAGCACCTTCAGGAACTGTCCCCCAGTGAGAGTCAGCACCTTCAGGAACTGTCCCCCAGTGAGAGTCAGCACCTTCAGGAACTGTCCCCCAGTGAGAGTCAGCACCTTCAGGAACTATCCACCAGTGAGAGTCAGCACCTTCAGGAACTGTCCCCCCAGTGAGAGTCAGCACCTTCAGGAACTGTCCACTAGTGAGAGTCAGCACCTTCAGGAACTTTCCCCCAGTAAGAGTCAGCACCTTCAGAAAAAGTGCCCAGTGAGTGTCAGCACCTTCAGGGACTGTCTCCCGGGGAGAGTCAGCACCTTCAGGACCTGTACCCCAGTGAGAGTCAGCACCTTCAGGAACTGTCCCCCAGTGAGAGTCAGCACCTTCAGGAACTGTCCCCCAGTGAGAGTCAGCACCTTCAGGAACTGTACTCAATGAGAGTCAGCACCTTCAGGAACTGTCCCCCAGTGAGAGTCAGCACCTTCAGGAACTGTCCCCCAGTGAGAGTCAGCACCTTCAGGAACTGTCCCCCAGTGAGAGTCAGCACCTTCAGGAACTGTCTCCCAGTGAGAGTCAGCACCTTCAGGAACTGTCCCCCAGTGAGAGTCAGCACCTTCAGGAACTGTCCCCCAGTGAGAGTCAGCACCTTCAGGAACTGTCCCCCAGTGAGAGTCAGCACCTTCAGGAACTGACCCCCCAGTGAGAGTCAGCACCTTCAGGAACTGTCACCAGTGAGAGTCAGCACCTTCAGGAACTGTCCCCCAGTGAGAGTCAGCACCTTCAGGAACTGTCCCCCAGTGAGAGTCAGCACCTTCAGGGACTGTCTCCCAGTGAGAGTCAGCACCTTCAGGGACTGTCTCCCAGTGAGAGTCAGCACCTTCAGGGACTGTCTCCCAGTGAGAGTCAGCACCTTCAGGGACTGTCTCCCAGTGAGAGTCAGCACCTTCAGGGACTGTCTCCCAGTGAGAGTCAGCACCTTCAGGCACTGTCTCCCAGTGAGAGTCAGCACCTTCAGGACTGTCCCCCAGTGAGAGTCAGCACCTTCAGGACTGTCCCCCAGTGAGAGTCAGCAATTTCAGGGACTGTCTCCCAGTGAGAGTCAGCACCTTCAGGAACTGTCCCCCAGTGAGAGTCAGCACCTTCAGGACCTGTCTCCCAGTGAGAGTCAGCACCTTCAGGAACTGTCTCCCAGTGAGAGTCAGCACCTTCAGGAACTGTCTCCCAGTGAGAGTCAGCACCTTCAGGAACTGTCCCCAGTGAGAGTCAGCACCTTCAGGAACTGTCTCCCAGTGAGAGTCAGCACCTTCAGGAACTGTCCCCCAGTGAGAGTCAGCACCTTCAGGACTGTCCCCCAGTGAGAGTCAGCACCTTCAGGAACTGTCCCCCAGTGAGAGTCAGCACCTTCAGGAACTGTCCCCCAGTGAGAGTCAGCACCTTCAGGAACTGTCTCCCAGTGAGAGTCAGCACCTTCAGGAACGGTCCCCCAGTGAGAGTCAGCACCTTCAGGAACTGTCTCCAGTGAGAGTCAGCACCTTCAGGAACTGTTCCCCAGTGAGAGTCAGCACCTTCAGGAACTGTACCCCCGTGAGAGTCAGCACCTTCAGGAACTGTCCCCCAGTGAGGGTCAGCAGTTTCAGGAACTGTCCCTCAGTGAGAGTCAGCACCTTCATTAACTGTCCCCCAATGAGAGTCAGCACCTTCCGGGACTGTCCCCCAGTGAGAGTCAGCACCTTCAGGATCTGTCCCCCAGTGAGAGTCAGCACCTTCAGGAACTGTCCCCCAGTGAGAGTCAGCAACTTCAGGGACTGTCTCCCAATGAGAGTCAGCACCTTCAGGGACTGTCTCCCAGTGAGAGTCAGCACCTTCAGGGACTGTCTCCTTGTGAGAGTCAGCACCTTCAGGGACTGTCTCCCAGTGAGTGTTAGCACCTTCAGGGACTGTCTCCCAGTGAGAGTCAGCACCTTCAGGGACTGTCTCCCAGTGAGTGTCAGCACCTTCAGGGATTGTCTCCCAGTGAGAGTCAGCACCTTCAGGGACTGTCTCCCAGTGAGAGTCATCACCTTCAGGGACTGTCTCCTAGTGAGAGCACCTTCAGGGACTGTCTCCCAGTGAGAGTCAGCACCTTCAGGGACTGTCTCCCAGTGAGAGTCAGCACCTTCAGGAACTGTCTCCCAGTGAGAGTCAGCACCTTCAGGAACTGTCCCCCACTGAGTGTCAGCACCTTCAGGAATTGTCCCCCAGTGAGAGTCAGCACCTTCAGGAATTGTCCCCCAGGGAGTGTCAGCACCTTCAGTAATTGTCCCCCAGTGAGAGTCAGCACCTTCAGGAACTGTCCCCCAGTGAGAGTCAGCACCTTCAGGAATTGTCCCCCAGTGAGTGTCAGCACCTTCAGGAATTGTCCCCTAGTGAGAGTCAGCACCTTCAGAAACTGTCTCCCAGTGAGAGTCAGCACCTTCAGGAACTGACTCCTTGTGAGAGTTAGCACCTTCAGGAACTGTCCTCCAGTGAGAGTCAGCACCTTCAGTTACTGTCCCCCAGTGAGGGTCAGCAGTTTCAAGAACTGTCCCCCAGTGTGGGTCAGCACCTTCAGGAACTGTCCCCCAGTGAGAGTCAGCACCTTCAGGGACTGTCCCCCAGTGAGAGTCAGCACCTTCAGGGACTGTTCCCCAGTGAGAGTCAGGACCTTCAGGAACTGTCTCCCATTGAGAGTCAGCACCTTCAGGAACTGTCTCCCAGTGAGAGTCAGTACCTTCATGGACTGTCTCCCAGTGAGGGTCAGCAGTTTCAGGAACTGTCCCCCAGTGAGAGTCAGCACGTTCAGGAACTGTCCCCCAGTGAGAGTCAGCACGTTCAGGAACTTTCTCCCAGTGAGAGTCAGCACCTTCAGGGACTGTCCCCCAGTGAGAGTCATCACCTTCAGGTACTGTCCCCCAGTGAGTGTCAGCACCTTCAGGGACTGTCCCCCAGTGAGAGTCAGCACCTTCAGGAACTGTCCCCCAGTGAGAGTCAGCACCTTCAGGAACTGTCTCCCATTGAGAGTCAGGACCTTCAGGAACTATCTCCCAGTGAGAGTCAGCACCTTCAGGAATTGTCTCCCAGTGAGAGTCAGCACCTTCAGGAACTGTCTCCCAGTGAGAGTCAGCACCTTCAGGAACTGTCCCCTAGTGAGAGTCAGCACCTTCAGGAACTGTCCCCCAGTGAGAGTCAGCACCTTCAGGAACTGTCCCCCAGTGAGAGTCAGCACCTTCAGGAACTGTCCCCCAGTGAGAGTCAGCACCTTCAGGAACTGTCTCCCAGTGAGAGTCAGCACCTTCAGGAACTGTCTCCCAGTGAGAGTCAGCACCTTCAGGAACTGTCCCCCAGTGAGAGTCAGCACCTTCAGGAACTGTCCCCCAGTGAGAGTCAGCACCTTCAGGAACTGTCTCCCAGTGAGAGTCAGCACCTTCAGGAACTGTCTCCCAGTGAGAGTCAGCACCTTCAGGAACTGTCCCCCAGTGAGAGTCAGCACCTTCAGGAACTGTCCCCCAGTGAGAGTCAGGAACTTCAGGAACTGTTCCCCAGTGAGAGTCAGCACCTTCAGGAACTGTCCCCCAGTGAGAGTCAGCACCTTCAGGGACTGTCCCCCAGTGAGAGTCAGCACCTTCAGGAACTGTCCCCCAGTGAGAGTCAGCACCTTCAGGGACTGTCTCCCAGTGAGAGTCAGCACCTTCAGGGACTGTCTCCCAGTGAGAGTCAGCAACTTCAGGGACTGTCTCCCAGTGAGAGTCAGCACCTTCAGGGACTGTCTCCCAGTGAGAGTCAGCACCTTCAGGGACTGTCTCCCTGTGAGAGTCAGCACCTTCAGGGACTGTCTCCCAGTGAGAGTCAGCACCTTCAGGGACTGTCTCCCAGTGAGAGTCAGCACCTTCAGGTACTGTCCCCCAGTGAGAGTCAGCACCTTCAGGGACTGTCCCCCAGTGAGAGTCAGCACCTTCAGGGACTGTCCCCCAGTGAGAGTCAGCACCTTCAGGGACTGTCTCCCAGTGAGAGTCAGCACCTTCAGGGACTGTCTCCCAGTGAGAGTCAGCACCTTCAGGAACTGTCTCCCATTGAGAGTCAGCACCTTCAGGAACTGTCTCCCAGTGAGAGTCAGCACCTTCAGGGACTGTCTCCCCGTGAGAGTCAGCACCTTCAGGGACTGTCTCCCAGTGAGAGTCAGCACCTTCAGGAACTGTCCCCCAGTGAGAGTCAGCACCTTCAGGAACTGTCCCCCAGTGAGAGTCAGCAACTTCAGGAACTGTCCCCCAGTGAGAGTCAGCACCTTCAGGGACTGTCTCCCAGTGAGTGTCAGCACCTTCAGGGACTGTCTCCCAGTGAGAGTCAGCACCTTCAGGGACTGTCTCCCAGTGAGAGTCAGCACCTTCAGGGACTGTCTCCCAGTGAGAGTCAGCACCTTCAGGGACTGTCTCCCAGTGAGAGTCAGCACCTTCAGGGACTGTCTCCCAGTGAGAGTCAGCAGCTTCAGGGACTGTCTCCCAGTCGGAGTCAGCACCTTCAGGTACTGTCCCCCAGTGAGAGTCAGCACCTTCAGGGACTGTCCCCCAGTGAGAGTCAGCACCTTCAGGGACTGTCCCCCAGTGAGAGTCAGCACCTTCAGGGACTGTCTCCCAGTTAGAGTCAGCACCTTCAGGGACTGTTTCCCAGTGAGAGTCAGGATCTTCAGGAACTGGCTCCCATTGAGAGTCAGCACCTTCAGGAACTGTCTCCCAGTGAGAGTCAGTACCTTCAGGGACTGTCTCCCCGTGAGAGTCAGCACCTTCAGGGACTGTCTCCCAGTGAGAGTCAGCACCTTCAGGAACTGTTCCCCAGTGAGAGTCAGCAACTTCAGGAACTGTCCCCCAGTGAGAGTCAGCACCTTCAGGAACTGTCTCCATGTGAGAGTCAGCACCTTCAGTAACTGTCCCCCAGTGAGAGTCAGCACCTTCAGGAACTGTCTCCCAGTGAGAGTCAGCACCTTCAGGAACTGACTCCCAGTGAGAGTCAGCACCTTCAGGAACTGTCCCCCAGTGAGAGTCAGCACCTTCAGGAACTGTCCCCCAGTGAGGGTCAGCAGTTTCAGGAACTGTCCCCCAGTGAGAGTCAGCACCTTCAGGAACTGTCCCCCAGTGAGAGTCAGCACCTTCAGGGACTGTCCCCCAGTGAGAGTCAGCACCTTCAGGACTGTCCCCCAGTGAGAGTCAGCACTTTCAGGGACTGTCTCCCAGTGAGAGTCAGCACATTCAGGGACTGTCTCCCAGTGAGAGTCAGCACCTTCAGGGACTGTCTCCCAGTGAGAGTCAGCACCTTCAGGGACTGTCTCCCAGTGAGAGTCAGCACCTTCAGGGACTGTCTCCCAGTGAGAGTCAGCACCTTCAGGGACTGTCTCCCAGTGAGAGTCAGCACCTTCAGGGACTGTCCCCCAGTGAGAGTCAGCACCTTCAGGGACTGTCTCCCAGTGAGAGTCAGCACCTTCAGGGACTGTCTCCCAGTGAGAGTCAGCACCTTCAGGGACTGTCTCCCAGTGAGAGTCAGCACCTTCAGGAACTGTCTCCCAGTGAGAGTCAGCACCTTCAGGAACTGTCTCCCAGTGAGAGTCAGCACCTTCAGGAACTGGCTCCCAGTGAGAGTCAGCACCTTCAGGAACTGGCCCCCAGTGAGAGTCAGCACCTTCAGGAACTGTCCCCCAGTGAGAGTCAGCACCTTCAGGAACAGTCTCCTAGTGAGAGTCAGCACCTTCAGGAACTGTCCCCCAGTGAGAGTCAGCACCTTCAGGAACTGTCTCCCAGTGAGAGTCAGCACCTTCAGGAACTGTTTCCCAGTGAGAGTCAGCACCTTCAGGAACTGTACCCCCGTGAGAGTCAGCACCTTCAGGAACTGTCCCCCAGTGAGGGTCAGCAGTTTCAGGAACTGTCCCTCAGTGAGAGTCAGCACCTTCATTAACTGTCCCCCAATGAGAGTCAGCACCTTCCGGGACTGTCCCCCAGTGAGAGTCAGCACCTTCAGGATCTGTCCCCCAGTGAGAGTCAGCACCTTCAGGAACTGTCCCCCAGTGAGAGTCAGCAACTTCAGGGACTGTCTCCCAATGAGAGTCAGCACCTTCAGGACTGTCTCCCAGTGAGAGTCAGCACCTTCAGGGACTGTCTCCTTGTGAGAGTCAGCACCTTCAGGGACTGTCTCCCAGTGAGTGTCAGCACCTTCAGGGACTGTCTCCCAGTGAGAGTCAGCACCTTCAGGGACTGTCTCCCAGTGAGTGTCAGCACCTTCAGGGATTGTCTCCCAGTGAGAGTCAGCACCTTCAGGGACTGTCTCCCAGTGAGAGTCATCACCTTCAGGGACTGTCTCCTAGTGAGAGTCAGCACCTTCAGGGACTGTCTCCCAGTGAGAGTCAGCACCTTCAGGGACTGTCTCCCAGTGAGAGTCAGCACCTTCAGGAACTGTCTCCCAGTGAGAGTCAGCACCTTCAGGAACTGTCCCCCACTGAGTGTCAGCACCTTCAGGAATTGTCCCCCAGTGAGAGTCAGCACCTTCAGGAACTGTCCCCCAGTGAGAGTCAGCACCTTCAGGAATTGTCCCCCAGTGAGAGTCAGCACCTTCAGGAACTGTACTCAATGAGAGTCAGCACCTTCAGGAACTGTCCCCCAGTGAGAGTCAGCACCTTCAGGAACTGTCTCCTAGTGAGAGTCAGCACCTTCAGGAACTCTCCCCCAGTGAGAGTCAGCACCTTCAGGAACTGTCCCCCAGTGAGAGTCAGCACCTTCAGGAACTGTCCCCCAGTGAGAGTCAGCACCTTCAGGAACTGTCCCCCAGTGAGAGTCAGCAGCTTCAGGAACTGTCCCCCAGTGAGAGTCAGCACCTTCAGGAACTGTCCCCCAGTGAGAGTCAGCACCTTCAGGAACTGTCCCCCAGTGAGAGTCAGCACCTTCAGGAACTGTCCCCCAGTGAGAGTCAGCACCTTCAGGAACTGTCCCCCAGTGAGAGTCAGCACCTTCAAGGACTGTCCCCCAGTGAGAGTCAGCACCTTCAGGGACTGTCCCCCAGTGAGAGTCAGCACCTTCAGGGACTGTTCCCCAGTGAGAGTCAGGACCTTCAGGAACTGTCTCCCATTGAGAGTCAGCACATTCAGGAACTGTCTCCCAGTGAGAGTCAGTACCTTCAAGGACTGTCTCCCAGTGAGAGTCAGCACCTTCAGGAACTGACTCCTTGTGAGAGTTAGCACCTTCAGGAACTGTTTCCCGGTGAGAGTCAGCACCTTCAGGAACTGTACCCCCGTGAGAGTCAGCACCTTCAGGAACTGTCCCCCAGTGAGGGTCAGCAGTTTCAGGAACTGTCCCTCAGTGAGAGTCAGCACCTTCAGTAACTGTCCCCCAATGAGAGTCAGCACCTTCCGGGACTGTCCCCCAGTGAGAGTCAGCGCCTTCCGGGACTGTCCCCCAGTGAGAGTCAGCACCTTCAGGATCTGTCCCCCAGTGAGAGTCAGCACCTTCAGGAACTGTCCCCCAGTGAGAGTCAGCAACTTCAGGGACTGTCTCCCAATGAGAGTCAGCACCTTCAGGGACTGTCTCCCAGTGAGAGTCAGCACCTTCAGGGACTGTCTCCTTGTGAGAGTCAGCACCTTCAGGGACTGTCTCCCAGTGAGTGTCAGCACCTTCAGGGACTGTCTCCCAGTGAGAGTCAGCACCTTCAGGGACTGTCTCCCAGTGAGTGTCAGCACCTTCAGGGACTGTCTCCCAGTGAGAGTCAGCACCTTCAGGGACTGTCTCCCAGTGAGAGTCATCACCTTCAGGGACTGTCTCCTAGTGAGAGTCAGCACCTTCAGGGACTGTCTCCCAGTGAGAGTCAGCACCTTCAGGGACTGTCTCCCAGTGAGAGTCAGCACCTTCAGGAACTGTCTCCCAGTGAGAGTCAGCACCTTCAGGAACTGTCCCCCACTGAGTGTCAGCACCTTCAGGAATTGTCCCCCAGTGAGAGTCAGCACCTTCAGGAATTGTCCCCCAGGGAGTGTCAGCACCTTCAGTAATTGTCCCCCAGTGAGAGTCAGCACCTTCAGGAACTGTCCCCCAGTGAGAGTCAGCACCTTCAGGAATTGTCCCCCAGTGAGTGTCAGCACCTTCAGGAATTGTCCCCCAGTGAGAGTCAGCACCTTCAGGAACTGTCTCCCAGTGAGAGTCAGCACCTTCAGGAACTGACTCCTTGTGAGAGTTAGCACCTTCAGGAACTGTCCTCCAGTGAGAGTCAGCACCTTCAGTTACTGTCCCCCAGTGAGGGTCAGCAGTTTCAGGAACTGTCCCCCAGTGTGGGTCAGCAGTTTCAGGAACTGTCCCCCAGTGAGAGTCAGCACCTTCAGGAACTGTCCCCCAATGAGAGTCAGCACCTTCAGGAACTGTCCCCCAGTGAGAGTCAGCACCTTCAGGAACTGTCCCCCAGTGAGAGTCAGCACCTTCAGGAACTGTCCCCCAATGAGAGTCAGCACCTTCAGGGACTGTCCCCCAGTGAGAGTCAGCACCTTCAGGGACTGTTCCCCAGTGAGAGTCAGGACCTTCAGGAACTGTCTCCCATTGAGAGTCAGCACATTCAGGAACTGTCTCCCAGTGAGAGTCAGTACCTTCAAGGACTGTCTCCCCGTGAGAGTCAGCACGTTCAGCAACTGTCCCCCAGTGAGAGTCAGCACGTTCAGGAACTGTCCCCCAGTGAGAGTCAGCACGTTCAGGGACTGTTTCCCAGTGAGAGTCAGCACCTTCAGGGACTGTCCCCCAGTGAGAGTCATCACCTTCAGGTACTGTCCCCCAGTGAGAGTCAGCACCTTCAGGGACTGTCCCCCAGTGAGAGTCAGCACCTTCAGGAACTGTCCCCCAGTGAGAGTCAGCACCTTCAGGAACTGTGTCCCATTGAGAGTCAGGACCTTCAGGAACTATCTCCCAGTGAGAGTCAGCACCTTCAGGAATTGTCTCCCGGTGAGAGTCAGCACCTTCAGGAACTGTCTCCCTGTGAGAGTCAGCACCTTCAGGAACTGTCCCCCACTGAGAGTCAGCACCTTCAGGAACTGCCCCCCAGTGAGAGTCAGCACCTTCAGGAACTGCCCCCCAGTGACAGTCAGCACCTTCAGGAACTGCCCCCCAGTTAGAGTCAGCACCTTCAGGAACTGTCTCCCAGTGCGAGTCAGCACCTTCAGGAACTGTCTCCCAGTGCGAGTCAGCACCTTCAGGAACTGTCCCCCAGTGAGAGTCAGCAACTTCAGGCACTGTCCCCCAGTGAGAGTAAGCACCTTCAGGAACTGTCTTCTTGTGAGAGTCAGCACCTTCAGGAACTGTCCCCCAGTGAGAGTCAGCACCTTCAGGAACTGTCTCCCAGTGAGAGTCAGCACCTTCAGGAACTGTTTCCCAGTGAGAGTCAGCACCTTCAGGAACTGTACCCCCGTGAGAGTCAGCACCTTCAGGAACTGTCCCCCAGTGAGGGTCAGCAGTTTCAGGAACTGTCCGTCAGTGAGAGTCAGCACCTTCAGTAACTGTCCCCCAGTAAGAGTCAGCACCTTCCGGGACTGTCCCCCAGTGAGAGTCAGCACCTTCAGGAACTGTCCCCCAGTGAGAGTCAGCACCTTCAGGGACTGTCTCCCAGTGAGAGTCAGCCCCTTCAGGGACTGTCTCCCAGTGAGTGTCAGCAACTTCAGGGTCTGTCTCCCAGTGAGAGTCAGCACCTTCTGGGACTGTCTCCCAGTGAGAGTCAGCACCTTCAGGGACTGTCTCCCTGTGAGAGTCAGCACCTTCAGGGACTGTCTCCCAGTGAGAGTCAGCACCTTCAGGGACTGTCTCCCAGTGAGAGTCAGCACCTTCAGGTACTGTCCCCCAGTGAGAGTCAGCACCTTCAGGGACTGTCCCCCAGTGAGAGTCAGCACCTTCAGGGACTGTCCCCCAGTGAGAGTCAGCACCTTCAGGGACTGTCTCCCAGTGAGAGTCAGCACCTTCAGGGACTGTTTCACATGAGAGTCAGGATCTTCAGGAACTGTCTCCCATTGAGAGTCAGCACCTTCAGGAACTGTCTCCCAGTGAGAGTCAGTACCTTCAGGGTCTGTCTCCCCGTGAGAGTCAGCACCTTCAGGGACTGTCTCCCAGTGAGAGTCAGCACCTTCAGGAACTGTCCCCCAGTGAGAGTCAGCAACTTCAGGAACTGTCCCCCAGTGAGAGTCAGCACCTTCAGGAACTGTCTCCTTGTGAGAGTCAGCACCTTCAGGAACTGTCCCCCAGTGAGAGTCAGCACCTTCAGGAACTGTCTCCCAGTGAGAGTCAGCACCTTCAGGAACTGTTTCCCAGTGAGAGTCAGCACCTTCAGGAACTGTACCCCCGTGAGAGTCAGCACCTTCAGGAACTGTCCCCCAGTGAGGGTCAGCAGTTTCAGGAACTGTCCCTCAGTGAGAGTCAGCACCTTCAGTAACTGTCCCCCAGTGAGAGTCAGCACCTTCCGGGACTGTCCCCCAGTGAGAGTCAGCACCTTCAGGATCTGTCCCCCAGTGAGAGTCAGCACCTTCAGGAACTGTCCCCCAGTGAGAGTCAGCAACTTCAGGGACTGTCTCCCAGTGAGAGTCAGCACCTTCAGGGACTGTCTCCCAGTGAGAGTCAGCACCTTCAGGGACTGTCTCCCAGTGAGAGTCAGCACCTTCAGGGACTGTCTCCCAGTGAGAGTCAGCACCTTCAGGGACTGTCTCCCAGTGAGAGTCAGCACCTTCAGGAACTGTCCCCCACTGAGTGTCAGCACCTTCAGGAATTGTCCCCCAGTGAGAGTCAGCACCTTCAGGAATTGTCCCCCAGGGAGTTTCAGCACCTTCAGTAATTGTCCCCCAGTGAGAGTAAGCACCTTCAGGAACTGTCCCCCACTGAGAGTCAGCACCTTCAGGAATTGTCCCCCAGTGAGTGTCAGCACCTTCAAGAATTGTCCACCAGTGAGAGTCAGCACCTTCAGGAACTGTCTCCCAGTGAGAGTCAGCAAGTTCAGGAACTGACTCCTTGTGAGAGTTAGCACCTTCAGGAACTGTCCTCCAGTGAGAGTCAGCACCTTCAGTTACTGTCCCCCAGTGAGGGTCAGCAGTTTCAGGAACTGTCCCCCAGTGTGGGTCAGCAGTTTCAGGAACTGTCCCCCAGTGAGAGTCAGCACCTTCAGGAACTGTCCCCCAATGAGAGTCAGCACCTTCAGGAACTGTCCCCCAGTGAGAGTCAGCACCTTCAGGAACCATCCCCCAGTGAGAGTCAGCACGTTCAGGAACTGTCCCCCCGTGAGAGTCAGCACGTTCAGGGACTGTCCCCCAGTGAGAGTCAGCACCTTCAGGGACTGTCCCCCAGTGAGAGTCATCACCTTCAGGAACTGTCCCCCAGTGAGAGTCAGCACCTTCAGGAACTGTCTCCCAGTGAGAGTCAGCACCTTCAGGGACTGTCCCCCAGTGAGAGTCAGCACCTTCAGGGACTGTTCCCCAGTGAGATTCAGGATCTTCAGGAACTGTCTCCCATTGAGAGTCAGCAGCTTCAGGAACTGTCTCCCAGTGAGAGTCAGTACCTTCAGGGTCTGCCTCCCCGTGAGAGTCAGCACCTTCAGGGGCTGTCTCCCAGTGAGAATCAGCACCTTCAGGTACTGTCCCCCAGTGAGAGTCAGCACCTTCAGGAACTGTCCCCCAGTGAGAGTCAGCACCTTCAGGAACTGTCCCCCAGTGAGAGTCAGCACCTTCAGGAACTGTCTCCTTGTGAGAGTCAGCACCTTCAGGGACTGTCCCCCAGTGAGAGTCAGCACCTTCAGGTTTTGTATCCCAGTGAGAGTCAGCACCTTCAGGAACTGTCCCCCAGTGAGAGTCAGCACCTTCAGGAACTGTACCCCCGTGAGAGTCAGCACCTTCAGGAACTGTCCCCCAGTGAGGGTCAGCAGTTTCAGGAACTGTCCCTCAGTGAAAGTCAGCACCTTCAGGAACTGTCCCCCAGTGAGAGTCAGCACCTTCAGGAATTGTCCCCTAGTGAGAGTCAGCACCTTCAGGAACTGTCCCCCAGTGAGAGTCTGCACCTTCAGGAACTGTCCACTAGTGAGAGTCAGCACCTTCAGGAACTGTCCCCCAGTGAGCGTCAGCACCTTCAGGGACTGTTCCCCAGTGAGAGTCAGGACCTTCAGGAACTGTCCCCCAGTGAGTGTCAGCACGTTCAGGAACTGTCCCCCAGTGAGAGTCAGCACCTTCAGGAACTGTCCCCCAGTGAGAGTCAGCACCTTCAGTAACTGTCCCCCTGCGAGAGTCAGCACCTTCAGGAACTGTCCCCTAGTGAGAGTCAGCACCTTCAGGAACTGTCCCCCAGTGAGCGTCAGCACCTTCAGGGACTGTTCCCCAGTGAGAGTCAGGACCTTCAGGAACTGTCCCCCAGTGAGTGTCAGCACGTTCAGGAACTGTCCCCCAGTGAGAGTCAGCACCTTCAGGAACTGTCCCCCAGTGAGAGTCAGCACCTTCAGTAACTGTCCCCCTGCGAGAGTCAGCACCTTCAGGAACTGTCCCCCAGTGACAGTCAGCACCTTCAGGAACTGTCTCCCAGTGAGAGTCAGCACCTTCAGGTACTGTCCCCCAGTGAGAGTCAGCACCTTCAGTAACTGTCCCCCAGTGAGAGTCAGCACCTTCCGGGACTGTCCCCCAGTGAGAGTCAGCACCTTCAGGATCTGTCCCCCAGTGAGAGTCAGCACCTTCAGGAACTGTCCCCCAGTGAGAGTCAGCAACTTCAGGGACTGTCTCCCAATGAGAGTCAGCACCTTCAGGGACTGTCTCCCAGTGAGAGTCAGCACCTTCAGGGACTGTCTCCTTGTGAGAGTCAGCACCTTCAGGGACTGTCTCCCAGTGAGTGTCAGCACCTTCAGGGACTGTCTCCCAGTGAGAGTCAGCACCTTCAGGGACTGTCTCCCAGTGAGAGTCAGCACCTTCAGGGACTGTCTCCCAGTGAGAGTCAGCACCTTCAGGGACTGTCTCCCAGTGAGAGTCAGCACCTTCAGGGACTGTCTCCCAGTGAGAGTCAGCACCTTCAGGGACTGTCTCCCAGTGAGAGTCAGCACCTTCAGGAACTGTCCCCCACTGAGTGTCAGCACCTTCAGGAATTGTCCCCCAGTGAGAGTCAGCACCTTCAGGAATTGTCCCCCAGGGAGTTTCAGCACCTTCAGTAATTGTCCCCCAGTGAGAGTAAGCACCTTCAGGAACTGTCCCCCACTGAGAGTCAGCACCTTCAGGAATTGTCCCCCAGTGAGTGTCAGCACCTTCAAGAATTGTCCACCAGTGAGAGTCAGCACCTTCAGGAACTGTCTCCCAGTGAGAGTCAGCAAGTTCAGGAACTGACTCCTTTTGAGAGTTAGCACCTTCAGGAACTGTCCTCCAGTGAGAGTCAGCACCTTCAGTTACTGTCCCCCAGTGAGGGTCAGCAGTTTCAGGAACTGTCCCCCAGTGTGGGTCAGCAGTTTCAGGAACTGTCCCCCAGTGAGAGTCAGCACCTTCAGGAACTGTCCCCCAATGAGAGTCAGCACCTTCAGGAACTGTCCCCCAGTGAGAGTCAGCACCTTCAGGAGCCATCCCCCAGTGAGAGTCAGCACGTTCAGGAACTGTCCCCCAGTGAGAGTCAGCACGTTCAGGGACTGTCCCCCAGTGAGAGTCAGCACCTTCAGGGACTGTCCCCCAGTGAGAGTCATCACCTTCAGGGACTGTCCCCCAGTGAGAGTCAGCACCTTCAGGAACTGTCTCCCAGTGAGAGTCAGCACCTTCAGGGACTGTCCCCCAGTGAAAGTCAGCACCTTCAGGGACTGTTCCCCAGTGAGATACAGGATCTTCAGGAACTGTCTCCCATTGAGAGTCAGCAGCTTCAGGAACTGTCTCCCAGTGAGAGTCAGCACCTTCAGGGGCTGTCTCCCAGTGAGAGTCAGCACCTTCAGGTACTGTCCCCCAGTGAGAGTCAGCACCTTCAGGAACTGTCCCCCAGTGAGAGTCAGCACCTTCAGGAACTGTCCCCCAGTGAGAGTCAGCACCTTCAGGAACTGTCTCCTTGTGAGAGTCAGCACCTTCAGGGACTGTCCCCCAGTGAGAGTCAGCACCTTCAGGTTTTGTATCCCAGTGAGAGTCAGCACCTTCAGGATCTGTCCCCCAGTGAGAGTCAGCACCTTCAGGAACTGTACCCCCGTGAGAGTCAGCACCTTCAGGAACTGTCCCCCAGTGAGGGTCAGCAGTTTCAGGAACTGTCCCTCAGTGAAAGTCAGCACCTTCAGGAACTGTCCCCCAGTGAGAGTCAGCACCTTCAGGAATTGTCCCCTAGTGAGAGTCAGCACCTTCAGGAACTGTCCCCCAGTGAGAGTCTGCACCTTCAGGAACTGTCCCCTAGTGAGAGTCAGCACCTTCAGGAACTGTCCCCCAGTGAGCGTCAGCACCTTCAGGAACTGTTCCCCAGTGAGAGTCAGGACCTTCAGGAACTGTCCCCCAGTGAGTGTCAGCACGTTCAGGAACTGTCCCCCAGTGAGAGTCAGCACCTTCAGGAACTGTCCCCCAGTGAGAGTCAGCACCTTCAGTAACTGTCCCCCTGCGAGAGTCAGCACCTTCAGGAACTGTCCCCTAGTGAGAGTCAGCACCTTCAGGAACTGTCCCCCAGTGAGCGTCAGCACCTTCAGGGACTGTTCCCCAGTGTGAGTCAGGACCTTCAGGAACTGTCCCCCAGTGAGTGTCAGCACGTTCAGGAACTGTCCCCCAGTGAGAGTCAGCACCTTCAGGAACTGTCCCCCAGTGAGAGTCAGCACCTTCAGTAACTGTCCCCCTGCGAGAGTCAGCACCTTCAGGAACTGTCCCCCAGTGACAGTCAGCACCTTCAGGAACTGTCTCCCAGTGAGAGTCAGCACCTTCAGGTACTGTCCCGCAGTGAGAGTCAGCACCTTCAGGGACTGTCCCCCAGTGAGAGTCAGCACCTTCAGGGACTGTCCCCCAGTGACAGTCAGCACCTTCAGGAACTGTCCCCCAGTGACAGTCAGCACCTTCAGGAACTGTCTCCCAGTGAGAGTCAGCACCTTCAGGTACTGTCCCGCAGTGAGAGTCAGCACCTTCAGGGACTGTCCCCCAGTGAGAGTCAGCACCTTCAGGGACTGTCCCCCAGTGAGAGTCAGCACCTTCAGGGACTGTCTCCCAGTGAGAGTCAGCACCTTCAGGGACTGTTTCCCAGTGAGAGTCAGGATCTTCAGGAACTGGCTCCCATTGAGAGTCAGCACCTTCAGGAACTGTCTCCCAGTGAGAGTCAGTACCTTCAGGGACTGTCTCCCCGTAAGAGTCAGCACCTTCAGGGACTGTCTCCCAGTGAGAGTCAGCACCTTCAGGAACTGTCCCCCAGTGAGAGTCAGCAACTTCAGGAACTGTCCCCCAGTGAGAGTCAGCACCTTCAGGAACTGTCTCCTTGTGAGAGTCCGCACCTTCAGGAACTGTCCCCCAGTGAGAGTCAGCACCTTCAGGAACTGTCTCCCAGTGAGAGTCAGCACCTTCAGGAACTGTTTCCCAGTGAGAGTCAGCACCTTCAGGAACTGTACCCCCGTGAGAGTCAGCACCTTCAGGAACTGTCCCCCAGTGAGGGTCAGCAGTTTCAGGAACTGTCCCTCAGTGAGAGTCAGCACCTTCAGTAACTGTCCCCCAGTGAGAGTCAGCACCTTCCGGGACTGTCCCCCAGTGAGAGTCAGCACCTTCAGGATCTGTCCCCCAGTGAGAGTCAGCACCTTCAGGAACTGTCCCCCAGTGAGAGTCAGCAACTTCAGGGACTGTCTCCCAATGAGAGTCAGCACCTTCAGGGACTGTCTCCCAGTGAGAGTCAGCACCTTCAGGGACTGTCTCCTTGTGAGAGTCAGCACCTTCAGGGACTGTCTCCCAGTGAGTGTCAGCACCTTCAGGGACTGTCTCCCAGTGAGAGTCAGCACCTTCAGGGACTGTCTCCCAGTGAGAGTCAGCACCTTCAGGGACTGTCTCCCAGTGAGAGTCAGCACCTTCAGGGACTGTCTCCCAGTGAGAGTCAGCACCTTCAGGGACTGTCTCCCAGTGAGAGTCAGCGCCTTCAGGGACTGTCTCCCAGTGAGAGTCAGCACCTTCAGGGACTGTCTCCCAGTG
Organism: Carcharodon carcharias; assembly: GCF_017639515.1. Taxonomy (NCBI): domain Eukaryota; kingdom Metazoa; phylum Chordata; class Chondrichthyes; order Lamniformes; family Lamnidae; genus Carcharodon; species Carcharodon carcharias. Next base: position 141,601,217 of record NC_054476.1, read on the forward strand.
AGAGTCAGCACCTTCAGGAACTGTCCCCCACTGAGTGTCAGCACCTTCAGGAATTGTCCCCCAGTGAGAGTCAGCACCTTCAGGAATTGTCCCCCAGGGAGTTTCAGCACCTTCAGTAATTGTCCCCCAGTGAGAGTAAGCACCTTCAGGAACTGTCCCCCACTGAGAGTCAGCACCTTCAGGAATTGTCCCCCAGTGAGTGTCAGCACCTTCAAGAATTGTCCCCCAGTGAGAGTCAGCACCTTCAGGAACTGTCTCCCAGTGAGAGTCAGCAAGTTCAGGAACTGACTCCTTGTGAGAGTTAGCACCTTCAGGAACTGTCCTCCAGTGAGAGTCAGCACCTTCAGTTACTGTCCCCCAGTGAGGGTCAGCAGTTTCAGGAACTGTCCCCCAGTGTGGGTCAGCAGTTTCAGGAACTGTCCCCCAGTGAGAGTCAGCACCTTCAGGAACTGTCCCCCAATGAGAGTCAGCACCTTCAGGAACTGTCCCCCAGTGAGAGTCAGCACCTTCAGGAACCATCCCCCAGTGAGAGTCAGCACGTTCAGGAACTGTCCCCCAGTGAGAGTCAGCACGTTCAGGGACTGTCCCCCAGTGAGAGTCAGCACCTTCAGGGACTGTCCCCCAGTGAGAGTCATCACCTTCAGGAACTGTCCCCCAGTGAGAGTCAGCACCTTCAGGAACTGTCTCCCAGTGAGAGTCAGCACCTTCAGGGAGTGTCCCCCAGTGAGAGTCAGCACCTTCAGGGACTGTTCCCCAGTGAGATTCAGGATCTTCAGGAACTGTCTCCCATTGAGAGTCAGCAGCTTCAGGAACTGTCTCCCTTTGAGAGTCAGTACCTTCAGGGTCTGCCTCCCCGTGAGAGTCAGCACCTTCAGGGGCTGTCTCCCAGTGAGAGTCAGCACCTTCAGGTACTGTCCCCCAGTGAGAGTCAGCACCTTCAGGAACTGTCCCCCAGTGAGAGTCAGCACCTTCAGGAACTGTCCCCCAGTGAGAGTCAGCACCTTCAGGAACTGTCTCCTTGTGAGAGTCAGCACCTTCAGGGACTGTCCCCCAGTGAGAGTCAGCACCTTCAGGTTTTGTATCCCAGTGAGAGTCAGCACCTTCAGGAACTGTCCCCCAGTGAGAGTCAGCACCTTCAGGAACTGTACCCCCGTGAGAGTCAGCACCTTCAGGAACTGTACCCCCGTGAGAGTCAGCACCTTCAGGAACTGTCCCCCAGTGAGGGTCAGCAGTTTCAGGAACTGTCCCTCAGTGAAAGTCAGCACCTTCAGGAACTGTCCCCCAGTGAGAGTCAGCACCTTCAGGAATTGTCCCCTAGTGAGAGTCAGCACCTTCAGGAACTGTCCCCCAGTGAGAGTCAGCACCTTCAGGAACTGTCCCCTAGTGAGAGTCAGCACCTTCAGGAACTGTCCCCCAGTGAGCGTCAGCACCTTCAGGGACTGTTCCCCAGTGAGAGTCAGGACCTTCAGGAACTGTCCCCCAGTGAGTGTCAGCACGTTCAGGAACTGTCCCCCAGTGAGAGTCAGCACCTTCAGGAACTGTCCCCCAGTGAGAGTCAGCACCTTCAGTAACTGTCCCCCTGCGAGACTCAGCACCTTTAGGAACTGTCCCCTAGTGAGAGTCAGCACCTTCAGGAACTGTCCCCCAGTGAGCGTCAGCACCTTCAGGGACTGTTCCCCAGTGAGAGTCAGGACCTTCAGGAACTGTCCCCCAGTGAGTGTCAGCACGTTCAGGAACTGTCCCCCAGTGAGAGTCAGCACCTTCAGGAACTGTCCCCCAGTGAGAGTCAGCACCTTCAGTAACTGTCCCCCTGCGAGAGTCAGCACCTTCAGGAACTGTCCCCCAGTGAAAGTCAGCACCTTCAGGAACTGTCCCCCAGTGAGAGTCAGCACCTTCAGGAACTGTCCCCCAGTGATAGTCAGCACCTTCAGGAACTGTCCCCCAGTGATAGTCAGCACCTTCAGGAACTTTCCCCCAGTGAGAGCACCTTCAGGAATTGTCCCCCAGTGAGATTCAGCACCTTCAGGAACTGTCTCCCAGTGAGAGTCAGCACCTTCAGGAACTGTCCCCTAGTGAGAGTCAGTATCTTCAGGGACTGTCTCCCAGTGAGAGTCAGCACCTTCAGGGACTGTCTCCCAGTGAGAGTCAGCCCCTTCAGGGACTGTCTCCCAGTGAGTGTCAGCACCTTCAGGGTCTGTCTCCCAGTGAGAGTCAGCACCTTCAGGAACTGTCCCCCAGTGATAGTCAGCACCTTCAGGAACTTTCCCCCAGTGAGAGTCAGCACCTTCAGGAATTGTCCCCCAGTGAGATTCAGCACCTTCAGGAACTGTCTCCCAGTGAGAGTCAGCACCTTCAGGAACTGTCCCCTAGTGAGAGTCAGTATCTTCAGGAACTGTACCCCAGTGAGCGTCAGCACCTTCAGGGACTGTTCCCCAGTGAGAGTCAGGACCTTCAGGAACTGTCTCCCATTGAGAGTCAGGACCTTCAGGAACTGTCTCCCAGTGAGAGTCAGCACCTTCAGGAACTGTCTCCCGGTGAGAGTCAGCACCTTCAGGAACTGTCCCCCGGTGAGAATCAGCACCTTCAGGAACTGTCTCCCAGTGAGAGTCAGCACCTTCAGGAACTGTCCCCTACTTAGAGTCAGCACCTTCAGGAACTGCCCCCCAGTGAGAGTCAGCACCTTCAGGAACTGTCTCCCAGTGCGAGTCAGCCCCTTCAGGAACTGTCTCCCAGTGCGAGTCAGCACCTTCAGGAACTGTCTCCCAGTGCGAGTCAGCACCTTCAGGAACTGTCTCCCAGTGCGAGTCAGCACCTTCAGGAACTGTCTCCCAGTGAGAGTCAGCACCTTCTGGAACTGTCTCCCAGTGAGAGTCAGCACCTTCTGGAACTGTCTCCCAGTGAGAGTCAGCACCTTCAGGAACTGTCCCCTAGTGAGAGTCAGCACCTTCAGGAACTGTCTCCCAGTGAGAGTCAGCACCTTCAGGAACTGTCCCCCAGTGAGAGTCAGCACCTTCAGGAACTGACTCCCTGTGAGAGTTAGCACCTTCAGGGACTGTCCCCCAGTGAGAGTCAGCACCTTCAGGGATTGTTCCCCAGTGAGAGTCAGGATCTTCAGGAACTGTCTCCCATTGATAGTCAGCAGCTTCAGGAACTGTCTCCCAGTGAGAGTCAGTACCTTCAGGGTCTTTCTCCCCGTGAGAGTCAGCAACTTCAGGGACTGTCTCCCAGTGAGAGTCAGCACCTTCAGGAACTGTCCCCCAGTGAGAGTCAGCAACTTCAGGAACTGTCCCCCAGTGAGAGTCAGCACCTTCAGGAACTGTCTCCTTGTGAGAGTCAGCACCTTCAGGAACTGTCCCCCAGTGAGAGTCAGCACCTTCAGGAACTGTCTCCCAGTGAGAGTCAGCACCTTCAGGAACTGTCCCCCAGTGAGAGTCAGCACCTTCAGGAACTGTACCCCCGTGAGTGTCAGCACCCTCAGGAACTGTCCCCCAGTGAGGGTCAGCAGTTTCAGGAACTGTCCCTCAGTGAAAGTCAGCACCTTCAGTAACTGTCCCCCAGTGAGAGTCAGCACCTTCCGGGACTGTCCCCCAGTGAGAGTCAGCACCTTCAGGAACTGTCCCCCAGTGAGAGTCAGCACCTTCAGGGACTGTCTCCCAGTGAGAGTCAGCACCTTCAGGGACTGTCTCCCAGTGAGAGTCAGCACCTTCAGGGACTGTCTCCCAGTGAGAGTCAGCACCTTCAGGGACTGTCTCCCTGTGAGAGTCAGCACCTTCAGGGACTGTCTCCCAGTGAGAGTCAGCACCTTCAGGGACTGTCTCCCAGTGAGAGTCAGCACCTTCAGGGACTGTTTCCCTGTGAGAGTCAGCACCTTCAGGGACTGTCTCCCTGTGAGAGTCAGCACCTTCAGGGACTGTCTCCCAGTGAGAGTCAGCACCTTCAGGGACTGTCTCCCAGTGAGAGTCAGCACCTTCAGGAACTGTTCCCCAGTGAGTGTCAGCACCTTCAGGAATTGTCCCCCAGTGAGAGTCAGCACCTTCAGGAATTGTCCCCCAGTGAGAGTCAGCACCTTCAGGAATTGTCCCCCAGGGAGAGTCAGCACCTTCAGGAATTGTCCCCCAGTGAGAGTCAGCACCTTCAGGAATTGTCCCCCAGTGAGAGTCAGCACCTTCAGCAACTGTACTCAATGAGAGTCAGCACCTTCAGGAACTGTCCCCCAGTGAGAGTCAGCACCTTCAGGAATTGTCCCTCAGTGAGAGTCAGCACCTTCAGCATCTGAACCCCCATAGAGAGCAGGAGGAATGATTTGGAAGAAAAAAAAAGTGCCAGCTCCTGTTAGGGCAAGAACAGGAACTGCAACTATGCCTTTGTGTGTGAATTGTGGCTGTACACCAACCCTTGCTGACAAACACTGGACGGTAATGGTATATGTCACTGCTATATCCCTGAGATTGGGCATGCTGTCAAAAGCCGGCCTTTGATCCCAAGCTAATTTCTCATGGTGTGTTGTGTTTCGGCAAGGGGGCCGAGCGTGTTGGCGGGTGTGGCAGATGTGCGGCCAGATGGGGTGGGCCATGTTTGCCAGCTGGCGTGCCACCAAGATTTTGATTTCTGACCCATCTCCCAACAATGAGCTCTTTACTTTATTTCTTTTAATCTGCTGTTAAGGACGAAGATTTTTATCCGTTTCCCGAAGACCCTGTTTGCCACTGAAGATGCTTTTGAGCTGCAGAAACACACGATTGGTAAGTGTTCCACTGAGGTTACATAGATAGGGAGGTGCAAGGCGGCGGCAGGATTTGAACTGGCAGCTGAATATTTTAAATGCAGTTTGATTGCACTGCTTTGTGTTGTGGATGCTGCTCCAGTATTTACTGGAATTTACTGATTCAGCTGAGCATCCTGTCGTGACTTAGAAATGATTCCATCCCTGGGATCTCTGTTTATCCTGAACTGATGCTGTTATTGGGAAGAGGATTGGAGATTGATCTGAGGGAATCTGATCCATTTATTGAATTCCTTTCTTTCCTCAGTCACTAAGATCCAGGCAGAGTGGCGAGGATTCCATCAACGACAGAAGTACCAGAAGCAACGATCATCAGGTAAACGCCGAATATCTATTTATTAATTAAACTTAGGAACCGAGATGAGCAATATATCTTCAGAGCCTCCAGGATCTTCTGCATAAACTCCTCTGTGTGTGTAAATGTCTAAGTGTGTAAAACCCTCCAGTGCCAGTGAGTGTATGAAAAAAACCCATTACGTGAGCATGTAAAACGCCCCAGAGCATATGTAAAATCCCTTAAAACAAGTGTGTAAAAACTACCCAGAGCGAGTGAGTGTGTATAAAACTCCTCAGAGTGAGTGAGTGTGTATAAAACCCCTCAGGGCGAGTGAGTGTGTATAAAACCCCTCAGGGCGAATGAGTGTGTATAAAACCCCTCAGGGCGAGTGAGTGTGTATAAAACCCCTCAGGGCGAGTGAGTGTGTATAAAACCCCTCAGGGCGAGTGAGTGTGTATAAAACCCCTCAGGGCGAGTGAGTCTGTATAAAACCCCTCAGGGCGAGTGAGTGTGTATAAAACCCCTCAGGGCGAGTGAGTGTGTATAAAACCCCTCAGGGTGAGTGAGTGTGTATAAAACCCCTCAGGGAAGGTGAGTGTGTATAAAACCCCTCAGAGCGAGTGAGTGTGTATAAAACCCCTCAGAGTGAGTGAGTGTGTATAAAACCACTCAGGGAAGGTGAGTGTGTATAAAACCCCTCAGGGAAGGTGAGTGTGTATAAAACCCCTCAGGGAAGGTGAGTGTGTATAAAACCCCTCAGGGAAGGTGAGTGTGTATAAAACCCCTCAGAGCGAGTGAGTGTGTATAAAACCCTTCAGAGTGAGTGAGTGTGTATAAAACCCCTCAGGGCGAGTGAGTGTGTATAAAACCCCTCAGGGCGAGTGAGTGTGTATAAAACCCCTCAGGGCGAGTGAGTGTGTATAAAACCCCTCAGGGCGAGTGAGTGTGTATAAAATCCCTCAGGGCGAGTGAGTGTGTATAAAATCCCTCAGGGCGAGTGAGTGTGTATAAAAGCCCTCAGAGTGAGTGAGTGTGTATAAAAGCCCTCAGAGCGAGTGAGTGTGTATAAAAGCCCTCAGAGCGAGTGAGTGTGTATAAAAGCCCTCAGAGCGAGTGAGTGTGTATAAAAGCCCTCAGCGAGTGAGTGTGTATAAAACCCCTCAGAGCGAATGAGTGTGTATAAAACCCCTCAGGGCGAGTGAGTGTGTATAAAACCCCTCAGAGCGAGTGAGTGTGTATAAAAGCCCTCAGAGCGAGTGAGTGTGTATAAAAGCCCTCAGAGCGAGTGAGTGTGTATAAAAGCCCTCAGAGCGAGTGAGTGTGTATAAAAGCCCTCAGAGCGAGTGAGTGTGTATAAAAGCCCTCTGAGCGAGTGAGTGTGTATAAAAGCCCTCTGAGCGAGTGAGTGTGTATAAAAGCCCTCTGAGCGAGTGAGTGTGTATAAAAGCCCTCTGAGCGAGCAAGCGTATAAAAACCCCTCAGCGAGTGTGTAAAAAAAAAAAAGAAACAAACAAAAAAGACCCAGAGCGAGTGAGTGTGTCAAACACATTAATGGATGGGATTAAGATGATTCCTGTTGTATTTCTTGGTTTTAAACAGGGAGTGTGCAGATTCTAAAAATGAATGTAAATATTTTGCTCCGTGCTCTGGATCAGTATGTATGGGATGCAACAATGCAATGAGGCTCTCTGGTTTACCTCTCTGACTCGGAGTTTTGATCTTTGCATTTCTGAAGCAATCACGATACAGTCATGGTGGAGAGGGGAACTAGGCCGCAGAATAGCCACTCGCCGGAAAAATGCTGCTCTCACCATCCGCAGGTAAGCGACCTGTCTGCCTGGAGAGGGGAGAGGTGTGAGGAACAGCTCACAGCGAATCAACTCCCAGCGTAAGATGTTAGACAATAGTTGTTCGAGTCTGTGTGCATATGTTGGTGGGGCCTGAGCCCAAAGAACATTCCAGAACACAGCCAGAATATATACTTCTGAAATAAGAGCTGTGAGCCAGGAGCCATCAATATAAAGTGGTCACTAATAAATCCCATCGTGAATTCAGGAGAAAATTCTTTACCCAGAGAGTGGGGAGAATGTGGAACACATACCACAGGGAGTGGTTGAGGTGAATAGTATAGATACATTTAAGGGGAAGCTGGATAAACACACGAGGGAGAAAAGAATAGAAGGATAAGCTGGTAGAGTGAGATAGAGGGTGGGCAGAGGTTCATGTGGAGCATAAACACCAGCATGGATCAGTTGGGCTGAATGGCCTGTTTCTGTGCTGGAAATTCTGCTATAAAACTATAGACAACTCCAAGTCTGTGTACTCCACCTCCACTAATCCGGCCTCCCTGTGTGTGATTGGTGCACTGCCGTAAGTTTCTGGTTGAAGGGTGTGTTTATTTGCTGATTGGTTCTGACCTGACTTTAGGCTCTTTCCATTGAGAGGAAAACGTCAGAAAATCCCAGGAGACAGAAAACAGCAACACACTCCAGAAATGGCCAACAAAGTGAATAGAGGATCACTGAAATGAATAGAGTGTGGGGTCTGCATCACATGTCACCTGGCAGTGAGCGGTCAACAAGAACCAATTAACACTGGGTGTCAGGATGGGGGAGGAGGGTCCAGGATGGGCTGGGGGGTGGTGACTAGCAGTTCTGGGGTGGGGAGGAGGGTCTGGGCACAGGTTGGGAAGGGTGGTAGCTGTGAAGGGGGTCCTGGGCTGGGGAAGGAGGGTACAGGGGCAGGCTGGGGGTGTGGTGATTATGATAGTGGTCCCAAGGTGTGGGAGCAGGGACTGGGGGCAGACTTGAGGGAGGGGAGTTATGGGTGACTGACTGGGTCCCCTTAATGCTCCCCATTACACAAGGCAAATGCACCCAACCAACTGATTGAAACTTCTCGCATTTAACATTGTGGTCTGATTTATTGATGTTTTGTGCAAACATACTAAGAGCCTATTTGCGCAATTGGACTCCACAGTTACATGTAATAGTTTGGGATGTGAGGGGAGGGTCACCCAGGAGGTGGAATATGTCCCTACATTCTTTAAACTGGCACCACCGAAGATCCTGCGTTCAGCCAAGCTTCTAATGGCCGTGCTTTCCAGCTCTCTCACCCCTTTCCCTCTCCAGCCTATAGTACTGTCTTTACTAATTTAATGAGATTGTGTTTCTCTCGTCTTCCCCATCAGATTTATCAAGGGGTTCATTTATAGACACAAACCGCGCTGTCCAGAAAATGAGTACTTCTTGGATTATGTCAGATACTCCTTCCTGATGAAGCTCAAACGCAATCTGCCAAAGAATGTTCTGGATAAATCCTGGCCTGTGCCCCCCCCAGCACTCTCCGAGGTAAGGCAGCTTGCCCTGAGCAGCAAGAAGTCACATGTTTCAAACCTTGATTATGATTGGACCACAACGTACATGAGAATAAGAGAAGGCCATTCAGCCCCTTGAGCCTGTTCTACTGGCCAGTTAGATCACAGCTGATCTGTATCTTCTCCATCTATCTACCTTAGTTCTGTTGTCCTTAATACCTTCCTCAAACTTATCAATTTCAGTTTTGAAATTTTCAGTTGACCCCAGTTGTTCTGGGGGGAACTAGATTTATTACACTTTATTTTATGCCTCCCCCAATCCACCGAGCCCTTTCGATCTGTGCTAATTGTGCTAATTTCCTAATTGGAAGAGGGTCAATCAGTTTCCTATGTCGGGTAGATGCTAGCAGTGGGGCTGAGCACAGCCTCAGGGTCCGAATGGTCCTGGTGGGACAGTTACTAAACTGTCACCTTTAGTAAAAAGTACAGGGATTTCTTCAACACTAACCTTACAGTAGTGACCACCTTTAAAAAGTACTTCATTGACTGTAAAGCACTTTGAGATGTACGGAGGTTGTGTAAGAGTCTATAAAAATGTAAGCCTTTGTTAACTATGTGTTCCTGTGTTGTATTCCAGGCCTCAGAGCTGCTGAGAGATCTGAATATGCAGAACATGGTGCAGACTTACTGCAAGAGGATTACTCCCGAGTGGAAGCAACAGGTGGGGAATTATTCTGTGTGAGTGCAGTGAGTGCTCTTACTGACTTGTGCCTTACAAATTTAAATCAGAATTCTCAAACACGAAGCTGCCTCTGGTTTCTGAGCTGTTCCCGGGAGGTGGGCATCACTGGCAAGGCCCGAGTTGATTGCCCACCCCAATTTGCACTGATAAGGAACAACTGAGTGACTTCATAGGGCAGTTAAAAGTCAACCTTATTGGTGTGAAACTGATGTCAGGCATATGCCCAGACCAGGTAAGATAAGCAGGTTTCCTTCCTTAAAAGGACATTAATGAGCCAATTAGGTTTTTACAGCAATCTGACAGCTTTGTTTTACTGATTTTACTTTTACTGGTACCAGCTTTTATTTCCAAAGTTTTTTAGAAATAGGAGGCAGCCGTTCAGCATCTCGAACCTGCTCTGGTGGGATTTGAAATCTGGATTATTAATCCAGTGTCATAACCCCCAATCGACCATATTCCACATACACTGCACAGGTTAGGAGAATGGCAAAGCATCAAGGCTGCTCACATACGCCAACTTGTGGTCAATCACAAAGCAGCAGTGGGAGCAGACAGTGAGCAAAGAGAATCCTTGGGCAGGGGGAGACTATTCAGCCCCTCAAGCCTAATCTCCCATTCAGTTAAGTATGGCTGTTCCATACCTTAACTCTATTTACACACCTTGGTATACCCCTTAATATCCCTTAATATCCTTGCTTAACAAAAATCTAATCGATCTCAATTTTGTAATTTCCAATTGACTCCCAGCATCCACAGTTTTTTTTGGGGAGAGTGTTCCGATTTCTACTATCTTTGCGTGAAGAAGTGCTTCCTGACATCACCCTGAACAGCCCAGCTCTAATTTTAAATTTGTGATTCCTTATTCTGGACTCCCCCACCAGAGGAAATAGTTTCTCTCTATCTACCCTATTGAATCCTTCATTTCTCCAGGAGTGATGCCATTTAAAAATAAACTGTTTTGATTAACTTTCTTCGATTTATATCCTGATCTTTAGCCGAGCAATCTGCCTCTCCCTCTCACTCTCCCTCCCTCTCTTTAACCAGCTGGAGCAGAAAGTTGTGGCAAGTGAAGTGTTCAAGGATAAAAAGGATAATTATCCCCAAAGTGTTCCCAAACTCTTTGTCAACTCCAGGATTGGTAAGTTACAGCATCACTGAGGGCGCCTGGGAGGGGCCGCGAGGGGGCAGGGGCGGGACTGGGATGGGGCTGCGAGGGCGCTGGGTGGGGCTGCGAGGGGGCTGGGGAGGGGAGGGGCCAGGCCAGGCCGCGAGAGGGCTGGGGCGGGGCTGGGAAGGGGCCGCGAGGGGGCTGGAGCGGGGCTGCGAGGGAGGTGGGGCCTCTAGGGCGCGGGAGCTGTGGCCGGGGCTGTGAGGGGATGGTTTCCATTATCAAAACGCTTTGTTTCTCTTTCAGCAACAGAGGAGATCAACGCCAAAGTGTTGCAACTTATAGAAAGTGATAAAATCAAGGTAAATGTTCACCAATTGGCCACCATCGAAGCTGGGCTGTGTGAACTGTCTGACATCTAATCCTTAATTAAACAGTAGAGCAGAGGCTTGAGGAAAAGCACTAAACTCATAGAAATGAAGTTTTAATAGCCAATCAGTGGGGGAAGTTTCTGCTGTTACAGTAACAACTTCCATTTGATAAACTCCGAGTTGAATATATAAATAGGGAGGTTATACTTCAGTTAAACAGGGCACTGGTGACACCCCATCTGGAGTACAATGGAGAATATTGGTCTCTTTATTTAAGGAAAGATGCAAATGCATTAGAAGCAGTTCAAAGGAGGTTTACTAGACTAATACCGGGGATGGGTGGGTTGTCTTATGAGGAAAGGTTGGACAGGTTAGGCTTGTATCCACTGGAGTTTAGAAGAGTGAGAGGTGATTTGATTGAAGACTTTAAAATCCTGAGGAATCTTGACAGGGTGGATGTGGAGAGGATGTTTCCTCTTGTGGAAGAATCTAGAACTAGGGATCACTTTAAAAATAGGGGGTCATCCATTTAAGACAGAAATGTGGAGAAATTTTTTCTGAGGTTCATGAGTCTTTGGAACTCTTCCTCAAATTGTAGTGGAAGCAGAGTCTTTGAATATTTTTAAGGCAGAGATAAATAGATTCTTTATTAACAAGGGGGTGAAAGGTTATTGGAGGTAGGTGGGAGGTTACAATCAAATCAGCCGTGATCTTACTGAATGGTGGAGCAGGCTCGAAGGGCCGAATGGCCTACTTTGCTTCTAGATCGTAATCAGTGCAGTGTGTCTGTTAGAGACTTTGTCATGGAAATCAGGAAGCATTTCTTCACATAAAAGGATGATGGAAATCTTGAAAACATGCCCAATGCTCCGGTGGTGGGGGAGGCTTTCAAAACTGAGATTGATAGTTGTCTGTTCAGTAAGGGCTTTAAGAAATATGGAGCCATTGTGGGAAATTGGGTTGAGATGCAAATCAACCACGATCTAATAGGAACAGACTTGAGGGGCTGAATGGTCTTTTCCTGTTCCGAAATCTGGTTAATCATCATTAAGAAACAATCTAATGGCCATTGTTCTGCAGGAGCACTGGGAGAAGAGAAACTGAGTTAGGTCAAAACGAGACATATATTTATATGACACCTTTCACAAATACCGGATGTCTCAAAATGCGTTACAGTAAATTAAGTACTTTTAAAGTGCAATCACTGTAATGTAGGAAATGAGGCAGCCAGCCTGCACACAGCAAGATCCCACAAACAGCAATGTGATAATGATCAGATGATCTGTTTTTAGTGATGTTGATTGAGGCATTAATATTGGCCAGGATACCGTGGAGAATCCCCTGCTCCTCTTCAAAATTGTGCCATGGGATCTTTTACACCCAGCTGAGAGAGCAGACAGGGACTCTGTTTAAAGATAGCACCCCCAACAATGCAGCACCCCCTCAGTACTGTGCTGGAATATAAACCTTGATATTTGTACTCACGTTCTGGAGGGAGATTTGAACCCAGAATTTACTCCAAGTCGTACTCACTCAGCTACAGTTGGCACAAAGGAAGGAAAGATCCTGTTGCACCAAGATTGCAAGTTTTAACAATCTGGAGTGTGCTGAATTAGGGATGGAAGTAGTTTCAAAACTAATTTACAAAAGAGAATTGTATAAATAACATGAAAAGGAAAATTTGTAGGGCTATGGGAAAAGGGCAGGAGAGTGGGCCTAATTAGGCAAAGAGCCAACGGCAACGTGATGGACCGAATAACCTCTTCCTGTGCTGTAAGATTCTATGAATGCATCGTGAAAGATAGAGGGTAGGGGCGTCTGCTTCGCAGTCTGAATGTCTGAGTTAGTTGAGGAGACACCATGATGACTATTGTTTTCCAAACAGGGGTGGTGGGGTCAGGGACAGGAAATTGAAGTTGGAAGAGTGGGAGGGAAAAGTGACACAGATACCATGTAGGAGTTTCTTTGAGTGAATGATATTGATGTTTTTCTTGTGCGATTATGGACTCTGCTTCAGGGCAGCTGGTCTGTGATTTGACAGTGACCGCGCGCTCTCTTTGGCAGTAACTCCTAGTTTGTTTCTTGCAGTACGCTGTGGCGGTGACTAAGTACGATCGGAACGGCTACAGGCCGAGAGCACGGCAACTGCTGATCACTGCAGACAGTGCCTTCATTGTGGAAGAAGCCAAACTCAAACAGAAGATTGATTACACCAACCTGAACGGTAGGCTGGGGGAGGGCCTGGTGGAGAAGTGAGTTGGAGGGAGAGAGCTGAATTGGCAGGTGGTGGGGGGGAAGAGAGGATTTGGAGGGGTGGAGAGAGATGATGGAGAGGGAGAGTGCGGTTGATAGAAAGGAGGGAGAAGGGAAGGGGCTTCCTTTGATTTTTTTCCATGCATCTGTTTGTTTGTATCTGGACAGGATCAAGCTCAACAGTGAGGTCCTGAGTGGATGAGCCTCTAACACACATGAAGGATGACCACCTGCAGGGTGGAAGGTAGCTGTTATCTGTAACTTATACCTCAGCCTGATTCAGGACAGGAGGAGGAGGAAATAGGCCAAACTGAGGATTGGGAACATTATAGAAAAAAAAAGAAATACCACGCTGTTAAACTTAATTGAGATTGGATGTATCAGCACTACCTTCCATCCTTTAGACTAAACATATATCTGAGTGAATAATGGTTTTAATTCTTTCTTGGGATGTGGACATCATGGACAAGGCCAGCATTTGTTCCCATCCCTAATTGCCCTTGAGAAGGTGGTGATGAGCTGCCTTCTTGAACCGCTACAGCCCATGTGTTGTAGGTACACCTACAGTGCTGTTAGGGAGGGAGTTCCAGGATTTTGACCCAGCGGCAGTGAAGGAACGGCGACATATTCCCAAGTCAGGGTGGTGAGTGACTTGGAGGGGAACTTCCAGGTGGTGGTGTTCCCATATGTCTGCTGCCTTTGTCTTTCTAGATGGTAGCAGTAGTGGGTTTGAAAGATGCTGTCTGAGGAGCCTTGGTGAATTCCTCCAGTGCATTGTGTAGATGGTACACACTGCTGCTACTGTGCATCGGTGGTGGAGGGAGTGAATGTTTGTGGATATGGTGCCAATCAAGCGGACTGCTTTGTTCTGGATGGTGTCAAGCTTCTTGAGTGTTGTTGGAGCTGCACTATTCCAGGCAAATGGGGAGTATTCCTTCACACCCCTGACTTGTGCTTTGTAGATGGTGGACAGGCTTTGGGAAGTCAGGAGGATTCCTAGCCTCTGACCTGCTCTTGTAGCCACAGTATTTATATGGCTAGTCCAATTCAGTTTTTGGTCATTGGATGTTGATAGTGGGAGATTCAGCGAGGGTAATGCCATTGAATGTCAAGGAGCAATGGTTAGATTCTTTTTGTTGGAGATGGTCATTGCCTGGCACTTGTGTGGCATGAATGCTACTTGCCACTTGTCAGCCCAAGCCTGGACATTGTCCAGGTCTTGCTACATATGGACATGGACTGTGTCTGTATCTGAGGAGTCACAAACAGTGCTGAACATTGTGCAATCAGCGAACATCCCCACTCCTGACCTTATGACGGAAGGAAGGTCATCGATGAAGCAGCTGAAGATGGTTGGGCCAGGGGGCACTACCCTGAGGAACCCCTGCAGTGATGTCCTGGAACTGAGTTGATTGACCCCCAAACACCACGACCATCTTCCTCTGTGCTAGGTATGACTCCAATCAGCGGAGCGTTATCCTATGATTCCCCTTGACTCCTGTTTTGCTTGGGCTCCTTGATGCCACACTCGGTCAAGTGCTTCCTTGATGTCAAGGGCAGTCACTCTCACCTCACCTCGAGAGTTCAGCTCTTTTGTGCATGTTTTGACCAAGGCTGTAATGAGGTCAGGAACCAAGTGGCCCTGACCGAGTCCAAACTGGGCGTCAGTGAGCAAGTTATTGCTGAGTTAGTGCTGCTTAATAACACTGTCGACGACACCACCCATCACTTTGCTGATGATCAAGAGGAGGCTGATGGGGCGGTAATTGGCCGGATTGGATTTGTCCTTGTTGTCCACAAGACATACCTCGGCAATTTAGCACATTACCATGTAGATGTCAATGTTGTAGCTGTACTGGAACAGCTGGGCTTGGGGCGGAGCTAGTTCTGGAGAACAAGCCTTCAGTACTATTGCCAGAATGTTGTCAGGGCCATAGCCTTTGCAGCATTCAGTGAATCAAATTGGCTGAAGACTGTCATCTATGATGCTGGGGATCTCAGAAGGGAGCTGAGATAGATCACCCACTTGGCTGAAGGCGGTTCCAAATGCTTCAGCCTTGTCTTTTGCACTGATGTGCTGGGCTTCTGCATCATTGAATATGGGGATAATTATGGAGCCTCCTCCTGCAGTTAGTTTTTTAATTGACCACCACCGTTCAAGAATGGGTGTGGCTGGATTTCAGATCCACACCCTAAAATAGGACTCAGTTATTACAGAGGATCTATCCAGATGTTGCACAGTTCTGAGTTATTGCTGAATTCTTTCTTTTAAATTCAATGTACAAATAACATGAAATGACTTTAGGGCATCTGTTCTAGATCCTATCATTTTAAAACTGCCCTGAATTTAGACCAATATTCTGGTGCAATCATCTTTTATATCTAGCCCCATGCTGTACCTAATCCTGGGACTGTTTGATGGGGACAGTGTAGATGGAGCTTTACCCTGTATCTAACCCTGTGCTGTACCTGTCCTGGGAGTGTTTGATGGGGACAGTGTAGAGGGATCTTTACTCTGTATCTAACCCTGTGCTGTACCTGTCCTGGGAGTGTTTGATGGGGAGGGTGTAGAGGGAGCTTTACCCTGTATCTAACCCTGTGCTGTACCTGTCCTGGGAGTGTTTGATGGGGACAGTGTAGAGGGAGCTTTACCCTGTATCTAACCCCGTGCTGTACCTGTCCTGGGAGTGTTTGATGGGGACAGTGTAGAGGGAGCTTTACTCTGTATCTAACCCCATACTATATCTGTCCTGGGAGTGTTTTTTTATTCATTCTCGGGATGTGGGCGACGTTGGCTGGGCCAGCATCTATTGCCCATCCCTAATTGCCCCTTGAGAAGGTGGTGGTGAGCTACCTTCTTGAACCGCTGCTGTCCATGTGGTGTAGGTACACCCACAGTGCTGTTAGGGAGGGAGTTCCAGGATTTTGACCCAGCGACAGTGAAGGAACAGTGATTATATTTCCAAGTCAGGATGGCGGGCAGCATGGAGAGGTTCTTTTAGGTGGTGGTGTGCCCATTAATGATGAAACCAACAGTGATTTTTCGTGGCCCGTCCACATTTACAGTTGGCAGACGGGCCATTCTCCCAGGCAGCATTCCCGTTTTTGCTGAAACCTCAATCCAGGGCAGGATCAAATCTGTGGGGAAATAAAATAAAGAGAGATATCTGGGGGCTGATGTTTTTTATGAGGTGTGCTTTCAAGTGCTTGATTGTGCTGTATGGACCTATTTGCAGCATTTTTGTTATTTCCTTTATTCTGTGGAGGTCTGCAGCTCCCTGCGGCAGCTGTCTGTCTTCAGGGAGCTTGCTGGGAGTGCTCACCCGCTCCTTCAATTATGTCGGAGCTTGCTTTCTTCCTGCCCCCACCCTGGCAGCGCTGAGCATTTCAGCGCATGTTTCTCGCTGGCTGGCTATTAATTGGCCAGTCAGCATGAAATCGCGGTCAGTGGCCCATTTCCCGCCCACTCCCAGGCCCACCGCTCGCATGTGCCTGACAACCAAAAGATTCAGGCTCATTTGCCTACTACCATTGTCCTTTGAGGTGATAAGAAGGAAGGTGCTGTCGAAGGAGCCTTGATGAGTTGCTGCACAGCATCATGTAGATAGTACAAACTGCTGCCACTGTGCGTAGGTGGTGGAGGGAGTGAATGTTTAAGGCAGTGGATGGGGTGCCAATCAAGCGGGCTGCTTTGTCCTGGATGGTGCAAAGCTTCTAGGGAATTGCTGAAATAAGAACATGTCAAAGCTTTTCATCTTGCACTCATCAGGACACTTTGCAAGAATACCAACATAGGGGAAAACAACAACTTATACTGTATGAGAAGAGAGTGCTGATTGGTTGGCAAGTGAACTCTGGTAGATGCATTGCCATAGAGAATGTATCAATTGATGGTGACTGACAGTTAAATACCAAGCGCTGTTTCAAATTTAAACCAAGCAGCTTGATCCTGATTGGTCAAGGCATTGCCCTGAGGAATGAGTCAGTGGATAGCTGTCATTATTTTGTTTAGCTGAAGAAGGTGCAATGTGTGTACATGTTCTTTCTGTCTGCAAACAGGGCCCTGTGTATTAATATATGTAGCTCCCAGTACATGCAAATGTGTCACACTTCGAGCTTGACTAACAATATTAAATTGGTTGTCAGCGTAACTTTTAGCACACTGAAGATTATTTAGCAAATGTTGTCCAATCGTGGAATCACATCTAATGTTGGACACTGTGTTTTGAGTTTTGTGAGCACGGGCTGGTTGGATACGGTCTGTACCTTACCCATTGTGAACAGCGGAAGAGAATGTTTAAGGCAGTGGATGGGGTGCCAATCAAGCAGGCTTTTCATCTTGCGCTCATCAGGACACTTTGCAAGAATACCAATATAGGGGAAAACAACAATTTATACTGTATGAGAAGGGAGTGCTGATTGGTTGGCAAATGAACTCTGGTAGATGCGTTGCCATAGAGAACGTATCAATTCATGCGGAAGAGACATGCTGTTTGGTATGATCTGCTAGCCTTTGGAACATGTGGCTTACATATCTAGCATGACACTGGCACTGAGTATTGTTGGAGCTGACCTCATCTAAGCAAGTGGAGAGTATTCCATCACACTCCTGACTTGTGCCTTGTAGATGGTGGACAGGCTTTGGGGAGTCAGGAGGTGAGTTACTCTCTGCAGAATTCCCAGACTTTGACCTGCTGCTGTAGCCACAATATTTATAAGGCTAGTCCAGTTTAGTTTCTGGCCAATGGTAACCCCTCAGGACGTAGATAGAGGAGATTTCAGCTTTAGTAATGCCATTAAATGTTATGGGGAGATGGTTAGATTCTCTCTTGTTGGAGATGGTCATTGCAAAATGATACATTGCAACTTTGACAAAAGACTATGGAGAGAGAGCGGGGCAATGAGATTCATTTTGGATTACTTTTGCAAGAACTGACACTGGGAAGATGGGCTGAATGGTTCTGTGCTCCCTCTGTTTTTAAATCTGTTTGATCCCTGTTTATTTTCTGTGTAGGAATATCAGTCAGCTCCCTGAGTGATGGGCTATTTGTTCTCCATGTCCCTTGTGAAGACAACAAGCAGAAGGTATGTAGGTCAACTCTCGAGTGTATCCGATTGCCTGGCACTGTGCAGAGTGAGATGTCCAGAGCAGCTTGACCATCACTCTCCCCCTGAGTGCTAAGCATCCTGTAAAACTCCCAGATCCTTTTGAGGACATTTAATCAGGAGTTCTGAAACCAATGGCTTTACTTATGCCTGATCCCCCGATAGAGGAAATTTAGAACTCTAACCCCAAATAGACTTCCCCATACAGATGAATTTTGAATTCTGCCAAGTCAGCTAAACCTTCCAGATCCCAGACCCAGACAATGTCCTTGCTGATGCACTGTCCTGGGTTTAAACCTCAAAAAAGGAAAATGCAACAGGGAGCTGCTATTGCCCCTGCGGGCTGTGTGTCTGACATGTCAGTGTGAATGAGAGAATGAATGGATCCTACTTCACTCCCTATTCTTCCTTCAAAAGACCACATCAAAAATGAAATAGAATTCAATTTTTCCCCCAAGACGGTGAGGGATGTCAGGGGGCTAAGATCCCATGCTATATTTTTATAAAGTGTATATATATATATATATATATATATATATATATCATCATGGCTAATTTATAAAATTTTAAAAACTGGACAAAGGCTTTAAAATGACTGATGCCTTGGCTGGCCATGATTCAAACAAAAGGAACTTTCTGAAATTCAGAGAAGCTGCCACCTCATTATCTCTGAAGAGACATTATCGACCCAGTGAGTTGCAGAAGACCAACTTCCGAGGGAATTATACAAAAGCCATTTACATTTCTTAAGCCAGGCCCAGCCAACGGAGACTGCCAATTTGATAGAACAAAGGACCCAGAAACCTCTTTTGAAATTCTTATTGGTTGAAGCATTAGCAATCTGCAGAATGCAGACTAAGGAATATACATCGTTTGTCAAAGCCAAAGTGGAGAGGTGGGAGTCACATGACCATCCCCCTCCCCCTCCTCCTCCTCCTCCTCCTCCTCCTCCCACCATTGCCCAAGCTGGTGGAACCAATAATATTGCCTTGTAGAGTTGCAAAGCTTGGTCTGCCATCTTCCATCTAGCAAGCAGCAGCTCAGAACCAGAACTGTATCCAGGTTTAAATGCCTGGCCCCATCTACGTTGTTTCTACTGGAACTTCTGAACTTCTGTACCAGCACCTCCAAGACTTAATTCACCTCCGCGTGCCTATCCCATTGTGGAAGTCATCTCTACCCAGCATCAGTCTTCAGCCTGCCAACCCCTGTGAAAGAATACACCATTGGACTTTGATTCTGGACTCACAAGAAATAATAATTCTTTTCTCTGTGGTCTTTGCCCTGTAAACCCTGTCTTTCTTTATCCCTCTTCTATTGTACGAATACACCAGGGGCTATATGGCGACACCACCCTCACATGTTTGAGTGTGTGCAAATAAATTAACCACCTGATTTTACCCCCTCTCGAGTTTGCTGTGAGGCTATTAATAGAAATTGGATTGCACCAAAATTAAGGGTTTGGGTAATACACCTCCACTTATAAAGGGGGAAATCAAAATCAGAACAAGTTTGTGTTTACGAACAGATGTTGAGAGGAGAAATCAGGGCTGTTTAAATTAAACCCCCTCCTGTCTGTAACACTCCCATCTCCCTGTAAATCTCAATTTTTATTATTTCACCATTGACGGATGTGCCTTCAGCTGCCTGAGCCCTAAGCTCTGGAATTCCCTCTCTGAACTTTTCTGCCTGTCTCCCCTCCTCTGAGATGACCCTTAAAACCAATGTCTTCCTGTCCTAATAACTCCTTAAGCTTGTTCGGTGTAAAATGTTGTTTGATAACACTCTTGTGAAGCTCTTTGGAATGTTCTGTTATGCTGAAGGCAGTATGCAAATCCAGCCTCGGACTCTTCAGTCACCAGAGGACCCACAGAAGCAATGAAATCACTTACAGCTTGGACATCCTCAGACAGTAAGGAGTCTACCATTAAATGCAGTTTATATGCTGCCCTCAGCAGGGGATAGGATTGTTCAGAGTCCAGGCCACAGAAGTTGTGCAAAAGCAAAATACTGCAGATGCTGGAAATCTGAAATAAAAACATAAAATGCTGGAAATGCTCAGCAGATCTGGCAGAATCTGTGGAGAGAGAGACAAAGTTAATGTTTCAGGTCATCAGAACAGCCAATAACCTGATACATTAATTCTGTTTCTCTCCACTGAAGTTGTGTATGTTAAGGTTGATGATGTGTGGAATTTGGTGAAGCTATCCATCAGGCACCCGATAACCCTCATCCCCGGCCTTTTTACCAAGATTTATCCAATTCTTTTTTGAAAGCTACAATTGTATCTACTCCCACCGCCCTGTCAGGCAGTTCATTCTAGACCAAATACATCCTTACGTGAATGTGTCTCTTTCCCTCTTGTGTTGAAGGGTGATGTTGTGTTGCGGAGTGATCACGTGATTGAAACACTGACAAAACTGGCTATGGAGGCTGATAAAGTGAATAACATCAACATCAACCAGGGCAGGTAAGTCTTCCACCCCTTCAGGGTTAACTTCCCACTGACAAGGAGCTATTAAAGGAGAACTGTGCTGTGCACAGATTGATCATTGTCCTTTTGCCCTTGGATCTCTGTTCTAATCCTGCAGTGGGATGAACCTTTGCACTGACTGTTGGCTGTAAATGACCCTTTGTGAATGATTCTGGAGTAGGCTGAACCTGTTCATAGTATAGAAAAAGCCATAAGTTGCTGGGTCAAAATCCTAGAACTTCCTCCCTAACAGCATAGTGGGTGTACCTACACCACATGGACTGCAACGGTTCAAGAAGACAGCTCACCACCAGCTTCTCAAGGGGAATTAGGGATGGGAAATAAATGCTGGCCCAGCCAGTGAAGCCCACATCCTGAGAATGAATTAAAAAAATGTAGGTGGGAGCTTTCCAAGAGCAGCCACAATTGTATTGATAGGCTCAGCAGGATCTACTCCTGTTCCTCTGTATCTAACCTCATGCTGTACCAGCCCAGGGAGCATTTGCCGGAGCAGTGCTGAGGGAGGGTCTGCCGGGGCGGTGATGAGGGAGGGTTTGCCGGGGCGGTGCCGAGGCAGTGTTTGCCAGGGCAGTGCCGAGGGAAGGTCTGCCAGGGCAGTGTGGAGAGAGGGTTTTGATGGGGTGGGGGGTGCGGAGAGAGGGTTTTGCCAGGCCGGTGCAAAGGAAATGTGATGGCATCCATACTCAGCTGGCAGAGGTTTTCAATGTCAAAACTGAAGTAGAGGATGTTTGGTTTTGTTCAACATTTGTGTCCCTGCTGGGAAGTAGCTCTGCTTTGACACTATTCTGCCCATGGCCTAATAACTGCTGACATTTGCCCTGTCCCTCTGAACAGTTGGGATATTGAAAGGCAGCTGGTTCAGGCACCTGAAAATGCTATAGGAAATCACGCCCTTAGTTCTGGAATCCTTGCAGTGAGCTGTGAGACCCTGCACGATGTTTTGCTCCTGATGTGTTTCCACTTTTTCTTTTGCAGCATAAAGTTCACGATCAGACATGGGAAAGAAGGGATCATCGATTTCACATCAGGATCAGAACTGATTATTTCCAAAGCAAAGAATGGACACCTGTCCGTGGTAAGATTCACTTCAAATTTAAATCTCCATTCCAACTCAGTAATGAAAGGCTGCATGTTTAATGCGGCTCCAACATCCCTTAAGCTCTCACACAGAATTACCTGTTCAACAACAACAGCATCTTGCATTTATATAGTGCCTTTAACATAGTGTAGCTTTCTCAAGGTGCTTCACAGGAATGTATCAAGCAGAATTCAGCACTGAGCCACTAGAGGAAACAGTAGGGTAATTGATCAAAAGCTTGGTCAAAGAGCTGGTTTATTTCTAACCATTGACTCAATCCCTCTTCAGAGGTCTCAGGAGGGATGATTACATAACAGTCCAATCATCCAAGGATCTTCAAACTTTGACCAACTTTTGTGAAAATTTATATCTGAAAACTAAACACCCTGGAGGAGGTTCATTGTTGTAAAGGTTTTAAGGAGCATAATGAGGAGAAAAGAGAGCGAGAGAGCGAGCGGTTTAGGGACAGAATTTCAGTGCTTAGAGACCAGACAACTGAAGGCATGGTCACCAATGCTAGAATGATTAAAATTGGGGATGCGCAGAAGTCCAGAACTAGATGAGTGCAGATATCTCGGAGGGTTGAGGCTGGAGGAGGTTGCAGAGATTGGGTAGGAGGTGGTGAGGCCTTGGAGGAATTTGCAAACAAGACTAAGAATTTTAAAACCAAGGGGTTGCTGGACAGGGATTCAATGCAAGTCAATCATCAGAGGGACGATGGGGGCTGAAAGTTCCTCTCTGATTCAAATATCACACCAAGTCTGTGAATGGACTGGTTCAGCCTCACACAGTGACCGGGGGAAGGTTGGAGTCAGTGGCTTAGTGAGAATGAGAGTGGAAAACCTCTTTGAAACCTCAGCTATGTGGCCTGAGAGGAAAATATTTTTGTTTTTGTAAAGATATTGCTAACCTGTAAATATTCTGCGTTTTTAAAACCGGAATCTATCTGGCATCTGTAAAAAGAGAAGCTTCAGAATTAGTGATTATCCCTTGTTAGGAGGCACAGCTACAACTGAGGGTCCCGCACCAGGACGACCCTCCTGCTTCAATGTGGACCAGGGGCTACCAATGACCCCAGTGCCCCTGGGTTTTGGGGATGTTGTACCAGCCAGGGTAACCCCCACCCAGGCTGGGGACTATGAGTGAATGGCGGGTGAAAACAGAGCAGGGCAGCGACAATGTTCCCGACTTTCCATGAAATCAGCCCGTCAACTGGAAGGAAAATCAGGTGGCCTGTATTATTACCCACTTAACCCCTGCCCCCGGGTTAATCCACCCCCACACTCCCAATTCAGACATTTGCTGATGACACCAATGGAAGCTTTTCCAAGAGTGAGGTTAGGAGAAGACATCTGGATCGTGGGAGGGGAGGGCAGGTAGCAGATGCAGTTTAAGGTGGATAGGTGTGAGGTGACACATCTTGAAAGGGAGAAGGGAATGGGTGATTGCACTCAGTTAAAGGACATGGAAGTGTGCAGATGAACAAAGACATCTGGGGTTGAAGGAGAGAATTCCCTGAAAGTATAAATGTGGAGTATAAATGGAGGTAGAGAGGGCCATTAAAAAGGTGCCAATTATAAATAGGGGCATAGATTACAAATAATCAATCAGTCCAAAACATTGGTTAGACCAGTTGAGTATTGTGTATATTTGGGGGCACCATTATAGAAGGAGCATTACAGAGGCAGAAATTGTACAGTGTAGATTCACCAGGGTGATGCCATAGATGGGAAGCTCTAGTCATGAGTGGAGAGTTGATATATGATCACTATTTCCGCTAGAACAGAGAAGGCTAAGAGGAGATTTAATAGAGGTTTTAAAATTTTGATGAGTTTTGATAGTGAAGAGGGAAAGACTATTTTTCCTGGTTGGGGAATCAGTGACAAGGGGACATCTGTTTAAAGATGTCACTGAGAGATAGAGGAGAGAGAATAAGAGGCCTCTTGTGACAGGGGAATAATGTGCTACAGGAAGTGGTTGAGACAGAGGGCATCGAATATTTTATGGGAAACTTGGAGAAACATTTGAAGTAAGGAAAGTACAGGAATATTGGGAGAGAACAGGAAAGTGGAATTAGTTTAGCATTGTCCTAACGTAGTAGATACAGCAGGCTAAATGAACTTCTGTATTGTAATATGATCTTAAAGGAAAGAAGTGTGAGTGATTTAATACTTCACAGTGAGGCTTGGCAACACTCTATTGTATTCTGGGAGCCTGGAAAACCCATAATCTTTGGATGGGAGAGATGTAGATCCTTTAACAACTGCACTTCCCAACTGACATTGAACTCTGTTGCTATCCGTGTAGGTGGCTCCTCGACTCAACTCCAGATGATGCTGGGAGTGAGATCCAGCAACAGCTCATTGTACAGATGGATGGTTTGAAGATGTGCACCAATAACTGGCGGCATCCAAAAAAAAAGGAGCTAGTGCGTTTATTGGTGAGGCATTCGAGTAGTCCGCCTTAGCCCCAACCCTCTAATTTCCTTTACACTTTTTCCCTTGACTGCCAAAGCCTGTGCTTCCAAACCAGGAACAGAAGATTCCAGGTTATACTTTAATCTCACAAAAAAAAGTTTAAAGAAAGTTTATATTAAAAAATGGCTGTCATTATCAATGACTCACTAAATTTAATCACACCACTGCCTCAGTGCGTGTGTGAGATTTAAAGCAATATAATATATATATATATATATAAAAATATATATACATAATCCACAAAGAAATCCAAGTGGTTCTAAGAAAGCTCAATCCCTTCTGATTCCATGACATCACAGAAAGGTGTAGACCAATCTGGGGGCAGGAGGGCTCCTTTAAGGTCAGATATCACTGAAGAAATGAACCAAGCGATGATTTTTTTTTTATATGCAAGTCCTTTCTCTGGAGAAGTTTCTCTGATTAGTTCCTCGGTGAGCGAGTCAAACCATGAGGAGTTGATTTTTTTTGTCTCCCCTGTAATTGCTTATAACGTCTGTCCTACAATTGAAGCCACTGGATGTTGCTGTGGGAACCTCTGCAAATTGCATCAAGGATGGGTTTCACAAAGCCAGGTCCACTTTTAGTGAAACTGTTGATTGAGCAGTGCAGCTCATTGGTCATTGATCACTGCCATTGTTTTATTTGTCACTTCCTTGACTATTTAGATGCTGCAAAAGTGCTGTTCAGGCCTGGTTATGTGTATTAAAAGACAAATTCAACAAATGGAGGGCAGCATAAATCAGAACAGGACGCAGAGCAGATCAGGTTGTTTCAAATCAACCTGAATGCTGGAAAGTTTGGTAGACATGTTTAACTTGGTGCCCGCAGCACTTTGGTGGCACGATATTCCAATATTTCCCAGCACTTTGTCCAGTAAACCATCAGCAGAATGGTACAGATCATGGACCACATTCCTCACTTCATCTTGAAAGCAAGTATGGATCCATCTCATAAACAGGAAATGGATCTCCTGTAAATTGACTCTTGCTCCCTATCCCATCCATGAATCGTCCATTATCTAGTGCCCATTCACCAGCCTATCCACCAGAGGCCCTCTTGTTCGAAGCTCTATTCATTTTGAAGGAATGATGAAAGTTTGAACAACAGGCTGAAGAGAGAGTGGACCACTCAAGGTGCAAATGTACAGTGACTTACTTTCAGGGCATTGAGTGATCCCACCAGTGTGAGGTGCAAAAGAGGTGCCAATATCAACTAACTACTGATCTATGAAGTTGTATTGGAAGGTGGGTATCAAGGTGGCAGATTGGAGATTGTTTTAGCTATACAAAGCTGGCCGCTGTAGCTCTTGAGACCTTGCTCACCTGGTGGTTCTGAGCTAACTGCAATCTCCAACGTACACCAGCTCCAGAGGAACAACTCACAGTATCAGTGGTTTGGCAGAGACCTGAACAGAAATCTTCACTTCAACCCATTGTCGAACAGGATGAGAATTTCAAAAGGAAATATGCTTCAAAAATTAATGAAAAGATTGTAATAACCTTTATATAGATGGACGTTATGTGAAACCATCTCATTTTCAATAAAAATATCCCAATTCTTTTCAATTCTATTTTCTTTACCACGGGGTTATTTATTAACGCTGAGAACAAATGAACAGAATACACACCAATTTCTGATTCTTGCGTTCACTCCCTCCTTGCCTCCTCTTCTCTTTCCCCTCCTCACTCTCCTCTTTCCCCTCACCCCGCAGCCCCCACCCCCGCATGCCCCCTCTAACATTGACTCATCACCAGTTCGTTTGAACAAGCCTGGACCGAGAATCAGTAAAGCCGAGGTTGGTCAAAACCCTGGTTTTCCCAGTACTTTCTCTCTCATGCTGCTTTCAAAGGCTCTCTCCGCTGTACCTGGGACAAAGCCAGAGTGCAGTCCTTCGTGGCAATGGAACCACAGCCATGATGGGCCTGGGTGTTTTTGTTCAGAAGACAGATGAAATTGTTTAGTTACACTCTGGCCCACTGGGGACAGGGAACGCATCACAAATCCACATCTCTACAGAGGTCAATGAATTAGAAAGGCTTGCATTTCTGTAGCGCCTTTCATGTTCCCAGGATGTCCCAAAGCACTTTACAGCCAATGAAGTAC
Source organism: Carcharodon carcharias (assembly GCF_017639515.1). Classification (NCBI taxonomy): domain Eukaryota; kingdom Metazoa; phylum Chordata; class Chondrichthyes; order Lamniformes; family Lamnidae; genus Carcharodon; species Carcharodon carcharias. Next base: position 141,627,325 of record NC_054476.1, read on the forward strand.
ATTTGAAGTGCAGCCACCAGTAATGTCGGAAACGCTGCAGCAAATTTATTCAGAGCAAGATCCCAAAAAGAGCATTGTGCAATGCCAAGGTTAGGTGATGTTCGTTGAGGGATAAATGTTGGCCCAGTACACTGGTAAGAACTCCTGTGCTCTTCATCAAAATAGCAGCTTTGGGATCTTTTACACCCACCTGAGAGTACAGTCAGTGCCCTGGTTTAAGGTCCGAACTGAAAGATGGCACTTCTGACAGTACAGCAATCCCTCGGTACTGACCCTCTGACAGTGCGGCACTCCCTCAGTACTGACCCTCGGACAGCGCGGCACTCCCTCAGTACTGACCCTCGGACAGTACGGCGCACCTTCAGTACTGACCCTCGGACAGTGCGGCGCACCTTCAGTATTGACCCTCCGACAGTGCGGCACTCCCTCAGTGCTGACCCTCCGACAGTGCGGCACTCCCTCAGTGCTGACCCTCGGACAGCGCGGCACTCCCTCAGTGCTGACCCTCGGACAGCGCGGCACTCCCTCAGTGCTGACCCTCGGACAGCGCGGCACTCCCTCAGTGCTGACCCTCGGACAGCGCGGCACTCCCTCAGTGCTGACCCTCGGACAGCGCGGCACTCCCTCAGTGCTGACCCTCGGACAGCGCGGCTCTCCCTCAGTGCTGACCCTCGGACAGCGCGGCACTCCCTCAGTGCTGACCCTCGGACAGCGTGGGACTCCCTCAGTGCTGACCCTCAGACAGCGCGGCACTCCCTCAGTGCTGACCCTCGGACAGCGCGGCACACCCTCGGACAGCGCGGCACTCCCTCAGTGCTGACCCTCGGACAGCGCGGCACTCCCTCAGTGCTGACCCTCGGACAGCGCGGCACTCCCTCAGTGCTGACCCTCGGACAGCGCGGCACTCCCTCAGTGCTGACCCTCGGACAGCGCGGCTCTCCCTCAGTGCTGACCCTCGGACAGCGCGGCACTCCCTCAGTGCTGACCCTCGGACAGCGTGGGACTCCCTCAGTGCTGACCCTCAGACAGCGCGGCACTCCCTCAGTGCTGACCCTCGGACAGCGCGGCACACCCTCGGACAGCGCGGCACTCCCTCAGTGCTGACCCTCGGACAGCGCGGCACTCCCTCAGTGCTGACCCTCGGACAGCGCGGCACTCCCTCAGTGCTGACCCTCGGACAGCGCGGCACTCCCTCAGTGCTGACCCTCGGACAGCGCGGCACTCCCTCAGTGCTGACCCTCGGACAGCGCGGCACTCCCTCAGTGCTGACCCTCGGACAGCGCGGCACTCCCTCAGTGCTGACCCTCGGACAGCGCGGCACTCCCTCAGTGCTGACCCTCGGACAGCGCGGCACTCCCTCAGTGCTGACCCTCGGACAGCGCGGCACTCCCTCAGTGCTGACCCTCGGACAGCGCGGCACTCCCTCAGTGCTGACCCTCGGACAGCGCGGCACTCCCTCAGTGCTGACCCTCGGACAGCGCGGCACTCCCTCAGTGCTGACCCTCGGACAGCGCGGCACTCCCTCAGTGCTGACCCTCGGACAGCGCGGCACTCCCTCAGTGCTGACCCTCGGACAGCGCGGCACTCCCTCAGTGCTGACCCTCGGACAGCGCGGCACTCCCTCAGTGCTGACCCTCGGACAGCGCGGCACTCCCTCAGTGCTGACCCTCGGACAGCGCGGCACTCCCTCTGCTGATCCTCGGACAGCGCGGCACTCCCTCAGTGCTGACCCTCGGACAGCGCAGCACTCCCTCAGTACTGACCCTCCGACAGTGCGGGACTCCCTCTGTACTGACCCTCCGACAGTGCGGGACTCCCTCAGTACTGACCCTCTGACAGTGCGGTTCTCCCTCAGTACTGACCCTCTGACAGTGCAGTGCTCCCTCAGTATTGTGATTGAGTGTTAATACTGACACCAGATTATCCGAAACGCACCTAATTTCCTGTTCCCCCAGTGTCTGGCAATAGATTAAGAGTGTTGCCTGAATATTGACCCTCACATTCTGTCAACTCCTATCTGCTGATCTCAATGAGACTTGAGCTCATATTTCAGGCTGACACTCCAAATGTTTTGAGTGGCAGTGTAAAGGGAGCTTTACTCTGTATCTAACTCTGTGCTGTATCTGCATTGGGAGTGTTTGATAGGGACAGTGGAGAGGGAGCTTTACTCTGTATCTAACCATGTGCTGTAACTGCCTTGCGAGTGTTTGATGGGTCAGTGTAGAGGCAGCTTTACTCAGTATCTAACCCCGTGCTGTACCTGTCCTGGGAGAGTTTGATGGGGACAGTGTAGAGGGAGCTTTACTCTGTATCTAACCCTGTGCTGTACCTGTCCTGGGAGTTTATTTCGATGAGTGCGTGAATGCTGATTGCTTCCTCTAATTGCTGCTATTGAAGTCCTGACCCCCCTCCCCCCCGATCTGGAATATTAAGAAAATGTCACTGCAATTGTGTCAACGCTATTTATACGCACACCCAAGATAAAAACACGCAGCTACAAGTTTAGCAGAGCTTTATTTCCTCGGTGTATTTCACACACTCAATATTATAGCTGAGGGGATACATTCATGTGTGAAATTAACCCTCTTGAAAGACTTCTTGATGTTTGTGTACTTAGGAATGAACCTATTTAATGAAGGCTGTGGACCTGGTTCCTGGTTCATGTGGGCTGTGCCAATCCTGGCTCCGTTTAGTGGGTGGAGGATGATGAACTGCTGGACATAGTGAATGTTTCCAGAACAAATTTCATTCACAATGAAAAGTGGTTTTGATTTTCTTGTAAGAGCATCAGGTAGCAGCGTCTGAAATTAACAGTTATAAAGCTTTGCTCTGTCGCAAGCTGTGGTGAACAGAATGCTGGATTTAACCCTTTCAGGGTCGTCAGGAGGGAATCTTTGAGATGCTCTCAAAATGCTTTCCATTGCAGGGGGCTCAGCCGATAATAACACACACTCTCCCACTACTTAGCCTGACAGCCTACACTCTGCTCCCAACAGGACAGCACAGGGCTGATGTGGGAGTTTTTTAAAGTTTATTATCACGTTCATGCTTCCCACCCCAGGCGAGGGATGAAAAACACAGCAGGTGCGAGAGGAAAAGAGAGAAAGATGAGTCGCATTGTTTTGTGAAAAGTGATGTTTAAACTGGGAAAGCTTGAGTTAGAGATGGTAGTCTCGATCTCAACAGAATGAGGGTGCAGGAGAGAGAGATGGAGGGGGAGAAGGAGACTGAGGTGTAGAGGAAGGGAGAGAGGTAAGATAGTGAGGATAAGAAGGAGATAGAAAGACTTGGATTTTATAGAGGGGGAAGAAAATGTTCAGTATTTGAGGACAATGCTTAGTGATGACGGAGAAAAAGCCAAACTGTTTGTGGTGAGTTATGGAGCTGGTAGAGGGGGGTGTAGTTCAGGCAGAGCAAGGTGGAGATGTGAGGGCTAAGGTGTAACTGTGGGGTACTTTGGTGCTTCTATCATCCAACTGAGTCACGGTGATGTAAACTCCTGCTAAACCTGAACAGCTGTATCAGGTGACTCAGTAAGAAGGTCGAAGCGAATGTTTGCCGTCTGAGGGATTGGGTGAACTGGTGATGATCCCTTTCTACATGGCTTTTGCTTGTGTATAATGCCAGGCTTGTTCTGCTGTCTATTGGTGGAGAGATTATTCCACCAGCCCCCTGGGATCCAAGACTCTCCCAATATGCAGCAAAGATCCAGACGGGTTGTCGTACAGGACTAGGATGAAGGGTCGATTAACCTGAAAATCCACGATGAGTTGTCTGTTGTTGGGATCCAACACAGGAGATGCCTTAACACCTTGCTCGTTCAACTCCAAGAAAGTGTGGTGCTTAATGCTGGAGATCTTCATTGGCATGTTTGTAATTTTATTCAGTCGTGATGGAGTGTATAGAGGAGTCAGATCTGGTTTAAAACAAACAGACGTTTCTAAGTTTTTATGCATTTGTTTGAAGCTTCTGTGAGGAATTCAAACTGATTTTACAATCTCCCCGCATCACCCTGCAAAAAAGTACTGAGCGCATATCTGTTCACAGCTTTAAAACAGCAAGTGTAGGAAAATGTGAGACCTCAAGTTTCTGGAGAACAGAGAGAGTCAGGGAGAGACAGACAGACTGAATGGCTACCTTTATCAGGGACAAACCTGTACCAAGCTGGGACAAATCAGGCACCAAGCGTTTGCTGATGTCACACTTGGATTTTGAAACCTTGTAAAATGATGGAATGATACAGCAGCTAAGAAGCCCATTTGCCTCCATGTGCTTGTGCTAGCTTTTTGAAAGAGCTATCTATTTAACCTCATTCCCCTGCTCTTTACCCATAGCCCTGCAAATTTTAATTGAAGGTGAGGAACTTGAGTTATGAAGATAGATTGGAGAAGTTAGGACTTTTGTCCTTGGAGAAGAGAAGGTTGAGAGGAGATCTGATAGAAGTAATCAAAATCATGAGGGGTCTGGACACAGTAGGTAGGGAGAAACTGTTCCCACTGGTGAAAGGATTGAAAACAAGAGGGCACAGATTTAAAGTGATTTGCAAAAGAAGAAAGATTGATATGAAAAACCTCTTTCATGCAGCGAGTGGTTAAGGTCTGGAATATACTGCCTGAGGGTGTGGTGGAGATAGGTTCAATTGAAGCATTCAAAAGGGAATTAGAATGTTACCTGTAAAGGAAGAATGTGCAGGGTTACAGGGAGAAGGTGGGGGAATAGCTCTAGGTAAATTGCTCCTTCAGGCAGCTGTTGCAGACACGATGGGCTGAATGGCCTCCTGCTGTGCTGTAATGATTCTGTGATAGCAACGTGAAGAGATGAACAACCTTGTTTAATTATTGTGTTGATTCTATCACCAATGGAGAAATACTTACTCATTTCACCAAGTGATTCCTTCAGCTCCTGGTCAATGTTGATCTTCAGTTTGGGTAAAGAGACGCTCGCTTGCACATCCTGCAGCTGACCGACTAGGTCATGGATAAACACAGGGTTCAGATTCTCCTCAATCAGGCTCATGTTCCTCCTGATTTCGGCAGGTAGGAAGATGAGCAGGCTGATGTCACCCACATATCGAAACAGGCCAATCTGAAGGATAAAGAGTAAATTCTCTCTATGGAAATCTGTAAAACTCCACAACTTCACCTCCACCCAAATAGCCAATCACTTGGAACAATGTGAGCACACGCCAGAACACAGTCCTTGTGTGGCAATGCAACCTGGAAAGCCCTGGCAGTTGCTAAGATAGCCGATTTATCTTGGGAGGCAGTAGAAATTACCTTATTGACCCTGCATTATGGAGAAAGGGGTTCCTGGCACTGATTGGTGTTTAGTAGCCATATACCAAAACATTCCTCTGTATTAGCCCTCTGACAGTGCAGCGCTCCCTCAGTACTGACCCTCGGATAGTGCAGCGCTCCCTCAGTACTGACCCTCTGACAGTGCAGCGCTCCCTCAGTACTGACCCTCCGACAGTGCAGCACTCCCTCAGTACTGACCCCCTGACAGTGCAGTGCTCCCTCAGTACTGACCCTCTGACAGTGCAGCACTCCCTCAGTACTGACCCTCTGACAGTGCAGCACTCCCTCAGTACTGACCCGCCGGCAATGCAGGACTCCCACAGTACTGACCCTCCGACAGTGCAGCGCTCCCTCAGTACTGACCTGCCAGCAATGTAGCATATTGGTATAGAGCAATGCTCTGGATATACCAACAGATTCCCAGATGTTTAATAGGGAGAGATTATTCTAACTGGAAAGTGAATCGGTAACAAGCGATTGACTACTTTTTTTGGGTTCGAGTCTTGAGGGATATAAATAAGAGCAGGTTAAATGATTTTGACATACGGATCAGCTAAATTTTAGAGTGATCAGGCTTTGAGGGGCTGAATGGCCTCCTCCTGTTCCTGTCAGAGAGGATGGTGCCAGGTAAAGTGATAGGGAATAGAGGATAGCTCCTGTTTGGTTCAGCAACACTCCTGGCACTGTGGGCCAGTGGCTTTGTTCTTTGAGCCCGGAGTCATCCACTGGTCAAGGTTACCTTGCATCTCAGTTCCGTGTCATAGCCATAACGTAAAGGATAGTTTGTGTCAGACATCATGGGAACGTTGACAACTTGACCATAATCTACACTGAACGCTTTTTGGGTTGTCTCTGCTGTGTTGAATTTGGCTAACAGTTGGCCTGAAACAGAAGAAAAGACAAGATATCGGGAGTGCTGGACAATGGCACAACACTGGCCAACTTTGGATCCATCACAGTCCACACCACAAATTCCATTTACTAGGAACAAACCTGCATCCCCCCCTCGGCCATTCTCTCAAGATCAACCCCAATAGGACAACCTTAGTTGCTTAACATTGAACAACCCCTCTGAACTTACGTGCAAACATACAAATTGGGAGCAGGAGTAAGCCAGTCCCTCAACCATCTGCTCCTGAAACCCGCATGTCTTTGCTTGACTAATCCAATGGTCTCGTGGCTGGTCACCCGCCTTCGGCAATCATCGCCACATCCTAAACACTGCTGTCCACATCCTAACTCACACAAGCCCTGTTCACCCCTGTGCTCACTAACAGACACTGACTCCCAGTCTGGCAACGTCTGAATAATCCACTGAGAGTCAGCACCTTCAGGAACTGTCCCCCAGTGAGAGTCAGCACCTTCAGGAACTGTCCCCCAGTGAGAATCAGCACCTTCAGGAACTGTCCCCCAGTGAAAGTCAGCACCTCCAGGAACTGGACCATCCCAGGGAATCCTTGATTCAGAAGTTTATTTGACCCAACTGTGCTTTGGGGATTCTGGGCTATACCAGCTGAGCTGTCTTCAACAACTCCCTGTAACTTTACCTCCCCTTGCTCAGCATTGAATAATGTTTCAGGCAGTGAACCTGCTTGTGTGTAGAATCATCCACTCCTGGCTGTACCTTTATAATGAGCAGCACTGAGGAGGAGCAGACTGAGGTCCTGTGGGATTGAACTGATGACTCGATCTATCAGGCCACTGCTATAGGCCTTCACCCATTGGTTGATATTCTGCACATCCTGTCGATTATTGCCACTCACGGCCTTAGGTCTGGCACCGTAGAACGTTTCAACTTGATTCATAAAGTTCGCCCTCATTCTCTGTTCTGGGTGAAAATGAAAAAATGAAAGAGAAGCAGCAGCTCAATATGCAGCATTCACTACAGATGTGTGCCATGGGATTTCCTAGATTCAAGCTCAACTTAACTGGGAGCACGAGTAGACCATTCGGCTCATTGAACCTGCTCCACCATTCAATATTGATCATGGCTGATCTTGAGCTTCAACTCTATTTTCCTACCCGCTCCCCATATTCCTTAATACCCTGAGAGACCAAAAAATCTGCCTTTCCCAGCCTTAAACGTATTCAACAATGGAGCATCCACAACGCTCTGGAGTAGAGAATTCCAAAGATTCACAACCCTTTGAGCGAAAAAATTTCTCCTCATCTCAGTCGTAAATGATTGGCCCCTTATGCTAACAATGCCCTCTGCACACCTCCCCCCCACCCACCCCTCCCCCTCCCCCCAGGTATTGTAACTTCCACATCCAGGGGAAACAGCCTCTGTGCTTACCCTGTCAAACCCCTTTAGAATCTTGTAGGTGTCAATCAGGTCACTTCTCAATCTTCTAAACTCCAGAGAATGTAGACCCAATTTATTCAGCCTCTCATCATATGCTGGCTTTACTCAGGTTGATGGAATCTCACTCCTGCTGGTGCCAGCACTTGCACTCACTATTCCTGCTGGTGTGACACACTGTTGGTCACCCAGGCAGTAGTAGGCAGAGGCAGAGGCAGAGGCAGGGATGACGTGGACTCTATTGGTCACAGAGAACTGCACTGCAACATTCACACTGCAATCAGCCAGCTTGTACCCTGGGCTCAAAACTAGATTAAGACACCTACTGCAACTCCCTGTCCCTCACTCGTGCTCTCTCTCTCTCTCACACACACAAAAACATGTGTATTTACAGAAATACTGACAAAAATCTGTGTCTTGACACAATTCCACCCACACATGCTAACACAGGCAATGTATTGACAGACCCCTTTAGCTTTTATTGTCATGAAGTAAGACTCAGTAATTTCTTACTCTTCTTTACATAAATTCGCGAAACCGTTTTGAAGTCTTTGGGGAGAGCTGTAACATCACTCAGCAGGTCCTTGTAGACACTATGAATATTCAGGTCCTTCACTAAATCATAGTTCAGAACTCCATGCAAAATCTGCTCGCTTGTGGAGACCGTACCTTAAAAAAAGATTTAAAAAAACACCAAGATAGTAATGAACACGTCAGCATTGCTATCACCCCTCTAAAGATTCAGCACCTTCAGGAACTGTCCCCCAGTGAGAGCTGAGAAAAGTATCCTGTAGTCAGCATCGCAGTGAAGCAGTCTGGGAAGAGTGTCCTACTTAATAGAACGGCTACAGTGCAGGAGGAGGATACTTGGCCCATTATGCCCTGCCGGTTCCCTGCAAGATCATCTCAACTAGCCCTGGTCACCTGCCTTTTCCTCAGTCCAATGGATTTTTTTTCTCTTGAGATAATTATCCAAATCCTTTTGAAAGCCATGATTGAATTTGCCTCCACCACTGCCTCTCAGGCAGTGTATTCCTGATCTTAACAACTCACTGCGTAAAAAAGCTTTTCCTCCTATTCTTTTCATTTGGTTTCCATTCTTTTCCTCATTCGTTCTTTTGCCAATCACCTTAAATCATTGCCCTCTGGTTCTCTAACTTGCTGCCATTGGGAACAGTTTCTCCCTATCTACTCTGACCAGATCCCCCATGATTTTGCACTCCTCCATCAAATCTCCTCTCAATCTTCTCTAAAGAGAACAGCCCCAGCTTCTCCAATCTATCCACCTAAACAAGGATCCTCATCAATAAGAGTCAGCACCTTCAGGAACTGTCCCCCAGTGAGAGTCAGCACCTTCAGGAACTGTCCCCCAGTGAGAGTCAGCACCTTCAGGAACTGTCCCCCAGTGAGAGCTGAGAAAAGTATCCTGTAGTCAGCATCGCAGTGAAGCAGTCTGGGGAGAGTGTCCTACAGTCAGCATCGTGGTGAAGCAGCCTGGGAAGAGTGTCCTGCAGTCAGCTCTTGTTGAAAATAACAAGAGTGAGATCACAAGACAGCGCAAGAGAGTGGCGGAGAGATCAAAATCAGCGCGAATGCGGGGAAGCTTCAAAAAGTGATGTCAGCACAAAGGTGAGAGCTGATTCGTGGGTAGTGGGTAAGTGTTTTTCTCCAGTTTTTTTTCTCCAGTTTAAAATAGATTAAGCTAAGGAAAGGTAAAGGTTCTAGTTTTTATTTAAAATGCATAAATAATTTAACTTTTTACTGTATTTAACTTTAAGGGCTTTTTTTCAACTAGAGGCATGGCAGGGCAGCTCAGTCCCGTGTTATGTACCACCTGCAACATGTGGGAAGTCCTAGATGCTCCTTGCGCTCTGACTGACCACATGTACAGGAAGTGCCACCAGCTGCAGCTACTTGAACTCTGAATTTTGGAACTTGAGTGGTACCTGGGGCCACTGAGGTACATCCGCAAGGCTGAGAGTTCCGTGGATAGCACATTTTCAGACTTGGTCACCCCACAGCTTACGGAAGTGCAGAGAGAGAGAATGGGTGATCATCAGTCAGAAGAAAGGTGTCAGGCAGGTAGTCAGGAAATCCACAGGGTGCATCTCGCTTTTTCTGTGTTGGAAAACGGTGAGAGTGCCGGTTCCTCTGGGGAGTGCAGCCACGCTCATGGCACTGTGAGTGGCTCTGCTGCACAGAGGAGGAGGAAAAAGAGGGGAAGAGCAATAGTGGTAGGAGACTCGATAGTAAGGGGAACAGACAGACATTTCTGCGGCCGTAGACATGACTCCAGGATGGGGTGTTGCCTCCCTGGTGCCAGGGTCAAGGATGTCACTGAATGGCTGCGGGGCATTCTAAAGGGGGAGGGCAAACAGACAGATCGTGGTACATACTGGTACCAACAACATAGGTAGAAAGAGGGATGAGGTCCTGCAAACAGAATTTATGGGGGGCTAGGAAACAGGTTAAAAAACAGGACCTCAAAGGTAGTAATCCCTGGATTACTTCCGGTGCCGCGCACTAGTGAGTATAGAAATAGGTGGTTAGTCCAGATGAATGCGTGGCTGGAGAGATGGTGCATGAGGGAAGGCTTTAGATTTCTGGGACATTGGGACCATTTCTGGGGGTGGTGGGACCTGTACAAGGCAGACGGGTCGCACCTGAACCGGAATGGGACCAACATCCTTGCAGGAAGGTGGTCTCCTCTACATGGGAGAGACCAAACGTAAACTGGGCGACCGCTCTGCAGAACACCTGCGGTCTGTCCGCAAGAATGACCCAAACCTCCCTGTCGCTTGCCATTTTAACACTCCACCCTGCTCTCTTGCCCACATGTCTGTCCTTGGCTTGCTGCATTGTTCCAGTGAAGCCCAACGCAAACTGGAGGAACAACACCTCATCTTCCGACTAGGCACTTTACAGCCTTCCGGACTGAATATTGAATTCAACAACTTTAGGTCTTGAGCTCCCTCCCCCTTCCCCACCCCCTTTCTGTTTCCCCCTTCCTTTTTTTTCCAATAAATTATATAGATTTTTCTTTTCCCACCTATTTCCATTATTTTTAAATATTTTAAAATCTTTTATGCTCTCCCCACCCCCACTAGAGCTATACCTTGAGTGCCCTACCATCCATTCTTAATTAGCAAATTCGTTTAGATAATATCACCAACTTTAACACCTATGTGTTCTTTTGTTCTATTGTTGTTGACATCTTTTGATGATCTGCTTCTATTACTGCTTTTTGTCCCTACAACCAAACCAACCCTCTCCACTTCTCTCTCTCTCTCTCTCTATCCGCGCCACCCCCCCCCCCCCCCCGCCCCCTCCACACACACCTTAAACCAGCTTATGTTTCAACTCTTTCTTGGACTCGAACTCAAGTTCTGTCGAAGGGTCATGAGGACTCGAAATGTCAACTCTTTTCTTCTCTGCCGATGCTGCCAGACCTGCTGAGTTTTTCCAGGTAATTCTGTTTTTGTTATCCTTGCAGGGAGGTTTGCTAGTGCTGTTGGGGAAGGTTTACACTAACTTGGCAGGGGGATGGGATCCTGAGAGGAGGTTGAGCAGGGGGAAATGCATAGCCAAAATCAGAAGGGAGAGCAAGTGAGTCTGGAAGGCATAGAAATTATAGGCCAGTTATAGCACAAGGGAGTTTGGCAAGGTTGGATGGTATTTATTTTAATGCAAGGAGTCTGATGAATAGGGCAGATGAGTTGACGGCACAAATTAACACATGGAAGTATGATGTCATTGCTGGCATAGAGACATGGTGGAGAGACGGGCAGGATTGGCAGTTCAATATTCAAGGATACAGGGCCTTCAGGCAAGACCGAGAAGGAAGTAAAAGAGGAAGGGGTATCGCAATATTAATCAAGGAATCAATTACAGCAATAAGGAGGGATGACAGCTTAGAAGGCTCCTCAAATGAAGCCATACAGGTAGAACTTAAAAACAAAAAAGGAGCAATCACATTGCTAGGAGTGTATTATTGGCCCCCAAACAGTCAGAGAGAAATTGAAGAGTAGATATGTAGGCAAATTTCAGAGAAGTGCAAAAGTAATAGGGTAATAATAGTGGGGGATTTTAACTTAATTTTAGGGAGTGAAGCCGGGCAAGTGGTAGAGGTATCAGTGAAAGAGCATTTTACAGATAGTGATCATAACTCCATTAGATTCATGGTTGCTATGGGAAAGGACAAGCATGGGCCAGAAATCAGAGTTCTAAATTGGGGGAAGGCTGACATTAATAACATCAGATATGATTTGGCCACAGTAGACTGGGAGCAGCTACTTTTAGGTAAATCTGCGTCAGAGCAGTGGGACTCATTCAAGATGGAAATCGGGAGAATACAGGGCCAACATATTCCAGTAAAGACAAAAGGTGGGACCAACAAATCCAGGGGACCCTGGATGTCAAGGGATATACAGGATTGGATAAAGAGAAAAAGGGAGGCTTATGGCAGATACCGAGGGCTCATAATAGCCGAAGTCCTAGAGGAGTATAGCATGTGTAGGGGAGAACTTAAAAAGGAAATTAGGAGAGCAAAAAGGGGCATGAAAAGCATTGGCAGGTAAAATAAAGGAAAATCCAAAGTTATTTTACAAGTACATTAAGAGCAAGAGGATAACTAGGGAAGGAGTAGGGCCCATTAAGGACCATAGTGGTAATTTGTGTGTGGAGCTGGAAGACGTAGATAGGGTTCTAAATTAATACTTTGTGTCGGTGTTCACAAGTGAGAGGGGCGACGTGGGTATGGAAATCAGGCAGAAGGACTGTGATATAATTAAAGAAATTACACCAGAAAGAGAGGAGGTTCTAAGTGGTCTGGCAGGTTTAAAAGTAGATAAATCTCTAGGCCTGGATGAAATGTATCCCAGGCTGTTGAGTGAGGCAAAGGAGGAGATAGCAGGGACGCTGGCAATCATTTTCAATACCTCTCTGGCCACAGGAGAGGTGCCAGAGGACTGGAGGACAGCCAATGTGGTACTGTTATTCAAGAAGAGAGAAAGGGATAAACTAGGGAACTACAGGCCTGTCAGTCTAAACTCAGTGGTGGGGAAACAATTGGAAGCAATTCTAAGGGATAGAATTAATCTACACTTGGAGGGGCAGGGATTAATCAAGGACAGTCAGCATGATTTTGTTAAGGGGAGGTCATGTCTGACCAATTTGATTTAATTTTTTTGAAGAGGTGACCAGGTGTGTAGATGAGGGCAATGCATTTAATGTGGTCTACTTGGACTTCAGCAAGGCTTTTGATAAGGTCCCACATGGGAGACTGATAACAAAGGTAAGAGCCCATGGGATCCAAGGCAATTTGGCAAATTGGATCCAGAATTGGCTGAATGGCAGGAAGCAGAGGGTGATGGTCGAGGGTGTTTTTGTGACTGGATGCCTGTGTCCAGTGGGGTTCTACAGGGATTGGTGTTGGGTCCCTTGCTTTTTGTGGTATTTTTAAATGATTTAGACTTGAACGTAGGAGGGATGATCAGTAAATTCGCAGATGACATGAAAATTGGTGGGGTGGTAAATAGTGAGGAGGATAGCCTTAGATTACAGGAGGATATAGATGGGCTGGTCAGATGGGCTGATCAGCGGCAAATGGAATTTAATCTGGATAAGTGTGAGGTGATGAATGGTAGGACCCTGGGAAGTACCAAGGGTCAGAGGGACCTTGGTGTGCATGTCCACCAGTCCCTTAAGGTAGCGGGACAGGTAGATAAGGTGGTTAAGAAGGCATACAGGATACTTGCCTTTATTAGCTGAGGTGTAGAATATAAGAGCAGGGAGGTTAAGCTGGAGCTGTATCAAATGCTGGTTAGGCCACAGCTAGAGTATTGAGTGCAGTCCTGGAATCCGCATTATAGGAAGGATGTGATTGCATTAGAGAGAGGGTAGAGGAGATTTACCAGGATGTTGCCTGCGCTGGAGAGTTTTAGTTATCAGGAGAGATAGGATAGATTGGGGTTATTTTCCTTGGAGCAGAGGAAATTGAGGGGGGACATGATTGACGTGTATAAAATTATGAGGGGCATAGATAGGGTAAACAGGAAGGTACTTTTCCCCTTGGTGGAGGGATCAATAACCAGGGGGCATAGATTTAAGGTAAGGGGCAGGAGGTTTAGAGGGGATGTGAGGAAGAATTTTTTCACACCAAGGGTGGTGGGAATCTGGAACTCACTGCCTGAAAGGGTGGTAAAGGCAGAAACCTTCATAGCATTTAAAAAGTATTTGGATGTGCACTTGCAATGCCATGGCATACAAGGCAATGGGCTTAGTGCTGGAAAATGGGATTAGAATAATTAGGTACTTGTTTGACCGGCACAGACTCTATGGGCCGAAGGGCCTTTTTCTGTGCAGTAGACCCCTATGACTCCATGATGTATGAGAGTCAGCATCTACAGGAACTGTCCCCCAGTGAGAGTCAACACCTTCAGGAACTGTCCCCCAGTGAGAGTCAGCACCTTCAGGAACTGTTCCCCAGTGAGAGTCAGCACCTTCAGGAACTGTTCCCCAGTGAGAGTCAGCACCTTCAGGAACTGTTCCCCAGTGAGAGTCAGCACCTTCAGGAACTGTTCCCCAGTGAGAGTCAGCACCTTCAGGAACTGTCCCCCAGTGAGAATCAGCACCTTCAGGAACTGTCCCCCAGTGAGAATCAGCACCTTCAGGAACTGGCCCCCAGTGAGAATCAGCACCTTCAGGAACTGGCCCCCAGTGAGAGTCAGCACCTTCAGGAACTGGCCCCCAGTGAGAGTCAGCACCTTCAGGAACTGGCCTCCAGTGAGAATCAGCACCTTCAGGAACTGGCCCCCAGTGAGAGTCAGCACCTTCAGGGACTGTCCCCCAGTGAGAGTCAGCACCTTCAGGAACTGTCCCCCAGCGAGAGTCAGCACCTTCAGGAACTGTCCCCCAGCGAGAGTCAGCACCTTTAGGAACTGTGCCCCAGTGAGAATCAGCACCTTCAGGAACTGCCCCCCAGTGAGAGTCAGCACCTTCAGGAACTGCCCCCCAGTGAGAGTCAGCACCTTCAGGAACTGTCCCCCAGTGAGAGTCAACACCTTCAGGAAGTGTCCCCCAGTGAGAGTCAGCACCTTCAGGATCTGTTTCTGTGGGTATGCCTATCAGCTGTGTTTCTGTGGTCAGAGTGTAAGAGTTCTAGATATGTATTTTGCAGGTGGGCAGTGATATGTCATCAGTATGAAATCATATTGAAGATATGACCAAGCATCAGAGGTGAAGGATTACAAGAAAAAACTAATGTTAAGGAACCAAGTACATAAACACAAGTTAGAGAGGTATCTCTGAAAGCATGGAGCAGCAGAAGCACTGTGTTAGGAATGCACAGTAACACAGAATCTGCTTAATTGTGCAGCTGGGAGATGGAGAAATTCAAGTTTTGGGAGTGTTGGGTCTGAACCTTGGGATAATGGGACTGATTGCAAGTCAGGAGAGACAGTGATCCCTCAGCAGTTAGCAGGCACAGCTGTCATGTTCCACTGGTGCAGAGATAGCAGGACCCATAGAGCCTGTACCTCAGCTCAGCCACTGACTGCTCCACTCCAAGTTTGATAGGCCTTGGTTCGGTTGCGACACTGACTCATCTGACACAAGGAGAAGAGACCAGGGGAAGATGGTATGAACAGGGGATCTCACGAAACACAGCAGCAGAGACAATGGCTCATAAGCCAGGCTATTCCCCATTTCTGAGCTCATTTAGTCCTCGACCTCACCAAAGGCATATCCAACTCTTAGGCAATGAAGGCCTCGCTGCAGATGGCTTTGAGCCTGTGTCCTACAGCAGCCACACTCTGATCACTGGGCTATGCTGGGTTAACTGATCTCATCCTGGTTACAATATCAGTTGGCTTCAGCACCACTGGAGTGAGGAGATTGAGAATCCATTTGTGGCCAGTGAGATAACCCACTGGCAACACATCTCTGGACATCGAGTGAGAACAGGTGATGGGTGCCTTGCAATTTCACATACCCTGTGAGACTCAACTGTTGAAGAATGGTTACTCGGAGCTGTGTGTGTGTGTGTGTGTGTGTGGGACCCGTACCCTAGTGAGAGTCAGTGTGTGTGGGACCCGTATCCCGGTAGGGGTCAGTGTGTGTGGGACCCGTACCCCAGTGAGAGTCAGTGTATGTAGGACCCGTAACCCAGTAGGAGTCAGTGTGTGTGGGACCCGTACCCCAGTGAGTCAGTGTGTGTGGGACCCGTACCCCGGTAGGAGTCAGTGTGTGTGGGACCCGTACCCCAGTGAGAGTCAGTGTGCGTGGGACCCGTACCCCAGTAGGAGTCAGTGTGTGTGGGACCCGCACCCCAGTGACAGTCAGTGTGTGTGGGACCCATACCCCGGTAGGAGTCAGTGTGTGTGGGACCCGTACCCCAGTGAGAGTCAGTGTGTGTGTGGGACCCGTACCCCAGTGAGAGTCAGTGTGTGTGTGGGACCCGTACCCCAGTGAGAGTCAGTGTGTGTGGGACCCGTACTCCAATGAGAGTCAGCGTGTGTGGGACCCCTACCCCAGTAGGAGTCAGTGTGTGTGGGACCCGTACCCCAGTGAGGGTCTGTATCTGTGGGACCTGTACCCCAATGAGAGTCAGTGTGTGTGGAACCTGTTCCCCAGTGAGAGATCAGTGTATGTGGGAGCTGTACCCCAGTGAGAGTCAGTGTGTGTGGGAGCTGTACCGCAGTGAGAGTCAGTGTGTGTGGGACCCGTACCCCTGGTAGGAGTCAGTGTGTGTGGAACCCGTACCCCAGTGAGAGTCAGTGTGTGTGGGACCTGTACCCCAGTGAGAGTCAGTGTGTGTGGGACCCGTACCCCAATGAGAGTCAGTGTGTGTGGTACCCATATCCCAGTGAGAGTCAGTGTGTTTGGGACCCGTATCCCAGTGCGAGTCAGTATGTGTGGGACCTGCATCCCAGTGAGAGTCAGGTTGTATGGAACCCATACTCTAGTGACAGTTAGTGTGTGTGGAAGCTGTATTCCAGTGAGAGTCAGTGTGTGTGGGACCCATACCCCAGTGAGAGTCAGTGTGTGTGGAACCCGTACCCTAGTGAGAGTCAGTGTGTGTGTGACCCATACCCCAGTGAGAGTCAGTGTGTGTGGGACCCGTACCCCAGTGATGGTCAGTGTGTGTGGTACCCATACCCCAATGAGAGTCAGTGTGTGTGGGACCCGTATCCCAGTGCGAGTCAGTGTGTGTGGGACCCGTAACCCAGTGAGAGTCATTGTGTGTGGAACCCATACGCTAGTGAGAGTCAGTGTGTGTGGGACCCGTACCCTAGTGAGAGTCAGTGTGTGTGGGAGCCGTACCCCAATGAGAGTCAGTGTGTGTGGGACCCGTACCCCAGTGAGAGTCAGTGTGTGTGGGACCCGTACCCCAGTGAGAGTCAGTGTATGGGGACCCGTACCCCAGTGAGAGTCAGTGTGTGTGGGACCCGTACCCCAGTGAGAGTCAGTGTGTGTGGGACCCATACCCCAGTAGGAGTCAGTGTGTGTGGGACCCGTACCCCAGTGAGAGTCAGTGTGTGTGGGACCCGCACCCCAGTGAGAGTCAGTGTGTGTGGGGCCCGTACCGTAGTGAGAGTCAGTGTGTGTGGCATCTGTACCTACCCCAGTGAGAGTCAGTGTGTGTGGAACCTGTACCCCATTGAAAGTGACTTCTAAAGAAGGGTGGAGAGGAAGATTGGGAAAAAAAAATGTTCATTGTTGACCCTCCCATTGAGAGAGAATAGATTGGCATCTTTCTCACCAAGGGACAATGCTGACAGAGTCGTAGCTACACTCAGGGGAGACAGGCAGACGTTGGCATTGGGGTTCCTGCTGGCCACCAGCCGGTAAAGGTCGTAGCCAAAGTCAGAGATAGAGTACGCCAGTCTCTGCACTGGAGAGGTCAGGATCTCCTCCTCCTCTTCCTCTTCCAATGGATAATCCAACGATTCCAGCACCGAGGTTTCATCCTGCATAGGGTCCTAGAAATATTTAACACGATCATCACTTGACACCATCCAGGCAAAGCAGCCACTTGATTGGCACCACATTCAGAAACATTCACTCCCTCCACCACCGACGCACAGTAGCAGCAGTGTGTACCATCTACAAGATGCACTGCAGAAACTCACCAAGATTCCTTCGACAGCACCTTCCAAACCCACAACCACTGCCATCTAGAAGGACAAGGGCAGCAGATACATGGGCACACTACCACCTCCTAGTCACACACCATCCTGACTTGGAAATATATCGTCGCTCCTTCACTGTCACTGGGTCAAAATCCTGGAACTCCCTCCCTAACAGCACTGTGGGTGTACCAACACCACATGGACTGCAGCAGTTCAAGAAGGCGGCTCACCACCACTTTCTCAAGGGCAACTAGGGATGTGCAATAAATGCTGGCCCAGCCAGCGAAGCCCACATCCTGTGAATGAATTTTTAAAAACTGTCAGAACAGTGCAATCAGCTCAGCAATGAAAGCATGGCAAATTTTATATTATACCCAGGAGTGAGTTCTCAACTGGGATCTAATCGAGGGATTTGAATGGTTTAAGAGAAAAAAATTTTCCTCATCTCTATTTTAAATGAGTGACCCCTTATTTTTAAACAGTGACCCCTCATTCTAGATTCAGCATGGATTTACGAAAGGGAAATCATGTTTGACAATTCTACTGGAATTTTTCGAGGATGTAACTAGTAGAGTTGATGAGGGGGAGCCAGTGGATGTGGTTTATTTGGACTTTCAGAAGGCTTTCGACAAAGTCCCACGTAAGAGATTAGCGTGTAAAATTAAAGCACATGGGATTGGGTGTAGTGTATTGCGATGGACAGAAAACTGGTTGGCAGACAGGAAACTAAGTGTAGGAATAAACAGGTCTTTTTCTGAATGGCAGGCAGTGACTAGTGGGGTACTGCAGGGATCGGAGCTGGGACCCCAGCTATTCACAATATATATAATTAATGATTTAGATGAGGGATCTAAATGTAATATCTCCAAATTTGCAGATGACACAAAGCTGGGTGGGAGGGTGAGCTTTGAGGTGGATGCAGAGATGCTTCAGTGTGATTTGGACAAGCTGAGTGAGTGGGCAAATGCATGGCAGATGCAGTATAATGTGGATAAATGTGAGGTTATCCACTTTGGTAGCAAAAACAGGAAGGCAGATTATTATCTGAATGACTATAAATTGAGAGAGGGGAATGTGCAATGAGACCTGGGTGTCCTCGTACACCAGTCACTGAAGGTAAGCATGCAGGTGCAGCAGGCGGTAAAGAAGGCAAATGGTGTGTTGGCCTTCATACTGAGAGGATTCGAATACAGGAGCAGGGATGTTTTACTGCAATTATACAGACCACACCTAAAATATTGTGTGCAGTTTTAGCCTCCTTATCTGAGGAAGGATGTTCTTGCTACAGAGGTAGTGCAGCGAAGGTTTACCAGACTGATTTCCTGGGATGGCGGGACTGACATATGATGAGAGATTGAGTCAGTTAGGATTATATTTGCTGGAGTTCACAAGAATGAGGGGGTTCTCATAGAAACCTATACAATTCTAACAGGACTAGACAGGGTGGATGCAGCAAGGATGTTCCCGATGGTGAGGGAGTCCAGAACTAGGGGTTACAGTTTGAGGATACAGGGTGGACCATTTAGGACTGAGATGAGGTAAAATTTCTTCACCCAGAGAGTGGTGAGCCTGTGGAATTTGCTACCACAGAAAGTAGTTGAGGCCAAAACATTGTATGTTTTCAAGAAGGAGTTAGATATAGCTCTTGGGGTGAAAGGGATCAAAGGATATGGGGAGAAAGCGGGAGCAGGCTATTGAGTTGGATGATCAGCCATGATCATAATGAATGGTGGAGCAGGCTTGAAGGGCCGAATGGCCTACTCCTGCTCCTATTTTCTATGTTTCTATTCTCCCACAAGAGGAAACATCCCCTCTACATCCACCCTGTCAAGACCCCTCACGATCTTATATGTTTCAATCAAGTCACCTCTTACTCTTCTAAACTCCAGCGAATACAAGCCTAGCCTATCCAACCTTTCGTCATAAGACAACATGACCATTCCAGGTATTAGTCTGGTAAACCTTCTCTGAACTGCTTCCAACGCATTTACATCTTTCTTTAAATAAGGTGACCAATGCTGTACACAGTACTTCACATTTGGTCTCACCAGTTCCCTGGACAACTGAAGCATAACTCCCAACTTTTGTATTCAATTCCCCTCACAATAAACAATAACATTCTATTAGCTTTCCTAATTACTTGCTGTACCTACGTACTAGCCTTTTGTGATTCATGCACTATGACACCCAGATCCCTCTGAATCTCAGAGCTCTGCAAACTCTCACCATCTAGATAATAAGCTTTTTTACTCTTCCTGCAAAATGGACAATTTCACATTTGCCCACATTATACTCCATTTGCCAGATCTTGGCCCACTCACTTAACCTATCTATATCCCTTTGTAACCTCCTTATGTTCTCTTTACAACTTAGTTGCCCACTTATTTTTGTGCCATTAGCAAATTTAGCAACCATACCAACTGTCCCTTCAACCAAGTTATTTTTATAAATTGTAAAAAGTTGAGGTCCCAGCACTGATCCCTGTGGCACATCACTCATTCTATCCTGCCAACCAGAAAAAGACCCTTTTATGTCTATGCTTTGTTTCCTGTTAGCCAGCCAATCTTCCATCCATGCCAATATATTTGCCAGGAAGATATAGTAATTTTCATAATGTTATTGGAGTAGAGTGACAGTGGGGCCTGTGTGTGCGAATGTGTGGGTGTCTATGTGTGTGTGTGTGTGACTTAATTGAATTAAGGGCAGCTGGTCTGAAGGCTTTGGTGTAACAGAAAATAAGCTAGGTTCAAAATGTTAAGTAGGTACACACAGGTGTGAAGGGAACAATTGCATTTTTAAGTAAACCAGATTGGATTGAATTCTAAAGACGGAGCAAAATATTACACCTAGTCAGGAGAAGTTAGGAAACAGTGTGTTTATTTTTCCCAAAGATTACTGATAAAATCGATATTATGATAGATTTTACTATTAGAGAGGGAAAAGTCCAAAGTCATGCTGAAACGATGGGAATGGTAAGTGCAACCAAATAACAAAACCACCAGCGAGATGTTGCTGTGGAGACAGGAGACATTTTACCTTAGAATAAGTGACAACTTACTAATGATAAATGTTCTTCTTGGCTATAGGAGAGTCTGGCAGCTCCCAGGAACACAAGTGCAGTTAGAATCTTCATCCTGTATTCGGAGCTGAGGGGAAAGACAGAAACACCATCAGAACCTGGGCAGTGTGTCTTCAGATTGGTCTAAACTCCTCCCACTCAAAGCAGAATCATCATTGTTAATAAGTTGCTTTATGCCTGGCCCAGCAGCCCAAGGTCAGTGTATAAGATAACTGCCTCTGACTCAGCAGTTATGGATTCAAGTCCCACTCCACAGACTTGAGCAGAAAATCCAGTCTAACACTCAAAATGCAGTACTGAGGGAGTGCTGCACTGTTGGAGGATCAATACTGAGGGACTGCTGCATTGTTGGAGGGTCAGCACTGAGGGAGCGCTGCACAGTTGGAGGATCAATACTGAGGGAGTGCTGCACTGTTGGTGGGTCAGTATTGAGGGAGTGCTGCACTGTTGGAGGGTCAGTACTGAGGGAGTGCGGCACTGTCAGAGGGTCAGTACTGAGGGAGGATCGCACTGTGAAAGGGTCAGTACTGAGGGAGTGCTGCACTGTCAAAGGGTCAGTAATGGGGGACGGCTGCACTGTCGGAGTGTATGTATTGAGGGATTGCCGCACTATCAGAGGGTCAATATCGAGGGAGAGTCAGAGGGTCAGTATTGAGGGAGTGCTGCACTGCCAGAGGGTCAGTACTGAGGGAGTGCCACACTGTCAGAGGGTCACTCTGAGGGAGTGGTGCACTGTCAGAGGGTCAGTACTGAGAGAATGCTGCACTGTCAGAGGGTCAGTACTGAGGGAGTGCTGCACTGTCAAAGGGTCAGTACTGAGGGAGTGGCACACTGTCGGAGGGTCAGTACTGAGAGAGTGCTGCACTGTAGGAGGGCCAGTACTGAGGGAGTGCCGCACTGTTAGAGGGTCAGTACTGAGGGAGTGCAGCACTGTCAGAGGGTCAGTACTGATGGAGGAACACACTGTCAGAGGATCAGTACTGAGGGAGTGCTGCACTGTCAACGAGTCAGTACTGAGGGAGTGCTGCACTGTCAGAGGGTCAGTATTGAGGGAGAGCAGCACAGTCAGAGGGTCAGTACTGAGGGAGTGCTGCACTTTCCGAGGGTCACTCTGAGGGAGTGCTGCACTGTCAGCAGGTCAGTACTGAGGGAGGACTGCACTGTGAAAGGGTCAATACTGAGGGAGTCTTGCACTGTCAGAGGGTCAGTACTGAGGGAGTGCTGCGCTGTCAGAGGGTCAGTATTGAGGGATGGCTGCACTGTCGGAGAGTATGTATTGAGGGATTGCCGCACTATCAGAGGGTCAGTTTTGAGGGAGAGCAGCACAGTCAGAGGGTCGGTACTGAGGGAGTGCTGCACTGCCGGAGGGTCACTCTGAGGGAGTGCTGCACTTTCCGAGGGTCACTCTGAGGGAGTGCTGCACTTTCCGAGGGTCTCTCTGAGGGAGTGCTGCACTGTTGGAGGGTCAGTCTGAGGGAGTGCTGCTCTTTCCGAGGGTCACTCTGAGGGAGTGCTGCACTGTCGGACGGTCAGTCTGAGGGAGTGCTGCACTGTCGGAGGGTCACTCTGAGGGAGTGCTGCACTGTTGGAGGTGCTGTTTTTCACACAGGGCAGTATTTTATGTCCCACAGGCGGGCACACGCCCAACCCGAATGAGCATAAAATAGTGTGTGATGACTTGTGCGATATTTCTGTCAGCGGGAGCCCGCGAGAGTCGGCAGTGCGCCCGCCTATAATTATGAGGCCTGTTAAAGCCATTAATGTCTTGATTACGAGGGATTTTTCACTGCCCGTCCAGTATTACAGTTGGCGGGCGGGCAGGCAAAACAGCCAGGTGGCCTTTGGATTTTTGAGGAAGCCTCTTCCACAGGCGGGATGAGGAGTCCAAGATTAATTAAAGAAAATAAAAATGTTTTGACAGAATTTTTATTATTTACATGTTCAGGTGAGTGAATCCTATGTGGGCACATTTTTTTCTGCATTTCATAATCTTTATTTTTGTTTTTAAAATCTTTCAGCTCCCTGACACAGCTCTCTGCCTTCAGGGAGTTTTCATTGCGCACTCCCCCGTGCCCTCGCTGACCTCAGCACTCGCCCCCTACTACCCCCACCCTGCAGCACTGAGCCTTTCAGCCCGAGCTTCTCGCTGGCTGGCCGTTAAGTGGCCGGGCAGCGTTAAATCACAGTCGGGGACCGATCGCGGGCTGCAGCCTGTTTCCCAGGCCCGCCCACCATGTCTGCCCAACGACCTGAAAATCCTGCCCATAAACTATTAAACCAAGACCCCATCTGCCTTCTCAGGTGAACGTAAAAGACCCCATGACGTTATCTCAAAGAATTGCAGGGAGTTCTGCCTAGTGTCCTGGCCATTATTTATCCCTTGACCAATACTTTTAAAAAATGAACTGGTTGACAGTGCAGCACTCCCTCAGTACCGACCGTCTGACAGTGCTGCTCTCCCTCAATACTGACCCTCTGATAGTGCGGCAATCCCTCAATACAGACTCTCTGACAGTGCAGCAGTCCCTCAATACTGACCCTCTGACAGCACGGCACTCCCCCAGTACTGATCCTTTGACAGCGTGGCACTCCCTCAGTACTGACCCTCCAACAGTGCAGCACTCCCTCAGTCCTGGCCCTCCTACAGTGCGGCACTCCCTCAGTAGTGACCCTTTCACAGTGCGGTCCTCCCTCAGTACTGACCCACTGACAGTGCGTGTTGCTGGTTGTGGGAGCCTCCTGTGCACAAATTGGCTGTAGCATTTCCTACATTCCAACAGTGACAACACTTCAAAAAGTCCTTCATTGGCTGGGAAATCCTCTGAGACATCCTGATGTCATGAAAGATGCTATAGGAGTACAAGTGTTGCATTGACTTCCAATCCTCCAAAGCCTCTGTTTAAATCCCTCTATGGCCTCTGCCCTCCCTATCTTTGTAACCTCCTTTACCACCTCAGCATTACTCTGGCCTCTTGTGCCGTCCTCACTACCCTATTTATAGCACAGAATTGGCCCCCATTTACTGGAATTCCCTCCCTAAATCTCTCGGGAGAGTCTCTGATTGGACAGTATTGCAGACAATTTCATCTCATGACCTCCTGCTCTTGTTGCCCAGCCCCCACTCTGCTACCATTGGCCGTCTGTCAATCTTTGCAGCATTTGGTCAATAATGGTGGCTACAAATACCCAAAATACTGAACCAAAAACCAGTCTATATATTCACATAGTTGTCCATTTATGGCTTATACCAAAGCACAATTGTATTGTGAGTGTTTTACAGTCTCACTTAGTTGCTCATTAGAGTGCCCTGGAGATCAATCTTTAACTGCAAGAGATTCTGGGATGGCTCAGAAAGGTTGGAAACTCCATAAATCTTTCCACCTCCTTCCCTCACTTGAGGATCCTCTTTCAAACCCACCACAATTGCCCACATTTTTGGAGACATCTCTTTGGTTCAGGGTCCATCTTTCCTCATTACACTTTTGTGAAGTGCATGTTTTTCAAAGGTAAAGTTGCTCTTTATAAATATAAGTTGTGAATGTTGTTGAGTTTACTAAAACTCCTAGGACGCTTCCAACTTCCTCCTTGGATTACCCTGCCTCAAATGACCTTCTTACCAGCTGCAGGAATCTTATGATAAATTACTGTGACTCCTTACGCTTCACTAGACTGAGCCTATAGGCATTGGGAGGTAAATCTGTCACAGCAGCCCACCAACACATCAAATCCCAACCCTTCACTGCCTTTGGTGTTGCCTCAGCTTTCAGCCTGGGCCACAGGAGTTTGGCTCACTGATCCAAACCTTACACAATCTTTAGCTCTAAGGTCATATTTACTGAAACAGAGATAAAAACAGAGCATTGCATGTTTAACCACTGCTAACTCACTGACCCTAGCTGCAGAGATAAGCAAAGGTCAGGGATCCTATGTATAAACGAGTTTAAGATATCTCGGTAAAGTGAGGGGGCCAAGGGAGACAGATTACCAATAGGAACGTGCAGTATGTCAGAATAATTAGCTCCAATCTCCAGAGCACAGACTCCTCATTAACATCCCCAGACACCACTTAGTTGCATTCCTGTGTGTCACCTCAATTAGATCACCTCTTAACCTTCTATACGCCAGCGAATACAACCCTAGGCTATGAAACCTGTCCTCATAATTTAACCAGTTTAGCCCCAGTATCACTCTGGTAAATCCGCACCACACCCCGTCTAAGGCCAATTTATCCTTCCTGAGGCGTGGTGCCCAGAACTGAGCCCAGTTACTCCAGATCTGATATATCCAAGTGTGTAGCATTGTAAGGTTCTCCTCCTCTGTTACAGGGGCTTGACTGACCGTTCAGTGTGCTGGATGGCTGGTCAGACACTGCGGTTTGAACCGGAAACTGGGTTAATAATCAAACAGCAATTTTAAGGAAAATGTAATGTTTCAGTCCACAAATCTTTAGGAAAAGATTTACAATCAAATAGAAACTAAATCCCAGCTAAAAAGATTACATTTAAATCTTGGATAACTGAAAGTTTCTAATGGTTCTTTAGAAACGGAATGTCATTTCACCCTTAAAAAATATTTGTGGGTTGGGAGTTCCCACAAGGTTTAAAACATTCCATGAACCCAGTTGGAAAATTCTGCTGTTGTGCTCTCTTTGATTCAGTTAGCTGGGTTAACTTCAAAAAATGGCACCACTCAGAGAGTCAGCTTGGCTCAGTCTGTGACACTATCACTGCTGGGTTAGAGAGTTTGGACCATTACAGAGTTTTGGCCCTGTACCTCTCCCCACCCCCGCTCCTGCCACACCCACCGCTCCCTGGCCTCAATCTCTCCACCCGGCCTCAGACAGAATCACAGAATTGTTACAGTGCAGAAGGAAGCCATTCGGCCCATCGTGTCTCCGCCAGCTCTCCTAAAGGAGCAATTCACCTCGTACCTTTCCCCACCTTCTCCCCATAACCCTGCACATTCTTCCTTTTCAGATACAGTCTAATGCCCTTTTGAATGCTTCAATTGAACCTGCCTCCACCACACCCTCAAACAGTGCATTCCAGTGCTGCATGAAAAAGATTTTCTCATATCACTTTTGATTCTTTTGCCAATCACTTTAAACCCGTGACCTCTCATTCTCAATCCTTCCACCAATGGGAACAGTTTCTCCCTATCTACTCTGTCCAGACCCCTCATGATTTTGAATACCTCTATCAAATCTCCTCTCAATCTTCTCTCTAAGGAAAACAGTCCCAGCTTCTCCAACCTCCAATCTACATATCTGAAGTTCCTCATCCTGGAACCATTCTTGAGAATCTTTTCTGAACCCTCTCCAATGTCTTCACATCCTTCCTAAATTGTGGCTCCCAGAACAGGACGCAATACTCCAGCTGAGACCAAACTAGTGTCTTATACAAGTTCAACTTAACCTCCTTGCTCTTATATTCTATTCCCTAGGATACTGAATGCTTTATTAACCACTGTCTCAACCTGATCTGCCACCATCAATGATTTATGTTCATACACACCCAGGTCCCTCTGCTCCTGCGTGGGTAAATGCAAGGAGGTATCAGAGGGGTTCAAAACCACTTGAAACAGTAACCAACAGCAAACAAGGAGATGGAAGGCAACCATGAGATTGACCCAAGTTACCTCTGGGAGTGTGTAGCTGTCCATTGGTGACACTGACAAATCCGCACTTCTCCAGCAGAATAGAGCTTCAAAGGGAGAGAGTTTGAAATAACAAGACTCCGTGAGGAGGGGTAGAGTTTGGAAGTTTGGATTTTTACTGTGTTGTGGAGTGTGTGTGTGTGTGTGTGTGTGTGTGTGTGTGTGTGTTTTTAATTCATTCACGGGATGTGGGCTTTGCTGGCTCGGCCAGCATTTATTGTTGATCCCTAGTTACCCTTGAGAAGGTGGTGGTGAGCTGCCTTCTTGAACTGCTGCAGTCCCTGTGGTGTAGATACACCCACAGTGCTGTTAGGAAGGGAGTTCCAGGATTTTGACCCAGCGACAGTGGAGGAATGACGATATATTTCCAAGTCAGGATGGTGAGTGACTTGGAGGGGAACCTCCAGGTGGTAGTGTTCCCATCTATCTGCTGCCCTTGTCCTTCTAGATGGTAGTGGTCGTGGGTTTGGAAGGTGCTGTTGAAGGAGCCTTAGTGAATTCCTGCAGTGCATCTTGTAGATGGTACACACTGCTGCCACTGTACGTCGGTGGTGGAGGGAGTGAATGTTTGTGGATGGGGTGCCAATCAAGTGGGCTGCTTTGTCCTGGATGGTGTCGAGCTTCTTCAGTGTTGTGAGAGCTGCACTCACCCAGGCAAGTGGAGAGAATTCCATCACACTTCTGACTTGTGCCTTGTAGATGGTGGACAAGCTTTGGGTAGTCAGGAGGTGAGTTACTCGTCACAGATTCCTAGCCTCTGACCTGTACTTGTAGCCACCGTATTTATATGGCCCATCCAGTTCAGTTTCTGGTCAATGGTAACCCCCAGGATGTTTATAGTGGGGGATTCAGCGATGGTAATGCCATTGAATGTCAAGGGTGATGGTCAGATTTTCTCTTGTTGGAGGTGGTCATTGCCTGGCACTTGTGTGGTGTGAATGTTACTTGCCACTTGTCAGCCCGAGCCTGGATATTGTCCAGATCTTGCTGCATTTGGGCATGGACTACTTCAGTATCTGAGGAGTCGCGAATGGTGCAATCATCAGCAAACAGCCCACTTCTGATCTTATGAAGGTCATTGCAGCTGAAGATGGTTGAACCTAGACCACTAACAATGGGAACTCCTGCATTGGTGTCCTGAAATTCAAATGATTGGCCTCCAACAAGAAGAACCATCTTCCTTTGTGCGAGGTATGACTCCAGCCAGTGGAGAGTTTCCCCCAATTCCCATTGACTCCAGTTTTGCTTGGGCACCATGATGCCACACTCAGTCAAATGCTGCCAATGGATCAAGCCCTTTCCATTCACTCTCTTGGACGGAATCCCAATGGACTGAAGCCCTACTCAGTCTGTGCAGACACCAACTATAATGTATTTCTTGGTAATGTGCTCAGCATATTAGCTTTTTTCTCAGGAAGTAAAGATTATTGGGACAAGGTGGCTAGAAGAGTAGAGTTTGTTTGTTGTTTGTTTGTAATGTATGTTTTTGGTCTGCGTGTTTGTAATGTATGTTTTTGGTCTGCGTGTTTGTAATGTATGTTTTTGGTCTGTGTGTTTGTAATGTATGTTTATGGTCTGTGTGTTTGTAATGTATGTTTTTGCTCTGTGTATTTGTAATGTATGTTTTTGCTTTGTGTGTTTGTAATGTAGGTTTTTGGTCAGTGTTTTCTGTTCCAGGCGATGCTTTGCTTGAACTATTCATGAATTTTGGTTCATGACTGTTATTCTCAGGAATTTATATTAATCTTGATCCCAAGGCAATGATTATTCCATTTCCTCTCGTGCAGACAAAAATTTGCCAACACAGCTTATGAGCCCATCCTAAATTAGTTGGAATTGAGCATTTTACAGAGAAGCTTCAAACCATTAAAACCACCCCACCAGCCTCCGCATTCAAAGGATCATCCTCCGTCATTTCCGCCAACTCCAGCATGATGCCACCACCAAACACATCTTCCTTTGACCCCCCCTATTGGCATTCCGTAGGGATCGCTCCCTCCGGGACACCCTGGTTCACTCCTCCATCACCCCCTACTCCTCAACCCCCTCCTATGGCACCACCCCATGCCCACGCAAAAGATGCAACACCTGCCCCTTCACTTCCTCTCTCCTCACCGTCTAAGGGCCCAAACACTCCTTTCAAGTGAAGCAGCGTTTCACTTGCATTTCCCCCAACTTAAGTCTACTGCATTCGTTGCTCCCAATGTGGTCTCCTCTACATTGGAGAGACCAAACGTTAACTGGGCGACCGCTTTGCGGAACACCTGCGGTCTGTCCGCAAGAATGACCCAAACCTCCCTGTCGCTTGCCATTTTAACACTCCACCCTGCTCTCTTGCCCACATGTCTGTCCTTGGCTTGCTGCATTGTTCCAGTGAAGCCCAACGCAAACTGGAGGAACAACACCTCATCTTCCGACTAGGCACTTTACAGCCTTCCGGACTGAATACTGAATTCAACAACTTTAGGTCTTGAGCTCCCTCCCCCATCCCCACCCCCTTTCTGTTTCCCCCTTCCTTTTTTTTCCAATAAATTATATAGATTTTTCTTTTCCCACCTATTTCCATTATTTTTAAATATTTTAAAATCTTTTATGCTCTCCCCACCCCCACTAGAGCTATACCTTGAGTGCCCTACCATCCATTCTTAATTAGCACATTCGTTTAGATAATATCACCAACTTTATCTTTAACACCTATGTGTTCTTTTGTTCTATTGTTGTTGACATCTTTTGATATTCTGCTTCTATCACTGCTTGTTTGTCGCTACAACCACACCAACCCCCTCCACCTCTCTGTCTCTCTATCTCTCCGCCCCCCACACACACACCTTAAACCAGCTTATATTTCAGCTCTTTCCTGGACTCGAACTCAAGTTCTGTCGAAGGGTCATGAGGACTCGAAACGTCAACTCTTTTCTTCTCCGCCGATGCTGCCAGACCTGCTGAGTTTTTCCAGGTAATTCTGTTTTTGTTTTGGATTTCCAGCATCCGCAGTTTTTTTGTTTTTTTCTCTGTGTTTAATTGACTGCCACTGCTCTTCAAGAAATGCCTACCTCCTTGAAGAAGTTCTGTTCCTCTCTGCGACAAGATTTCCGGATTTCTCTGTTGCCTTGTTCACCTTCATTGCTTTCCATTTCTCTTCTAGTGTTTGACAAGGTGTTTACTAAAACCCGCTTTCACAGCCATATCTCCTTTCTCAGTGACTGTCTCCGTCTCCGACTTACCCCACATGGATTTCAACTGAAATTCCACCCCTCATGTTTCGAACCCACCCAGGATTACAGGTATCTCCGGGACATAAAACGTTTCTCGGACTGCTGTTCCCGTCACATTCTGAAATCCACTCTCAGTGCCATGCGCCGCCATATGAACACACTCGACCTCTCCCTCCAGCAGCACCGCCGTACCCTTTTTCAAAGCTGCGCGTGCCCCCAGTTTCATTTTATCCTTCGGCTCATCCGACGCCTCAACAAGAAACTTTTTCTCTTTCTCTCAAGTGCTAAGGAACGCAAGCTCCAACAACTCATCGACACCAACACCCATCTAGGACCCTCCACCCCTGCCTGTCCCTCCGTCCCCACCCCATCTTCCAATCCCAACCCCAGCCGTGTATTCACTATACCCCCTGACCTTCCCCTCTCCGATGCTGAACGTTCAGTGCTCAGCAAAGGACTTAGTTTCATACCCTTACGCCCTCACCTCAATGAATTTCGGGCTCGGCATGATACTGAACTCTTCTTCCGCCGTCTTCGTCTCCGGGCTCACTTCTTTGGGCAGGAGTCCTCTCCCAGTTCAACGGATCCTTTTACCCATCTTCAATATTCTCCCTCCACCTGGACCCCTCCCTCTGGATTCTTACCTTCTCTCGATCTTTTCATTGAGAACTGTCGGCGCGACATTAGTCGTCTCAATTTCTCTGCTCCTCTCACCCATTCTAACCTGTCTCTCTCTGAACTTACTGCACTCCATTCTCTCAGGTCCAACCCTGACATTGTCATCAAACCCGCTGACAAGGGTGGTGCTGTTGTTGTCTGGCGCACTGACCTCTACCACGCGGAGGCTGAGCGTCAACTCGCAGACACTTCCTCCTACCTCTCCCTGGACCATGACCCCACCACTGAACATCAAGCCATTGTTTCCAGGACTGTCACTGACCTCATCTCCTCTGGGGATCTCCCTCCCACAGCTTCCAACCTGATAGTTGCCCAACCTCGGACGGCCCGCTTCTATCTCCTACCCAAAATCCACAAACAGAACTGCCCCGGTAGACCGATCGTCTCAGCCTGCTCCTGCCCCACAGAACTCATTTCTCGTTATCTTGACTCCCTTCTCTCTCCCCTTGTCCAGTCCCTTCCCACCTACATCCGTGATTCCTCTGACACCTTACGTCACATCAACAATTTCCAGTTCCCTGGCCCCTACCGCTTCCTCTTCACCATGGACGTCCAATCCCTCTACACCTCCATCCCCCACCAGGATGGTCTGAGGGCCCTTAGCTTCTTCCTCGAACAGAGGCCCGAACAATCCCCATCCACCACTACTCTCCTCCGTCTGGCTGAACTTGTTCTCACGCTGAACAATTTCTCCTTCAACTCCTCTCACTTCCTCCAAATAAAAGGTGTGGCTATGGGTACCCGCATGGGCCCCAGCTATGCCTGTCTCTTTATGGGGTATGTGGAACATTCCTTGTTGCAGTCCTACTCCGGCCCCCTTCCACAACTCTTTCTCCGGTACATCGATGATTATTTCGGTGCTGCTTCATGCTCTCGTCAGGACTTGGAAAAATTTATTAATTTTGCTTCCAATCTCCACCCCTCCATCATTTTCACGTGGTCCATCTCTGACACTTCCCTTCCCTTCCTTGACCTCTCTGTCTCAATCTCTGGTGATAGACTGTCCACCAATATCCATTACAAACCCACCGACACCCACAGCTATCTCGACTACAGCTCCTCACACCCCACTTCCTGTAAGGACTCCATCCCATTCTCTCAGTTCCTTCGCCTCCGTCGCATCTGTTCCGATGATGCTACATTCAAAAACAGTTCCTCTGACATGTCCTCCTTCTTCCTTAACCGAGGTTTTCCACCCACGGTCGTTGACAGGGCCCTCAACCGTGTCCGGCCCATCTCCCGCGCATCCGCCCTCACTCCTTCTCCTCCCTCCCAGAAACATGATAGGGTCCCCCTTGTCCTCACTTATCACCCCACCAGCCTCCGCATTCAAAGGATCATCCTCCGCCATTTCCGCCAACTCCAGCATGATGCCACTACCAAACACATCTTCCCTTCACCCCCCTTATCGGCATTCCGTAGGGATCGCTCCCTCCGGGACACCCTGGTCCACTCCTCCATCACCCCCTACTCCTCAACCCCCTCCTATGGCACAACCCCTTGCCCACGCAAAAGATGCAACACCTGCCCCTTCACTTCCTCTCTCCTCACCGTCCAAGGACCCAAACACTCCTTTCAAGTGAAGCAGCATTTCACTTGCATTTCCCCCAACTTAGTCTACTGCATTCGTTGCTCCCAATGTGGTCTCCTCTACATTGGAGAGACCAAACGTAAACTGGGCGACCGCTTTGCAGAACACCTGCGGTCTGTCCGCAAGAATGACCCAAACCTCCCTGTCGCTTGCCATTTTAACACTCCACCCTGCTCTCTTGCCCACATGTCTGTCCTTGGCTTGCTGCATTGTTCCAGTGAAGCCCAACGCAAACTGGAGGAACAACACCTCATCTTCCGACTAGGGACTTTACAGCCTTCCGGACTGAATATTGAATTCAACAACTTTAGGTCGTGAGTCCCCTCCCCCATCCTCACCCCCTTTCTGTTTCCCCCTTCTCTTTTTTTTTTTTTCCCAATAAATTATAAAGATTTTCCTTTTCCCACCTATTTCCATTATATAAAATAAAAAAAAAAACCCACTAGAGCTATACCTTGAGTGCCCTACCATCCATTCTTAATTAGCACATTCGTTTAGATAATATCACCAACTTTATCTTTAACACCTATGTGTTCTATTGTACTATTGTTGTTGACATCTTTTGATATTCTGCTTCTATCACTGCTTGTTTGTCGCTACAACCACACCAACCCCCTCCACCTCTCTGTCTCTCTATCTCTCCGCCCCCCACACACACACCTTAAACCAGCTTATATTTCAGCTCTTTCCTGGACTCGAACTCAAGTTCTGTCGAAGGGTCATGAGGACTCGAAACGTCAACTCTTTTCTTCTCCGCCGATGCTGCCAGACCTGCTGAGTTTTTCCAGGTAATTCTGTTTTTGTTTTGGATTTCCAGCATCCGCAGTTTTTTTGTTTTTTTTTTGCTTCTATCACTGCTTGTTTGTCCCTACAACCACATCAACCCCCTCCACTTTTCTCTCTCTCTCTCTCTCTCTGCACCCCCCACACTCCTTAAACCGGCTTATATTTCAACTCTTTCTTGGACTCGAACTCAAGTTCTGTCGAAGGATCATGAGGACTCGAAACGTCAAATCTTTTCTTCTCCGCCAATGCTGCCAGACCTGCTGAGTTTTTCCAGGTAATTCTGTTTTTGTATTAAAACCCATTGTCCACCAGCCAGAGAACGACAAGCAGAATGTGCCCTGGCCATTATATTTTCAGAACTGTCTGAGCATCTTCAGACTACACTGACTATGACTGTTCCCAATTACAACCATGTGGCTTAGAGTCAAATTGTGTTTAATAACCATCCCGTGAAGGCCGTGGATCATTGTGCTATGTTAAAGGCGCTATGTAAATACAAGTTGCTGCTGTTGTTCTTGTCCCCAATTATAATCTGCAATGACTCTAACTACCCTCTATTACACACTGACCCTAACTACCCTCTATTACACACTGACTCTACCTACCCTCTATTACACACTGACTCTAACCACCCTCTATTACACACTGCTCCAACTCTATTACACACTGACTCTAACTACCCTCTATTACACACTGTCTCTAACTCTGTTACACACTGACTCTAACTACCCTCTATTACACGCTGCCTCTAACCACCCTCTATTACACACTGACTCTAATTACACTCTATTACACACTGACACTAACTACCCTATATTACAAATTGACTCTCACCACCCTGTCTTACACACTGACTATAACCACCCTCTATTACACACTGACTCTAACTACCTTCTATTGCACACTGACTGTAACTCTGTTACCCACTGACTCTAACTACACTCTATTATACACTGACTCTAACTCTATTACGCACTGAATCTAGCTACCCTCTATTACACACGGACTCTAACTACCCTCTATTACACACTGACTCCATCTCTCTTATACACTGACTTTAACTACCCTCTATTACACACTGACTCTAACTACCCTCTATTACACACTGATTCCAACTCTATTGTACACTGACTTTAACTACCCTCTATTACACACTGACTCTAACTACCATCTATTACACACTGACTCTAACTCTATTACACACTGACACTAACTACCCTCTATTACACACTGACTCTAACTACCCTCTATTACACACTGACTCTAACTACCCTCTATTACACACTGACTCCAACTCTCTTATACACTGACTTTAACTACCCTCTATTACACACTGATTCTAACTCTATTACACACTGATTCTAACTCTATTACACACTGACTCTAACTACCCTCTATTACACACTGACTCTAACTACCCTCTATTACACACTGACCCTAACTACCCTCTATTACACACTGATTCTACCTACCCTCTATTACACACTAACTCTAACCACCCTCTATTACACACTGCTCCAACTCTATTACATACTGACTCTAACTACCCTCTATTACACACTGTCTCTAACTCTGTTACACACTGACTCTAACTACCCTCTATTACACGCTGCCTCTAACCACCGTCTATTACACACTGACTCTAATTACACTCTATTACACACTGACACTAACTACCCTATATTACAAATTGACTCTCACCACCCT
This sequence comes from Carcharodon carcharias, assembly GCF_017639515.1. Lineage (NCBI taxonomy): Eukaryota > Metazoa > Chordata > Chondrichthyes > Lamniformes > Lamnidae > Carcharodon > Carcharodon carcharias. Next base: position 141,661,765 of record NC_054476.1, read on the forward strand.
GTCTTACACACTGACTATAACCACCCTCTATTACACACTGACTCTAACTACCCTCTAATACACACTGACTCTAACTCTGTTACCCACTGACTCTAGCTACCCTCTATTACACACTGACTCCAACTCTATTACACATTGACTCTAACTACCCTCAATTACACACGGACTCTAACTACCCTCTATTACACACTGACTCCAACTCTCTTATACACTGACTTTAACTACCCTCTATTACACACTGACTCTAACTACCCTCTATTACACACTGATTCCAACTCTATTGTACACTGACTTTAACTACCCTCTATTACACACTGACTCCAACTCTATTACACACTGACTCTAACTACCATCTGTTACACACTGACTCTAACTCTATTACACAGTGACACTAACTACCCTCAATTACACACTGACTCTAATTACACTCTATTACACACTGACACTAACTACCCTATATTACAAATTGACTCTCACCACCCTGTCTTACACACTGACTATAACCACCCTCTATTACACACTGACACTAACTACCCTCTAATACACACTGAATCTAACTCCATTACACACTGACTCTAACTACCCTCTATTGCACACTGACTCTAACTCTGTTACCCACTGACTCTAGCTACCCTCTATTACACACTGACTCCAACTCTATTACACATTGACTCTAACTACTCTCAATTACACACGGACTCTAACTACCCTCTATTACACACTGACTCCAACTCTCTTATACACTGACTTTAACTACCCTCTATTACACACTGACTCTAACTACCCTCTATTACACACTGATTCCAACTCTATTATACACTGACTTTAACTACCCTCTATTACACACTGACGCTAACTCTATTACACAGTGACTCTAACTACCATCTATTACACACTGACTCTAACTACCCTCAATTACACACTGACTCTAACTACCCTCTATTACACACTGACTCTAACTACCCTCTATTACACACTGACTCCAACTCTCTTATACACTGACTTTAACTACCCTCTATTACACACTGATTCTAACTCTATTACACACTGATTCTAACTACCCTCTATTACACACTGACTCTAACTACCCTCTATTACACACTGATTCCAACTCTATTATATATTGACTTTAACTACCCTCTATTACATACTGACTCTAACTCTATTACACAGTGGCTGTAACTACCATCTATAACACACTGACTCTAACTCTATTACATACTGACTCTAACTACCCTCAATTACACACTGACTCTAACTACCCTCTATTACACACTGACTCCAACTCTCTTATACACTGACTTTAACTACCCTCTATTACACACTGATTATAACTCTATTACACACTGATTCTAACTACCCTCTATTACACACTGATTCCAACTCTATTATACACTGACTTTAACTACCCTCTAATACATACTGACTCTAACTCTATTACACACTGACTCTAACTACCATCTATTACACACTGACTCTAACTCTATTACACACTGACTCTAACTACCCTCTATTACACACTGACTCTAACTACCCTCTATTACACACTGATTCCAACTCTATTATACACTGACTTTAACTACCCTCTATTACACACTGATTCTAACTACCCTCTATTACACACTGACTCTAACTCTGTTACCCACTGACTCTAGCTACCCTCTATTACACACTGACTCCAACTCTATTACACATTGACTCTAACTACCCTCAATTACACACGGACTCTAACTACCCTCTATTACACACTGACTCCAACTCTCTTATACACTGACTTTAACTACCCTCTATTACACACTGACTCTGACTACCCTCTATTACACACTGATTCCAACTCTATTATACACTGACTTTAACTACCCTCTATTACACACTGACGTTAACTCTATTACACAGTGACTCTAACTACCATCTATTACACACTGACTCTAACTCTATTACACACTGACTCTAACTACCCTCAATTACACACTGACTCTAACTACCCTCTATTACACACTGACTCCAACTCTCTTATACACTGACTTTAACTACCCTCTATTACACACTGATTCTAACTCTATTACACACTGATTCTAACTCTATTACACACTGACTCTAACTACCATCTATTACACACTGACTCTAACTACCCTCTATTACACAGTGACTCTAACTCTATTACACACTGCCTCTAATTACCCTCTATTACATACTGACTCTAACTACCCTCTATTACACACTGACTCTAACTTACCTCTATTGCACACTGACTCTAACAACCCTCTATTACACACTGACTCTAACTACCCTGTATTACACACTGACTCCAAATCTATTATACAATGACTCTAACTACCCTCTATTATACACTGACTCTAACTACCGTCTATTACACACTGAATCTAACTCTATTACACACTGACTCTAACTACCCTCTATTACACATTGTGCCATAGATTTTAATCCCCACTTTAATTTTATACCAAGCTCAAACTTTACCCTTTTTATCTCAATTGAATTATTAGCTTGAAACTCAGGAACCGAAGGGGCTTCCTGCTCCAGCTACAAAACTGTAATCACTGCCCTTCACATTCAATCATGTTATGTGAGGAGTTTGGAAATGTTTCTCAGCTTTCTGCTGTACATTGACGGAGCTGACTTTCCCACACACTTTCTACCTGGTCTCAGGAAAACTGTTCATCTCCTTACCTGCCTCAGCACAGATCGACTTTGCAAAGTGAGTGGTTTGCAGCTCCAGCCAGCAGCTTTTATCCCGGGTAAATATTTGTCCTGACGTGGAGAAGCCTCAGAACGTTGCTGATCCTGAGCTGAGACTGTCTGGGGCTTGGCCAGTCTATACACAGCAACGTGGCTGAGAGCAGGAATGGAGCAGATCTCAGGGGATCCCAGTGAAAATGAAAACTGTTTCCTGTCCACGCAGGCACTCAGAAAATTATTCTCTGGATAAGCGAGAAACCACAGCCAGACTGTGATGGGATCCACAGGCTGTTTTCATGTGTTGGAGTCACCTTTAAAAAGTAGCAAACATTTGCTTGTCTGAATTACTAATAAATAAACTTAACACAGAGAAAACAAGTTGGAGAATGTGTGACCTCAGTGTGACCTCCAGGATCTGACCTGTCAACACTTCCCCTGCCAATGTAAGTGGGTTAAGGCAGAGGGTCACCCAAGCACCCAATGCTGAGGCACCCTGCAGAGGGGCATTTGTGCTAGGCCTAGATAGAGTGGAGGGGCACCCAATGCAGAGGCAACCCACACCTAAGGGGCACCCAGCACAATGGCACCCAGCCCTGGGGCACCCTGCGGGGGAGGGGGCAGCAATCACATCCATGGCTGTACCCATTAACTTGGTCATGCTCACTCTCCTAGCCCCACCTATTTTCAACCACACCCACTCTCCTAGCCACACCCACACCCCTAGCTCATCCTCTCCTAGCCGTACCCACTCTCTTAGCCACACCCACACTCTTTGCTGCGCCCACTCTTCTAGCCGCACCCACACTCATTGCTGCACCCACACTCATTGCTGCACCCACTCTCTTAGCCGTACCCACTCTCTTAGCCACACCCACTCTCAGCTACACCCACTCTCTTCGCCGCACCCATTCTCCTAGCTGCACCAACTCTCTTTGCTGCACCCACTCTCCTGGCTGTACCCACTCTCTTTGTTGCACCCACTCTCCTCGCAACACCCACTCTTATAGCCACATGCATTCTCTTAACCACAGCCACTCTCCTAGCCACACCTATTCTCTTAGCCCCACCCACGCTCCTAGCTACACCCACTCTGTTAGCCGCACCCACTCTCCTTGCACCTGCTCTCCGAGCCCCACCCACTCTCCTAGCTACACCCACTCTCTTAGCCACACCAACTCTCCCAGCCGCACCCATTACTAGTTACACCAACTCTCCCAGCCGCACCCACTCTACTAGTCACACCCACTCTCTTTGCTGCACCCACTCTCCTAGCCGCACCCACTCTCCTAGCCGCACCCACTCTCCTAGCCACACCAACTCTCCCAGCCGCACCCATTACTAGTCACACCCACTCTCTTTGCCGCACCCACTCTCTTTGCCGCACCCACTCTCTTTGCCGCACCCACTCTCTTTGCCGCACCCACTCTCTTTGCCGCACCCACTCTCTTTGCCGCACCCACTCTCTTTGCCGCACCCACTCTCTTTGCTGCACCCACTCTCTTTACCGCACCCACTCTCTTAGCCACACCCACTCTCCTAGCCACACCCACTCCTAGCCGTACCCACTCTCCTAGCCATACCCACTCTCCTAGCCACACCAACTCTCCCAGCCGCACCCATTACTAGTCACACCCACTCTCCTAACCACACCAACTCTCCTAGCCGTACCCACTCTCCTAACCACACCAACTCTCCTAGCCACACCAACTCTCCTAGCCACACCAACTCTCCCAGCTGCACCCATTACTAGTCACACCCACTCTCCTAACCACACCAACTCTCCTAGCCGCACTCCCTCTCCTAACCACACCAACTCTCCTAGCCACACCAACTCTCCCAGCTGCACCCATTACTAGTCACACCAACTCTCCTAGCCACACCCACTCTCCTAACCACACCAACTCTCCTAGCCACACCAACTCTCCCAGCTGCACCCATTACTAGTCACACCCACTCTCCTAACCACACCAACTCTCCTAGCCGCACTCACTCTCGTAACCACACCAACTCTCCTAGCCACACCCACTCTCCTAGTCACACCAACACTCCTAGCTGCAGCCACTCTACTAGTCACACCCACTCTCTTAGCCACACCCACTCTCAGCCACCCCTAGTCTCCTAGTTGCACCCACTCTCCTAGCCACAGCCACTCTCCTAGCCACACCAATTCTCCTAGCCACACCCACTCTTGTAGCCACACCAATTCTCCTAGCCGCACCCACTCTCCTAGCCGCACCCACTCTCCTAGCCGCACCCACTCTCCTAGCCGCACCCACTCTCCTAGCCGCACCCACTCTCCTAGCCACACCCATTCTCCTAGCCACACCCATTCTCCTAGCCACACCCATTCTCCTAGCCACACCCATTCTCCTAGCCACACCCATTCTCCTAGCCGCACCCACTCTAATAGTCACACCCACTCTCCTAGCTACACTCATTCTGTTAGCTGCACCCACTTTCTTAGCCACACCCACTCTCCTAGCCACACCTAGTCTCCTAGTTGCACCCACTCTCCTAGCCACACCTAGTCTCCTAATTGCACCCACTCTCCTAACCACACCCACTCTCCTAGCCACACCAATTCTCCTAGCCACACCCACTCTCCTAGCCACACCAATTCTCCTAGCCACACCCATACTCCTAGCCACACTCACTCTCCTAGTCACACCCACTCTCCTAGCCACACCCACTCTACTAGTCACACCCACTCTCTTAGCCACACCCACTCTCCTAGCCCCACCCACTTTCCTAGCTACACCCACTCTGTTAGCTGCACCCACTCTGTTAGCCACACCCACTCTGTTAGCCACACCCACTCTCCTAGTCACACCCACTCTCCTAGCCCCACCCACTCTCCTCGCAACACCCACCCTCCTAGCCACACCTATTCTCTTAGCCCCACCCACTCTCCTAGCTACACCCATTCTGTTAGCTGCACCCACTCTCTTAGCCACACCCACTCTCCTAGCCACACCTAGTCTCCTAGTTGCACCCACTCTCCTAGCCACACCTAGTCTCCTAGTTGCACCCACTCTCCTAGCCACACCCACTCTCCTAGCCACACCAATTCTCCTAGCCACACCCACTCTTGTAGCCACACCAATTCTAGCCACACCCACTCTCCTAGCCACACCCACTCTCCTAGCCACACCAATTCTCCTAGCCACACCCACACTCCTAGCCACACCCACACTCCTAGTCACACCCACTCTCCTAGCCACACCCACTCTACTAGTCACAATCACTCTCTTAGCCACACCAATTCTCCTAGCCACACCAATTCTCCTAGCCGCACCCACTCTCCTAGCCACATCCACTCTCCTAGCCACGCCCATTCTCCTAGCAACACCCACTCTCCTAGTCACACCCACACTCCTAGCCACACCCACTCTACTAGTCACACACACACTCCTAGCCACACCCACTCTACTAGTCACAACCACTCTCTTAGCCACACGCACTCTCCTAGCCACACCCACTCTCCTAGCCACACCCACTCTCCTAGCCACACCCACTCTCCTAGCCACACCCACTCTCCTAGCCACACCCACACTCCTAGCCGCACCCACTCTACTAGCCACACCCACTCTACTAGTCACACCCACTCTCCTAGCGACACCAACTCTCCCAGCCGCACCCATTACTAGTTATGCCAACTCTCCCAGCTGCACCCACTCTACTAGTCACACCCATTCTCCTAACTACACCAACTCTCCCAGCCGCACCCATTACTAGTTACACCAACTCTCCCAGCCGCACCCACTCTACTAGTCACACCCACTCTCCTAACCACACCCACTCTCCTAGTTGCATCCACTCTACTAGACACATCCACTCTCCTAGCCGCACCCACTCTCCTCGTAACACTCACTCCCATAGATGCACCCATTCTCTTTGCCGCACCCACTCTCTTAGCCGCACCCACTCTCCTAGCCACACCCACTCAACTAGCCGCACCCACTCCCCTAGACGTACCCACTCTCTTTGCTGCAGCCACTCTCCTAGCCGCACCCACTCTCTTTGCCACACCCATTCTCCTAGCTGCACCAACTCTCCTCGCAACACTCACTCTCCTAGACGCACCCACTCTCTTTGCCACACCCACTTTCCTAGCTGCACCTACTCTTCTAGCCACACCCATTCTCTTTGCTGCACCCACTCTCCTCGCAACACCTGCTCTTATAGCCACACGCATTCTCTGAACCACATCCACTCTCCTTGCCACACCTAATCTCTTAGCCCCACCCACTCTCCTAGCTACACCCATTCTGTTAGCTGCACCCACTCTGTTAGCTGCACCTACTCTGTTAGCCGCACCCACTCTCCTAGCACCTGCTCCCCTAGCCACACCCACTCACCTAGCCACACCAACTCTCCTAGCCACACTAACTCCCCTAGTCACACCAACTCTCCCAGCTGCACCCACTACTAGTCACACCCACTCTCCTAACCACACCAACTCTCCTAGCCGCACCCGCCCTCCTAGCCACACCAACTCTCCCAGCCACACCCACTACTAGTCACAACTCTCCTAGCCACACCCACTCTACTAGTCACACCCACTCTCCTAACCACACCAACTCTCCTAGCCGCACCCACTCTCCTAGCCACACCAATTCTCCTAGCCACACCCACATCCCTAGCTCACCCTCTCCTAGCCGTACCCACTCTCTTAGACACACCTTCTCTCCTAGCCGCACCCAGTCTTCTAGCTACACCCACTCTCTTAGCTGCACCCATTCTCCTAGCCACACCCACTATCTTAGCAACACCCACTCTCATCCACATTCACTCTTCTAGCCGCACCTACACTCATTGCTGCACCCACTCTCTTTGCTGCACCCACTCTCCTGGCTGTACCCACTCTCTTTGCTGCACCCACTCTCCTCGCAACACCCACTCTTATAGCCACACACATGCTCTTAACCACAGCCACTCTCCTTGCCACACCTATTCTCTTAGCCCTACCCACTCTCCTAGCTACACCCACTCTGTTAGCCACACCCACTCTACTAGTCACACCCAATCTCTTAGCTGCACCCACTCTCCTAGCTACACCCACTCTGTTAGCTGCAGCCACTCTGTTAGCCATACCACTCTACTAGTCACACCCACTCTCTTAGCTGCACCCACTCTCCTAGCTACACCCACTCTGTTAGCTGCAGCCACTCTGTTAGCCATACCTACTCTACTAGCCACACCCACTCTCCTAGCCACACGCACTCTACTAATCACACCCATTCTCTTAGCTGCACCCACTCTCCTGGCCACACCAACTCTCCCAGCCACAACCACTCTCCTAGCTACACCCACTCTCTTAGCCACACCCACTCTCCTAGCCACACCTATTCTCCTTGTGGCACCCACTCCCCCAGCCGCACTCACTCTCCTAGTCACACCAATTCTCCAAGCCGCACACACTCTCCTAGCCACACCCACTCTCCTAGTCACACTCACTCTCCTAGCTGCACCCACTCTACTAGCCTCACCCACTCTCCTAGCCGCACCTAGTCTCCTAGTTACACCAACTCTCCTAGCCACACCCACTCTCCTAGCCACACCTAGTCTCTTAGTTGCACCCACTCTCCTAGCTGCACCCACTCTCCTAGCTGCACCTAGTCTCCTAGTTACACCAACTCTCCTAGCCACACCCACTCTCCTAGCCGCACCTAGTCTCCTAGTTACACCAACTCTTCTAGCCACACCTAGTCTCCTAGCCACACCTAGTCTCTTAGTTGCACCCACTCTCCTAGCTGCACCCACTCTCCTAGCCGCACCCGCCCTCCTAGCCACACCGACTCTCCCAGCCATACCCACTACTAGTCACAACTCTCCTAGCCACACCCACTCTACTAGTCACACCCACTCTCCTAACCACACCAACTCTCCTAACCGCACCAACTCTCCTAGCTGCACCCACTCTCCTAGCCACACCTAGTCTCCTAGCCGCACCCAGTCTCCTAGCCGCACCCACTCTCCGTCACACCCACTCTCCTAGCCGCACCCACTCTGCTAGTCACACCCACTCCCCTAGTCGCACCCACTCTGACATCACCAACTTTGGGGTTGATTGGAAACTATCCCGTTAATAACGGGATTGCAGAAAACACAGAACTTGCATTTCTCTGCATTTTCATCACCCCAGGATATCTCAAAGCCAATGAATTTTGAAACATAGCCATTTTTATTGTGTATGAAACACAGCAGTCAGTTTACACGCAGCAAGGTGTCACAAACAACAATCAGATAGTTATTCATTTTTGTGACATTGGTTGAAGAATAAATATTGGCCATGACAGTGGGTTTAAATACCCTGCTCTTCCTCGAAGACATCCCCCTAAGAGAGGAAGGTGCCTCCTCTGACACAGTGAAAACATGAGAGATGGTAATCAGCTGGCAGTCAGTTGGACATTTGCCTGTGCACCCTCTCCCCTCTGTCAGCCCAATATCCTCCAATTCAGGTGTTGCGGTGCGCTGCTATGATATTATAAATTTTTAGAAAAACTGCCCTGAAGGTCACATTTTAAAACAACCTTGGACTGAATTAAAAGACTGTTCTCAAAACAGCTCCAGACTACCAGACAGAAATGTGGATTTCAATTATCTTTCTCTTGCTTCCTGAGACCCAGATGCAATACTCAGACATCTACATTTAAAATCCAATGAGTATTCCAAAAGCCTTCCAGACTGAGTATTGAGTTCAACAATTTTAGATCATGAACTCTCTCCTCCATCCCCACCCCATTTCTGATTTTCTCCCTCCTTTTTGTTTTTTCCAATAATTTATATAGATTTTTCTTTTCCCATCTATTTCCATTATTTTTAAATGTATTTCCATCCATTGTTTTATCTCTACCTTTTAGCCTTTTTCGATTCCTTCACCCCACCCCACCCCCCCCCCACTAGGGCTATCTGTACCTCTTTCGAGTACAAACCCGTTTCCATCTGTTTCAGATGAAGTTACATTGTTTGCCATTGTGAGATTTGAACTCTTGATCTTGGGATTACAAACCCAGTACCATAACCACTTGGCTAGTTAGGCCAAGCTAGGGCTATCTGTACCTTGCTTGTCCTGCTTTCTACCCTTAATTAGCACATTCCTTAGATAATATCACCACCTTCAACACCCCTTTGTCCTTTCGTCTGTGACATCTTTTGGCTATCTCCACCTATCACTGGCCCTCTATCCAGCTCTGCTTGTCCCACCCCACCCCCTTAAACCAGCTTATAATTCACCCCTTTTCTATTTCTCCTTAGTTCTGTTGAAGAACTCGAAACGTTAACTGTGTTCCACTCCGCAGCTGCTGCCAGACCTGCTGAGTTTTTCTAGGTATTTTTGTTTTTGTTCCAAAAGAGTGAATGGAAACTCATTAACTTGATGGCTTTTCCTTCAAACACAAAGCCAATAACTGATCAGCCACTGTAAGATGTGAACAGGCTTGACTTTTTGATAACTACAGGGGGTAAGGAGACTTTGGATAACAAAATGGAATTACCATTTGCCTTATACGGAGTTGTACAGGTCACATGATAACAATGGCCATCTTGCCTTACCTGCAAAAATCATTGAAAAGGGCAGGAAGAGAGCAGATCCATGTCTTGTGGACTTCAACCCAGGGAGAGACAAAGGATGGTATCTAGAAACAGGTCGCTGTCTAAGACCTTTCTGCCACAGTGCACCAAGGGGCTGGGAATTGTATAGACCCCTTGGGCTGTACAGCTCACAATGAATGTATGCATTGTATATTAATTGTATTCTAATTGTATTGAAGCACCTCAGAGTGCAACATGATGTATGTTGATAACTCCAATACCATTGCACTGTCTGACTGTCTGTAATGACCAGATTGAAATGGCTGTAATATCCATTGATTGTGGTGATCCATGTGTAAAAGTTGAATCTGATCGCACTTTTTGTGATGGCGATTTAGAACTGTTTTGTAATGTTCTTCCAGATATTTTATGAATAAAGTATGTTTTTCAAAAAAAAATCTAGAAACAACCACAGCTTCTGCAGTAAGTAACTAAGCAGTTTGAAGGTGGCACACCTGCAGAACCAGAAGCAAGGAACCTGATCGCCTCCCTGTAAACCCTGATTCCACCTACTAATCTCACCAGTTAAAGCAACCTCTGGCAGTTTGACAGTGGAAGCCATTGCAGCTGTAGAGACATCTCTACAACCTCAAGACCTTCACTTCAGACAATGCAACATCTCCACTTCAAAACATATCAGGCCTGCACAGAGTATGGACTAAACTGAAATAAAAAGAGAAAATGCTGGAAAAACTCAGCAGGCCTGACAGCATCTGTGGAGCGAGAAACAGAGTTAACGTTTTGAATCTGTAGGTCCCTTCTTCAGAGTTGGTTTTTATTTCCGTTTTTATTTCAGATTTCCAGCATCTACTGTATTTTACTTTTATCTATGGATTAAACTGATCTATTTTTTATAAATATCAATTTATCTTCATTTGTAACTAACCTTTGTGTGCATAGGTACTGGTAACTTTAGCTGGAATTTTCCGCTCCTGTTTGCAGAGGGTGTCTTTGGCGGCATGAGTAGAAAATATTGCAGGATGGGCCTAGTTGTGTTTCCCAGCAACATAAATCCAGGATGTGATTGTCCTCTCCCCCTGTCAGTGGCGGGAATGCATTTCCTGCCATCCAACATCAGGAACTTAATTTTAATGTATTTGCATCTCATTATTGTGCCCACACGGCGGAATCATCCCCCCTACATCAAACTGAATCCCCACGTCGGAGTGACTTCAGGATGGCGTGCTCCATGACTGCTTTTAAAAGGCGTGCACCTGGACAGCTGAACTTGGAGGGGAACTGGGAGGTGAGCGCACACAACCTTGCGCAGCGCTCATGAGCATCGCCCGTAGGACATCAAGGAAGAGTCCGGTGGCAAAGCTGCTGCCAGTCAAGTGGAGTGGGGTAGAGATGGATGGTGTTTCGGACAGCCAGTGGCACACTGGCCATCCAAGTGGTGGCCAGCACTCCTCGGCATGTGTGAAGGGGCTTTCAGAATTAACCAAGAGAGGCTCTTAGGATACCTATGCTAACCCACAAGTCTCTCTCTGTCTCTTTGACTCTGCAGGAGGACAACATCAGGATCATGGAGCCTGGTGATTTGGCAGTATGCCTTATGGCTTACAGGGAGTAGAGAAGGAGACAAGAGTGGAGGAGGTACCTGGTTCAGCAAAGGGAGGAGCACCTCCCTCAAGATGAAGAGGCAGCAGGGCCCGCTGCACAAGGAGCTAAAGATCCACAGCTTGTAGGTGCCTCGCTAGACCCAGGGTCTATACTTGGCGCCTTTCATTTGCAGATGACTGAGAACCAGTGTCGCCAAAGACTGGACATATCTAGGGAACTGGTTGGTCACATATGCCACCTGCTGCAGGATTTGGTGCCACGGGGACATGGAGGGCATCCACTGCTAGTGGCCGTGAAAGTGACCACTGTCAATTTTTACACCAGTGGCTCCTTCGAGGGCTCCACAGGTGACTTGTGTGGAATTTCACACACCTCCACGCACAACAGTATCCAGGTGGTCATGGGTACCACCTTCACAAAGGCACAGAACTCTGTGCATTTCACCCAGGATCAGGAAAGCCAGGAAGCAAGAGCGCTGGGAATTGCACAGGTCTCAGGTTTCCCACAGGTGCAGGGTGCCATCGACTGCACTCACATGATGCTTAGATCTCTGTGGCAACAAGCAGTCAACTACATCAACTGCAAGGGCTTCCACTCGCTGAACGTTCAGCTGGTGTGCGACCACCACAAATGCATCCTGCAGGTCTGTACATGATTCCCAGGGAGCATCTACAACTCTTACGTCCTTAGCAGGTCTCAGATCCCTGATATCTTCCAGGGGCTAGAGAGGCTGCAGTGTTGGGTCCTTGGGGACAAAGGCTACCCACAGTGGACGTGGCTGATGTTGCCTTGTGTACCGGCTTCAGAGTGCAGCAGAGGGAGTGTACAACAAGGCTCATGCCGCAGTCTGGACTTTGGTGGAGCAAACGATTGGTAGATTGAAAATGAGGTTTCAGTGCCTCGACAGGTCTGGTGGAGCACTGCAATCCAATCCCCAGAGGGTGTCGTGCATCATCGTAGCTTGCTGCATGCTCTACAACCTGGCGCTGAAACGGGGGGAGGACCTGGCTGAGGAGGAGATGGAAGAGCTGCATGTCTCCTCCGATGAGGGGGATGTTGAAGGGGATGAGGGTGATGAGGTCCTGGAAGGCGATGAGGCCATCGCACTGGCCAGATGAGGCAGTTGCTCACGTGAGGCCCTAATAGTTGCTAGAGTCCAGGAGGATGATGACAACATACAGCAAGGATACTCTATAGATCTTCACATAACCTCTGTGAATGTCTGACTCCTGTCTGGCTGAGGGCAGCTCGCTTGCGCTCTGTGATCAGGGTTATATCATGGAGATGCAGTCATGAAACTTTTCATGCATCTGATCCTTTCTCAGCCTTCAGCACCTGACCCCTTCAGGAGCACAGCGTCACCAGTAACAGATGCTGAACAGATGGGGGGCCAGCCCAGACTCAAAGGTGCTGAGAGCACACAGGGAGAATGACGGAACTCTGACATCTGCCCACAACATTCTGGCAGCAATGAGAAGCACCATCGAGGAGCAGGCATCACTCATGTGTCTACTGAGTGTGAAGCTGGACCATCACTTTGGACTGAAGGTTACACTCTGCACAGGGAAGAGGCCCTGGACTGAGACACCTGCCTTTATCTTGTGCAGGAACCAAGGTTTCATATCCAAGTGACAAGAACATTGCTCATCAGAACAAGGAGCCACAGGCATAAGTACATTCTTGGGAGTTTATTTACAATAGTGAACATTATGTACAAGTGATTAACACCCGTGCCCAGTCTGTGCAACTACATCCTCTTAACCTTCCTAACCCTGCCGCTACGTCTTGGTGCTCGCCGGACATCCACAGAGGAGGTGGAGGCAGCCTGCTGACTGTGACGCCCTGTGTGTGATGATCTTGGCAGGTGTCCTCTGGCGAGCCGAGACCTGGAGGGCTCCGGCCTGCTTTCGGGATCCTGCTGTGGGCCAGCTGCACCCTCCTCGGTCTGTGGATCTGGAGCTGCAGGGCTCACGGGAAGAGGGGATTTGGATCGGCTGGAAACTTCCCGAGTCACCTGGGTGGTTGCCCCCTGGGTAATGAGCTGCTGGTCCTCCTCCCTGTGGGTGACCGAGGGCCCCTGGCTGACTCCTTGAGAGGAAGGGGCAGCTGGAATGAGTTTGAGATGTCCTGCCCCTTTCTCGTGCTGATACTGATGGATGCCAGCAAGTGCTTCAGCAATTGTCAGATTGTGGAGAGTGCAGCATGAAACCACAATCAGCGGCATCTGCTCTGGGGGATATTGTAGTGCTCCCCCTGAATGGTCCAGGCATCAGAAGCGCATCTTCAGAAGACATATGGTTCTCCCTACCACTGCCCTTGTAGAGGCGTGACTCCAGTTGTCCCGCTGCTCTGCCTCTGTTCTTGGGTGGTGGAGAGGTGTCATAAGCCATCTTTTCAAGGGATAGCCCTTGTCACCCAGCAGTCATCCATCCAGTCGGGCACAGAACAGCCTTGGCATCTGGGAGTGTCTGAGGATGTAAGCATCTTGGGAGCTGCCAGGGTACCTTGCACAGACGTGCAGAATCTGCATCTTGTGGTCACAAACTATCTGCTTGTTCATCAAGTGGAAGACCTTCCCATTGACGAAGGCACCCAGCTGACCCGTTGGCACCTTAATGGCCACATCTGTGCAGTCGATTGCACCCTGGATGCCGGGGAACCTAGCGATCACTGCAAATCCTCGGATCGCTCAGCCTGGCTGGCCTTGTCCGTACGGAAATGAATAAATGTCATTATCCGCCTGAACAGAGCATAGTCACCAGCTTGTCACAACTGTGGACAGCTGATTGGGACACTCCACACAGATCCCTCACTGACCCCTGGAAAGAACCGGAGGCATAGAAGTTAAGGGCCACTGTGACCTTCAGAGCTGCTGGCATGGGATGTCCACCCACACAGTCAGAGCTGATCTCAGGCCCAATCATCTGACAAATGGAGGTCACAGTCTCCCTGGAGAGGTGGAAACTCTTTCGGCATTGCATCTCGGACATATTGATGTAGCTGCATTGCCGCCTGTAAACCCTGGCAGCGTCTTCAGCGGCCCCTTCTGCCTTGGTTTACCTGCTGGCCCTGTGCCCCTTGTGCCTGCACCTCTCCTCCCACAAGTCGCTCCCCTGGAAGCTGCATAGGGGCACCTGGCCTCCTCTCCCTTCTGCCCTTCTCTTCCTCCTCAGAGGAGATGCCACCAGTGGAGACCACAATCCCCATTACCAGGATAACAGAAGGCTGTCTGATACCTGGAAGGATCCACATGGCCCGGGGGGCTTGGAGACACCAATGAGTCCTGAAATGAAGCCTAGGAATGCTAAGAATGAAGCTCAAAACAGAGAAGAAGCTGTCAAGTTCAAATAAGTAACCAGCAGCAAACTATCTCCCAAACTCCTCACTACTCATAATAGCAATGCTGCTGACCCTTTTTATGCCACCTTTGGATGAGGTTTTGTTAAAAGCAGGATGCCTGCCTGCCTCTTTTGCCCATGTGACGAGCATAAAATCGCACGGGCAACATAAAATCGGCTTCAATTGGCTTTTTTAATGGCCTTACATGGCCTCTTAATTGGTGGTGGGCATGGCTCCAACTCCCACGTACGCCCACCAACCTGAAGATTGGGCGTGTGCAGGATGACGTCAAGACACTTGCCCAACGTCTCCTCAACATCGGGTGTGCTCCCACCCTCGAGGTGTAAGATTCTGCCCATTGTCTTTGACTTCCATGCGGTGTCTTTGGATGTTTTACTACATTAAAGGTGCTATATAAACACAGGTTGGTGTTGAAATCAGAAAGACACACCTTAGATATCCTCAATCCAGCAATAACTAAACTCTACTGCAACCTCGCCAAGGGCATTGCCTCATTCTGACTCGCTGCTCTCTTTTTTAAAATTCCACTCGATTCTAATTACAAGTGTGAAAAACCCAGGCTTCAAATTTCAGGATTATTGGATTTTGAGCTTCCCTCTGAGTTCTGGTAAATCTCCCTCTGTCAGTCAAGTGTTGCAGCCTTTCAGTCCAGGTTCGGGTGTGGGTGAGTGCTGCAGTTTGCTGCTCCCCGGATTTTACACAATGAATGGGGATTTGGGTTCACAGGAAACTTCCATTGTGAACTGAAGTTGCCAGCTCTGGCTGGATGGATTTCTGGAGATTTTCTCTCCCCGTTTCTTATCACCGGTTCATCAAGCAGCCTCGTCTCCCACAGTTTCTAATCTTTCTATGCCTAAAAAAACCAAATGTTCATAGAAATTTTTTAAAAATCTAATTGTTTGTTAGCCTTGATTTTTCAAAGCTTCACTTTGGTAGAGCTTCGATATGTCAAATTCTTGTAAAATTTGCAAAACAATCTTTGCCTTTGTCCAATAACATGCTTCCTCTTTGTTGCTCTGCTCTGTAGGCTCTGGTGACATGCCTGTAATTTATCCCGGCTGGCTGACACTAACCACTCCCCTTCTCCATTCCCCATGCCTCTCTCTAACTCCATCAGGAACAAGAGGAACATGACGTGGCCTGAATTTTCCATTCAGCGTGTGTGATTGGCGGGCCCAGGAGCAGACCTGAGACCGGCAGCCGACAGCAATCTCATGCTGGCTGGCCAATTTTTTAATATATTCATTCACAGGATGCGGGCTTCGCTGGCTGGGCCAGCATTTATTACCCATCCCTAGTTGCCCTTGAATTAACTACCGTTCAGTGCTGAGGGCCAGCGCTGCCTGGGGAACAGGGTGGGCACCTCCATGGAGTCAGCTGCTGCTAGGGGGGCTTTAAAAAATATTTAAGACCATAAAAAGTAGAAGCAGAAGTAGGCCATTCAGCCCATCGACTTTGCTTCTCCATTCAATGAGATCATGGCTGATCCGATAACCCTCAACTCCACTTTCCTGCCTTTTCCCCATAACCCCAAATTCCCTTAAAAAGGACATAAGAGGAAGGAAGCAGTGACAGTGGTGGAGAGCAGGTTTGGATGTTTGTGCTGTGGCAGGAGTCATTCAACTCTTTGCAGGTGCAAAGGCAGGAGCAACTTGTGCACAGGATTGAGGAATGTCATCCAGAGGATCAAGCCAAGGAAGTGTGAACAGAAATAGCTGCAGCCAAGCAGCCCCTCACTTCTCAGGTGACTCCCTGCAGACACTCGTGCAGACAGTAAGTGATTGCCAGGAGATACCGCTGCCACATGACAGCAAGTGGAAACCTCCACAGGAAAGCTGTGCTGAGGGTGCAGCCATGGGGTTATCCACAGGACCTGGGTGCAGTGTCGGAAGAGGCTGAATGACCTTCTCTGCTCTGCGAGGGTGAATAAGGAAGCCCCTTTGCATCTTGAATCAATGTCTAAGTGTGGGCCTGCATTTGGTGGGGCTGGAAGGTGTTAGGCCACCAGCTCCAGTTGCCAAGTTGTCCTGTGCCCTACAGGGCTTCCTGAGACTAGACAGGATGGCAGGCATGTCTAGAAGGGGGAAGTCCTGCAACGTGTTGGGCACGTGGACCAGCAATGCTGAGACAAGGATGTAAGACAAGGACGGCCTCATGAATCTGCTCTTGTCCTCACAGGAAGCCTTACTAGTATTGGTGTCTTGACTCTGGCTGTGCTGACTCAGATCGAGGAGGAGAGTTGGCCTGCGAGATCGGGCAAGAGCCACTGGTCGAGGAGAGGCTGGGGTTTTCAGAAGAGGGTAAGAGTGAAGGGGACATACTTTTGATTGGGGAAGGGGCTCAGAAATGGAGGGAAATGGGTCAAAGGTCATATCCGCTGCGCCTCTATGTTCTTGCCTTAGTATATGTTTGAATCGCGCTATGCCCAATCGTAGAATGCAGCAGCAGCCACTCTGAATCTTTGATACTCCTGAATATTTACAGATGTTTCTAATCCATCAGATGGATCATCATCCAGACCAGTAGAGGTCCGGATGGTCCTCCATTAACCTTGGAGGAGGATAGACCCTCAGGTGCTGTGACATCCTATCCTCACACAGCACCTCGCAGCACCTCAGACATAGCACCTTGGTGGGGTTGAGTGCCTCGGCACAGACGGTTGCACATATTGAGGAAGGTACATCACATTCACCTATGGAGCTGTAGGAGACAAGAAGTTCCCAGGCCTCTGACTGTTCAAGTGTCAGAGAGCAGGATGATGCTGAATCCCAGGCAGAGGATGAGCCTTTGGAGTGGACCAACAGGTGGCAAATGCTGGATATCCAGTGGGAGAGATACTTGAGGGTTTGCATGCCATTGTTCATACACTGGGGGAGTCCATGTAGAGCATGAGCACTGTGGTCACGCTCAGCTCTGAACATGATGCAGCTTTTCAATGATTTGGACTGTTCGACTTTGGCAACCTACTGGGGGCTCCCTTCAATCCGAGTTTCCTGCTCTCCCTGGCTCCCAAAAGCTGCCATCTTGCTGGGTCCTCAGTATGAGTCTGTAGCTGAGCAGGTTCTTCCTCACAGTCTGTGTTGGAATTGTCCTCAAACGCTTGTGGCTGCGCAGTCTTCCTCTTCCATCTGATCTCCCCGCGAGGGAGTCGGATTGTACAGGGCACAGCACACAATCCCAATGAGTGCCACACATTCTAGAGAATATTGGAGAGATCCTCCAGACCGGCCCAGGCAACAGAACCTCGTTTTCAGGAGGCCTTTCGCCCTCTCAGTGATGGCCCTTGTGGAGGCATGTATCCTGTTGTACCTCTCCTCCACGGGCATTCTTCAATGTCTGATTGGTGTCATCAGCCACCTTTTCAGAGGATATCCTTTCTCCCCCAGCAACCACAGCCATCCAAGCATGCGGGGGGTGGTGGGGTGGGGGTGGTGGTGAGAAGCCCCTGGAACCTTCGAGTGTCTGAGAATATCGGAGTCATGGCAGCTGCCAGTATGCATTGTACAAACCTGGAGAACCTGCGGCTGGTGATCACATACCAACTGTGCCTTGGGTGGGTGGAAGCCCTTACAATTCACAAACACTCCCGACTCTCCAGCAGGTGCTTTCGTCGCTACTTGAGTGCGATCAATGACTCTGTGAATCTTTGGGAAGCCAGCAATTACTGAAAATCCTCTTGCACGCTCTGCCTGGCTATTCTCATCTGTTCTGAAAAGTATGAGGGCGTTCACCCTTCCGAAGAGTGGGCTTTACACAGCTGTGTCCTGTGGATTGTGACACACGGCAGAGAACTCCCATTGGACCCTGGAAGGAATCTGAGGCATAAAAATGGAGGGCGACGGTCACCCTTAGCGCTGCCGGCATTGGGTGCCCACCCACACAGTTGGATGCGATCTCAGGCTCTATCACCTCACAGATGGACGTCACTGTCTCCCTTGAGAGGCGGGTCCGTCTGCTGCATCTTGGTCATGTCCGGTCTAACTCTGTACACTCTTCCAGCTGGATAATGCCTGACCCTACTCCGTTGCAATTCTTGCTGGCCTTCTACCCCTTCAGGGTGTGCTGCTTGGTCATGCTGATGATGTCTCTGGGCAGCTGACCTCCTCTCTCCCCTTCACCTGAGAAAGAGCTTCTACCTGATGTGAGAATCCCCATTTTGCACCTTCTGGATTACTGGGGTGCTGACTGGATGGTGCTGTGACCAGTCTGTAACTGCCTCTTCAAGGACAGAAGTCTCCTTACTTACAGAAGATGTGAGCAATACAGTTCACAGGGCAAACAAGAGAGTCCAGGCTTACACGAGAAATATATCCCCCTATCTCCACACTTCTCGCTTCATCCTTAGCCTTGTATCCCACCCTGGACTGAGAAAGTGCAAATAGTGTGTTCCCTGGCTGCCCGTTCAGCTTGTGCGCTGACTGCAAAAACGCACAAATCTCTCAAAATTGCTGTGCATTTCCTAATTAATTGCCCCAATTGGCCCTTTGATTGATGCAGATGGCCTGCCAACACTTAGGCCCACCCGCCCAGCCGAACATCCTGATACAGCCCAATGATGTCGGGAAACCCTCCCAGTGTCAACATGCTCTATCCCACCGATGTCAGGAGTGCCAGCCAACGTGAAATTCAGGCCACAGTCTTCATCACCTCACTATCCCTATCTACTTCCTGTATAAGAGTCTGGGAGACTCAATTAATTTATCAGCAATTCACGGCCAAATGATTGCAGCAAACCAGGACACAGAATGTGAATTATTGTTTATTCATTTGTTTTAAAAAAAAAATCTCCAACCGGACATCACCAGATCGGTTTGACATCATTTGTTGCTGACAGATCCCAGCTGGGATCTCACTTGGGATCCACTGGCGCCTTTGCCTTCCTCATTCTCTCGAGATTCACCATCAACTTGTCCTGGGATCCCCTCTGATCCCATGGTTTTGGGTCTTTGATGGTCCCAAGGAAGATTGGAATCCCGGAGATGTCATCCCGGATGATGAAGAAGAATGGCCGGTTGATGTTACACTGCATGAAGGAGCGACTGACAGCGATGCCTGTGCTAGCGGCAGCTTCTACTCCTTCCTCCTTCAACTCCATTGTCGCCTTGTGCTGAACACTTGACACAAACAGGGGATCGGACGAGATCTTGCTCAGGGTAGGGTTAGTGAAAAGGTTACCAAGGCCTAGAACAGCAGAGAGCAGGGATGAGAGAAAATGGAATAACTTCACTGGTCAGGGCATTGAGTGGCTGAAAGTGGGGGTGACTCTGTCAGGACCATCAGTGTCTGTTAGACAGAGCAAGCTCACCTCACACTGACACCCTCACACACACTCTCACACACACACATACTCGCCCTTATACACTCACTCTCACAGTCACTCTCACAGTCACTCACACACAAATGCTCTCACACTCACCCACTCTTTCTCTCACACACACACACATAAACACACACATACACACACTCACAGTCATACACACACACTCACAAACACTCTCACACTCACCCACTCACTAAAGCACACCCTCACTCACGAACACATATACACACAATGGCACACACACTCACTGATACACAGTCACACACTGACACACACACTCACTCACACACTGACACACACACACTCACACACTGACACACACACACACACACACTCACTCACTCACACACTGACACACAGACTCACACACTGACACACACACACTCACTCACTGACACACACACACTCACTCACTGACACTGACACACACACTCACACACTGACACTCACACTCACTCACACACTGACACACACACACACACTGACACACACACACACACACTGACACACACACTCACACACACACACTGACACACACACTTACTCACTCAGACTTCACCAACGCAATGAAGGTTCCACACTTTTGGCTTTGCTTTTGTTGGGAGAGAGGATTTGGCCCAATGGGAAGTTTGGGTGGATTAGAGATTAGCTCGCGGTTCAAGAACATTAGAAATGTATTTGAGAACAGGATTACATACCAAGACTCTTCAAGGCTAGACGGAGTTCCGTGTCAAAATTTATGTTGAGTTTTGGCATCTTGACTGGCATTGGGCGAGCCTTGAAAAAGTGACCCAGCAGCTCAGTGATATTTAACTTGGACACGATGCTGTTGAGTCTCCCAGGTACCATCGGCTTCACAACAATGAAGCTCATGTTCTGTTTGAAGGATAATCTGGCAACCTAAGAGAGTAATAATATCAGACTCCATTAACACCTTAAGAGAGTCACATATCAATCACCTGGTTTAGAGATAACAACATCAGACTCCATTATCATCATCATCCTAACTCCCTAACCCATCATTTCATTTCAATCTGTCTCCAACTTCTCCTCTGAAAGTGTCAATTCATGTTGGAATCATCCTGTAATAGTAGCTGTTAGCAGACGTAGAATTACATCAAATTTACATCACAGAAACAGAACATTTAGTCCAACCACTCTGTCTTAGGGTCTGTTCCCCAGACCAGTCTTCTCCCATTCCACCTGCCCTACCAGTTGACGTATGGAAGAAATCCAAAGGTACCTTCAGTGCTGTCAGATGCTCCCTCTGCCCTAGAAGGGGCTAGCAATACTCCACCTTTTTCTGCTCATTTGAACGCTTTGCATGTGGGCAGAAGAGTTTTCCTTAAAGCTGAGGTTTCGGAGAAAATTCAGAGGGCCCTACGGCACTGCATAAGACCATCGGGAATACAGTTTAGAGAAGGAGACATGGTATATTATAAAAGGGAAGGCCAGGCCAGAAGGGAAAGGACCTGGCACGGTAATAGGGACTAATGGTAAAGTAGTAGTTGTGCAACACGGCAATCAAACTGTTAGGGTACATTCTTCATGGTTAATTGGTACTCAATATACCTTTACAAAGGGCAATATACATGCCAGAAGGGACCAGTGTGTGGAGGGATGCCACCATCATAGTGGGAGCAGGAAAGGCCACTGGTAAATACAAACATTGGCTAAATGTGCAGGATGAAGGACAGGAGACAAGACCTATCAATTGGCAAACCGAGGTAAAGATATAGAAACCCAGAATGCGCAGTATGAGTTCTGACAGTGGACCAGAAAGTGGTCGTGACCCTAGAAAAAAATCATGGACTTGCAAACGGGTTTCTGTTTGCATGGGAGGATGATCATATATAGTAGCAGCCTAGAAAGGGAGAGGAATGTGAATAGAGGCCGTAGCTTAACAAGAATGAGGACTAGAGAGCAAGCTAGCAATCTCAATAGAAGTAGAAGTCCTTATGACAAGAGAGATTCTAGAAGCTGCTAATAAATTGGAAAGTAAGCTGATAAAGGAAGCCAAACGGAAGGAATTTGGGGTATCTTCTGAAATACCTGACAGAGGACAGCCAGCTTTAGCTCTCAGATGGATCTGTACAAAAAAGGTACTCCTTTATAAGGCCAAAGCGAGATTAGTAGCCCTTTGAAAAGACACTGGGAGATCAGGATGTCAGAGTGGACTTGCCTACTGTGGGGAAAGTGAGTTTGAAGATTTTTTTTAAGCTATTTTAATACCCTATTCCTGGGAGTGCAAATTGACTGATGTAAAGGCTGCATTTGTACAGGGAGAGAAGTATCAAAGGGAAGCTTTTTTGAAACCACCCAAAGAAGCCAGGGATGTAGAAAGAAAGCTACAGAAATGGAAGAAATGTGTTTATGGGTTGAATGATGCATCAAGAGTTTGGTATTTTTCCATGAGGTCTGTCCTATTGAAAACAGGTTGCATTCAGTTAAAGGCAGAACCCGTGATGTTCCACTGGTACCATAAGGAGAAACTAACTGGAATCTTTATCATGCATGTTGATGATTTCTTGTGGGAGGATCTGTAGAATTTGAACAATGGGTAATAGAGAAGATAAAGAAGGAATTCCAGGTCTGAAGTCAGGCTCCAGGGGCCTTTAAATACATAGGTTTAGACATTAAGCAGAGCAAGTTAGGAGTGGCATTGAATCAACAATCTTATCTAGAAAATGTTAACTGTATCCCAATAACTTGTGGTAGGTCCTCACAAAAAGAGGATCTTGCTACCAAGGAAGAAAAGGAGTTGAGAAACTTGATTGGACAGTTGAACTGGTTGTGCACTCAGGCTCGGCCTAATGCTAGTTATGATGTGTTGGAGCTGAGTACCATGATAAAACATGCTATAGTTGACCAAGTTCTGAGAGCAAATAAAACACTAAAAAAAAATTAAATTCTGACATGTGTGCTGAAGTTTCCAGCCTTGGGTGATCCAGAAGATATAAGGTTAGTCATTTTTAACAATGCTTCACATGCCAATCTTCCAGATTGCACTCTAGCACTAGCACAGCAGGATTTATCATATTCTTGGTGGGAAAGAATGATAAATGTTGCCCACTGGCTTGGGAGGCCAAGAAAATAAAAAGGGTAGTGAAAAGCTCCTTAGCTGCTGATACCCTAGCTTTTGTGGAAGCTTTAGATTATGGGGGTTTATTTATCCAACATACTGACAGAACTATTATATAAGGGGCAGTGTGGGAAAGGTTTGCCCATACGTAGAATGTTATGTTGATAACTCTTTGGGACAATGTTCCTTCCACTAAAAGTGTCACTGAAAAAAGACTAAGAATAGACCGAAAATAGCACAAAAGAAATGTTAGAGAAGAGAGATCTCTAAGATAAAATGGGTTGACACAAGTCACCAACTATCTGACTATTTTACAAAGAGAAGTGCTTGCTCTAAGAAATTTTTAAATGTATTGGAAGAGGGATGTCTTATGTTATAATGGTGCAATGGGAAAAAATAACTTTTTTGTTTTATAATTGTTTAGATATATTTGGTAAAGGATATACAGGAACTATAGATGAAATATGTGACATTATCTCTTTTAATGCGCTTTAAGTTTTTTTTCAAAGTTTACAAAAGAGAAGAGGGGAATCTGTCAATGTATAAATAATCTCACTGCCCGGCAATCACCTGGTTAAAGACCAATTGCCAGTTAAACAGGTAATGGACATTGACTATCCCATCTAAACAGAATAAAAAGATACAGCTGGAACACTTTGTGTGGAAGCCACTTGGAAGTCAGTAGCACTGAGAAGTTGTCTTGAAAATAAACCAGCTTGAACCAAAAGATCAGCCTGGATTAATTCTTCCACCACAATCTCTTATTGTGAGTAACAAAGGGCCCATTCTACTTTTTACCAGCACACATCCCATCTCACTAAGTATTCATCATTTCCATTAATGGCTGATAAGTGACAAGTAACATTCGTGCCACAGAAGTGCCAGGCAATGACCATCTCCAACAAGAGAGAATCTAACCATCTCTCCAGCCATCACTGAATCCCCCACAATCTATATCCTGGGGGGTTACCATTGGCCAGAAACTGAACTGAACTAGTCATATAAATACTGTGGCTACAAGAGCAGGTCAGAGGCTAGGAATCCTGTGGTGAGTAACTCACCTCCTGACTCTAAGGTTGCCAATTCTGGCTGGGCATATTCTGGGAGACATCGGTGAAAGTGATGTCACAGTACAGGCTAGCTGAGCCACATGGCCTCTCTCTGTGCCGTATATTTTATATTGATCAATGTAATACATGTGAGATTGGCAGCTACAAAGATTCAGTGGAAAACAGCTGCAGGCTCTGCTCCACCCAGCTTTTCCGTCAAGCTGATCACCCGGTCTTGAGTCACATTGGCTGTTTCCATCGACTGTGAATAGTGAGTGTGATACTGAGCGAGAGGGAGTGAACCTGTCTGCACTAAATTCCGCTACTGAGTCTGAACATTTCCTTTTTCTGCCAGTTGCTCTCGGGGGACGGAAACCCGCAGCACACCACAGTCTGCCCGGACACCGCCACTTCAATCCGACACTAATTAATACCATTAATAACACTAAATAATCACTATACTAACATCCAACTGGTCTCAGCTGAGCTGAACCTTGGCTCATAATCAGCTCCTGTTCTTCCAGCTCTGCAACCTGAATGGGCATTGCCTCAACTGACTGAAGCACTGATCATCCACCAACCTCAGTCAGCTTTTCCATGGGGAAGTAGGTTCCTGGTGTAGGGAAGATCAGTGAGTACTTGAACACAGGCTATGATTGGCTGACAGCTGGTCCCTAACACAGGGAAGATCCGGTGGTACCTGAGCACAAGTTCTAATTGTCTAGCAATCTGTCTGGGCAGATCAGTTGGTACTTGACCGCAAGCTGTGATTGGCTGCCAGCTGTTGCTGGGAGCCTTGACCAATCACCTGTCCACTTGCCAACCAATTGTGCTCCCAGAATGATTTGTGTGGCCACAGGAAATTGAGGCCGATTCCGGCTGGTTCCTGGCCATTCCAGGAGGGTTGGCAACCCTACCTGACTCCCCAAAGCCTGTCCACCATCTACAAGTCACAAGTCAGGAGAGTGATGGAATATTCCCCACTTGCCTGGATGAGTGCAGCTCCCACAACACTCAAGAAGCTGGACACCATCCAGGACAAAGCAGCCCACTTGATTGACTCCCCTTCCACAAACATTGTCTCTCTCCACCACCGACGTACAGTGACAGCAGTGTGTACCATCTACAAGATGCACTTCAGGAATTCACCAAGGCTCCGTCAACAGCACCTTCCAAACACACAACCACTACCATCTAGAAGGACAAGGGCAGCAGATAGATGGGAACACCACCACCTGGAAGTTCCCCTCCGAGTCACTCACCATCCTGACTTGGAAATATATCGGCTGTTCCTTCACTGTCGCTGGGTCAGAATCCTGGAACTCCCTTCCTAACAGCACTGTGGATGTACCTACACCACAGGGACTGCAGCAGTTCAAGAAGGCAGCTCAGCACCACCTTCTCAAGGGCAACTAGGGATGGGCAATAAATGCTGGCCCAGCCAGTGAAGCCCATATCCTGTAAATGAATTTTTAAAAAAAATTCACTGTCCATGCAGGTGGGATCATTCGCGTGAGGAACAGAAGTGCACAGGCATTTGAGGGTCTTACACCTGAACAAAACGAGCTGTGTAGGTATGAGGGTGAATTGACTAAACTAGATTGGGGAAGTAGATTAAAAGATTTGATGACTGATAGGCAATGGAGAACATTTAAAGAATTAAGTTGAGTACTCCAAGGCAACGCCTTGACCAATCACCTGTCCACTTGCCAACCAATCAGCACTCTCTCCTCATGCAGTGTAAATTGTTGTTCCCTTTAGAATTGGTATTCTTGCTGAGTGCAAGATGAAAAGCTTCACCAAAATGTCTCCTTTTACAACAATGCTAAATAATTAATTCATAATTTGCAACATATATTCCCTTAAGAAATAAAAACACTTCAGGAAAAGTAATCCAATTGTGCCTAACAATCACATTTATAGATAGCATTAGATTAAATAAAGAGGTTTATAATGTTGCCAAAAAGAATAGTTACGCTGAGGATTGGGAGGATTTTAGAATTCATCAATGGAGGACCAAGAAACTGATATAGGAAGAGAAGAATATGAGAGTAAACTAGCAAGACATAAAAAATTATTGCTCAAAAACACAAAATGCTGGAAAAACTCAGCAGGCCTGACAGCTTCTCTGGAGAGAGAAACAGAGTTAACGTTTCAAACTCGTATGACCCTCCTTCAGAGCTAAAGAGAAGCAGAAATGTGATGAAATTTACACTGTTCAAGGGCGGGGGGTGCGGGAAGCTGGATAGAAGGCCAGCGATAGGTGGGGGCAAAGGAGAGATTGACAAAGGTGTCATGAACCAAAAGGCAAAGGGAGTATTAATGGTAGTGGTATGGACTAAAAAGGTGCTGATAGTGGCGTAAAGGTACGAAAGCAGAATGTGATAATAGCAGAACAAGGGTAGCATTGTGTGAAAGAACAACAATATTGCAAAAAAAAATTGCAAAGAGTTTTTACAAGTATGTAAATTATTGAAAGTAAACATGTGTGCCCCTAAGAGGCAAAGAAAGGAGAAATCTGAAAATGCTGGAAATACTCAGCAGGTCAGGCAGTGCATGTGGAGAGAAACAGAGTTAATGGACTGAATTTTCCCAGAATTGCACTAAGTGCGGTAGCGGGCGGGTAAAATGGAGTCCTAGCCACTGATGAAAATGGCGGGTTTTCATGCCATAACTTTCCGAGCCTGCCTCATTATATATTCACTCCTGCAAAACACGCCGTTTCTATGGCGAGCAGACTCTCATTTGCCCGCTTGCCATCACCCCCCTGTTGCATCACACCGGCTGCCATCTTTAAAAGGCAGCCACCAGCAAAGTGCTCATCACCACCAGCTCACCACCGCTACCTGGGAGACATGGTCTGCAAAGGCAAAAGGATGTAGCCCCCCCCCCCACCAACTTCAACAACGGGTCCCTTGAGCGACTGCTGGGTGCCATGGAAGCCACTGGAACGTGCTCTACCCCCCACTCTGACCACAGGATGGGCAGCAAAGTCACCCACCTGTCTTTGGAGGTAATGGCAGTGGTGGTCAGCGCCAAAGCCTTTCAGAAGAGGACAGCCACCCAGTGCTACAAAAGGTATGAATGATCTCCTCCATTTCATCAGGGTAAGTCACTCTTCTCATCACTCTCAACTCATACACTCTCAAACCCATCACACACCCACAGGGCCCTCATTCACTGCCAGTTCAAGGGACATCACCATTCACTCTCTCAAACTCACCATCATTGTCCTCAACCCATCCATGGGACCACTCACCACCCACACAGGCCAGGCATATTTATCATCTGGCCCTGCAGGCATCCTGATACACTCTTCCCATCTTTATTCACGCAGGATAAACTGGCTCACAACAGGATGGAAAGGTCGCAGACAGGTGAAGGGATATCGAAATTCAAAGTTCTCATGGACTTTGAAATCAGAGCCATCCAGCTAGCCAGCGATGACTGGGACCGGTCCTGTGCTGATGGTGAAGTCAGTGCTGCTCTACCAAGTGAGGATCCAGCAGTGCAACATCCATCAGACCACCTGTGAGTGATGTGTCCTATTTCATAGCCCACTGCCGTGTACTAATTATCTCCCCTCACTTTTGCAGGCACATCTTCCAAACAGCCAACGGAGTCCACGGCCCAGGGCCTCCAATCAAGCCCTGAAGAAACCTCTGAAGAGGATTCTGAAGGCACCCTCCCTGAAATCCCGTCACAGCGCTCACCCACACCCCCCACCAGCGTAGAGACACACACCTTGGTGGGTCCTAGCTTTACAGTAGACTCGGGATCACAATCTGGTGAGCACATCGCACTTTCTGATCCACAGCAGGCGGAGGCAGGGATTTCCCAGGTCCCCAGCACTCAGAGGACTGCTAGAGGCCAGAATGTTGTTGAGTCCGAGTCAGATGACGAGACTCTGGACTCAGTCATGTCACAGTTGCTGGAGCTGCAAAGGCAAGCTCGGGAACATCAGGAAGGGATGTCCGCTGCCCTCAGGTTGCAAGGCACAATGGATGGAGCTGAGGTGATAGTGCCGGCATGCCAACGCACCGAGGTCAACACTGGCAGGATGGCGGCCGCCATGGAGACCTTGGTCCAGGATGTCACCTTGCACTGCTGCATTGCCATAGTTGGCCTCCAATAGTGTGTATGTGAGTCGGGTGCTGGGCAGCTCAATCTAACTCCAGCTACCCCTTCTGCTCACAGAGTCAGCCTGAGGCCCTCAGGTGCCCATAAGGAGGAGGATCAGCAGGTGCACATCCCGAGGACATCCACCCCGGTGACTCCAGGAGTGTCCAGCCCATCCGAATCCCCTCTTCCTGTGACCTCAGCAGCTCCAGCTCCACAGGCCGAGGAGGGTACCACTGCCACAGAGCAGGACCTTGAAAGCAGGCCGGGGCCCTCCAGGTCTCGGCCCTCCAGAGGATGCCTGCCAAAGTCATCACAGACAGGGCGTCACAATCAGCAGGCTGCCTCCACCTCCACCGTGGATGTTGGGGGAGCACCAAGACCTAGCAGCAGGGTTAGGACAGTTAAGGAGAGTTAGTTGCACAGCCTGGGCACGAGTGTTAATCACTTGTACATAATGTTCACTATTGTCAATAAACTCCTAAGACTGTCTCCCTGCCTATAGCTCCTTGTTCTTGTCACTCAGATGTGAAACCTTTCACACAAGATAAAGGCAGGTGTCCCCGTCCAGAGCCTCTTCCCTGTTCTCTGTGCAGCCTTCAGACCACAGTGATGGTCCAGCCTCACACTCCCTGGAAACATTACTGATGCCTGCACCCCGGCGGTGCTGGTCATTGCTGCCAGAATGTAGTGGGCAGGCACCACAGAGTTCTGTCATACTCTCTGTGTGCTCTCAGCACCTTTCAGGTGGGGCTGGCCCCCATCACACCAGCATCTGTGACCAGTGATGCTGTGCACCAGCTCCTGAAGGGCTGAGGTGCTGAAGGCGGGCACAGCATCAGATGCACCTAAAGTTTCATGGCTGCGTCTCTGAGATGGCCCTGATCATGGAGCACAAGCAGGCTGCCCTCGGCCAGACAGGAGTCAGACATTCTCAGAGGCTGTGTGAAGATCTATGGAGTGTCCTCACTGCATGTTGCCATCATCCTCCTGCGATCGAGCGATTATTAGGGCCTCCACTGCATCTCCATGACAAGAGCATCCTCGGAGGGTATTCGCACTGCCAAAAGCCAGACTGGAGTTAAACGTTCACAACTGTGATGTGAGGTGGATCTGTGGGGTCTCCTCACTGCATGTTGTCATCATCCTCTACAAATCTGGCAGCTATGAGGGCCTCCCGAGTGTGCCTGCCTCGTCTAGCCATTACGAGAGCCTCATTCCAGTCATCTTCACCATTGAGGACCCCTTCACCCTCATCCCTGTCAGTGTCCTCCTGATCCGAGGAGAAGTGCAGCTCCACCATCTCCTCCTCAGCCAGCTCATCTCCCCTTTGCAGCACCAGGTTGTAAAGGGCGCAGCAGACGATGATAATGTGTGACACCCTCTGCGGACTGTATTGCAGGGCTCCACCAGACCCATCCAGGCACCGGAACATCATCTTCAGCATCCCGATGGTCTGCTCCACCAAGTTGCGAGCTGCTGCATGGCCTCATTATAACATCGCTCTGCTGCAGTCTGAGGCCACCACACGGGTGTCATCAGCCATGGCCTCTGTGGGGAGCCCTTGTCCCCAAGGAGACATCCCTGCAGCCTCTGTGGACTCTGGAAGACTGCAGGGATCTGCAAGTGACTCAGGGTGTAGGTGTCGTGCACACTCCCTGGAAACCGTGCGCATACCTGCAGGATGTGTTTCTGGTGGTCACACACCAGCTGTACGTTCAGTGAGTGGAAGCCCTTGCGGTTGATGAAGTCCACTGAGTGTAGCAATGGAGACCTGAGCGCCACATGAGGTGCAGTCAATCGCACCCTGCACCTGTGGGAATCCCGAGATCAGGGCAAATCCAATGGCCCTTGCATCCTGGCTGTCCCAGTCCTGGGCGAAATGCACAAAGCTGTGTGCCATGGAGAAGATGGCATCTGTAACCTCATGGATGCATTTGTGGGTGGCAGATTGTGAAATGTCACAGAGGTCACCTGTGGAGCCCTGAAAGGAGCCACTGGCATAGAAATTGAGCGCCGCAGTCACTTTCACAGCCACTGGCAGTGGATGCCCTCCATGTCCCCTTGGTGCCAAGTCCTGCAGTGAGTGGCAGATGTGAGCCACCAGGTCCCTAGACATGTGCAGTCGATGGTAACACCAGTTCTCAGTCATCTGCAGGAATGGCAGGCGGCATCTACAGACCCTGGGTGTCGCTAGGCACCAACCAGCCAGGGCTCGCTGTCGCTCCTGGGCAGCGTGTGCAGGAGCTCCTGCTGCTCCTTCTTCATGAGGTTGCTGCTGCTGCCTTTGTGCAGCCAGAAGCCTCAGTCACTCTCTCCTCCACCTTCTGTGCTCTCTGTAGGCCATCAGGCATACAGCTAGGTCACCGGGATCCATGATCCTGATGTGGTCCTCCTGCAGCATGAGAGAGAGACATGGTTATCATGACTGTATTTAGCACCTTTCCTGGCCCTGTGTGACTGCCCCTTAATGCTTCCCAGAGGGTGCTGGTCACCTCTCGGGTGGCCAGAGATGAGTGCGCTGCATGGCTGCCCTGTCCACCTGTGACACAGGGGACACTGGTCCAATGGGATGCTGAAATTGCAAGGGGCTGTGAATCCAGCAGTGATGCTACATGGCCAGTGTTGGTGAGGAGATTGTACAACGTGTGCAGTCCAACTGCTCCACAGTCCAATAAAGTGGTGGTAGACTTGCAGTCTGTGCTGGGGGCGAGGGGTCAGCGGCAGGGGTGGAGTAAGCTCTGGAGCGCTTGGTGGCCCTTTGCTGCCTCCATGATGCTTGCATGGGTGGGCAGGCTAGGAGCCCGACCCCAATCATATCACTCTGGCTGCGCCTGATCTGACCAGGCCCCTGCAACTGAGACAGTTTATACAGGGGGAGTCCCTAATGCGTGGCCACTTCCCTCACTCACTCTGACCCCCAACTCGATTGCCTTTGCGTCTCTCTCTCATGCTGCAGGAGGGATGCAGTGCCAGGGCAGCAGTTGACTCCCCTGCCTTCAGCAGTCATCTCCAAAACTGGTCTGCACTCCCCCCAAGACATCCCCACCCTCAGCAGTCACTTGTGGGGCCAGGTATTCCCCCCCCCGACCCACCACCACCCCCACCTCCAACACCTGCCACCCCCCCCCCCCCCCACCACCTCTCCCCCCCCCCCCCCCCCCCCCCCACCCCCCCACCCACCTCCCCCACCCCCCAGGAGGCCTGTAAACAACAGGCGAGCTGTGGAGAACGCTGCTGCTCACTCACCTCAGTTCCCCCAAAGTGAAGGTTGCCAAGTTCACGTTGCCTGTGTGCTGTTTTGAAACATGCCAGCGTGTTTCCCACTGACATGGATGGACGATACTGCGGGGTTCCAAAAATCTGGCGGGCTGGCCTTTTAATTATATGTTAATGTATTACAATTATCTCCCCGCTGACCGATGGTGGGAAATGTGGCCCGCTGTGAGCGGGCTGAGCGGAAAATCGCGACCAGCCTTCACGCTGTCGTGAGGTGGGTCCCGCCATATTTTCCACACACACCACCTATCACAGCTGCTGCCAGCGGGCTCGGAAAATTCCACCCAATGTTTCACATCAATGATGACCCTTCATCCGATGACCACACCTTGAGTGCTGTGTGCAGTTTTGGTTTCTTTACCAAAGGAAGGGTATACTTGCATTGGAGCGATTGCCACAAAGGTTCACCAGACTGATTCCTGGAATAAGGGGTTGTTGTACAAGGAGAGGTTGAGGAAAATGGGCCTATATTCCATGGAGTTTAAAAGAATGTGAGGTGATCCCAATGGAAAATTGACAGGGGAAATGCTGAGGAAATTTTTCCACTGGCTGGGGAATTGAAAAAACGGGGACTCAGTCTCGGGACTGAGATGAGGAGAAACTTCCTCATTTGAGGGTTGTGAATCTTTGGAATTCTCTACCCCAGAGAGCTGGGGATGTTCCGTTGTTGGGTATATCAAGACTTGAGATCCATAGATTTTTGGACACTGAGAGGATTGAGGGATACATTGATTTGAGATTAAAGATCAGCCATGGTCTTATTGAATGGTGGAGCAGCTGGAGGGGCTGAATGGACTCCTCCTGCTCTTCCTCCCACGTTCTTATATTCTATGATGAAGGTCTGATCTTAATCTTGACTCTCAATCAGCAGGTTGTAGCTTTGAGTCCTACATCAGAGACCTGAGCCGATAGTCTAAGCTGCTAGCCCCTGTATAGCACTGAAGGAGGTTACAGTGTCAGTGGAGCCATCTTTAAACAAAGAGCCCCGCTGCACTCTTTCATGGATGTAAAAGATCCCATAACACTACTTGAGGAAGAGAAAGGGAGTTTTCCCCAGTGTTTATCCCTCAACCCACATCCTTAAAAACATATGATCTGGTAATTGACCTCATTGCTGTTTGAGTGACCTTGCTTTGTGAAAATTGGCTGCCATGCTTCCAACATTACAACAAGACTGCATTTCATTGGCTGGAATATCCTGAGGATATTAGAAGATATGAACCAGCGGAGGCCATCCCTCCTTTTTTGAGCCTATTTAGTTTGTACAAATACTCGAAAAGGAAACTATTACAAGCCTAGAGAAAGCTGTACCAAAGAGTTACAGTGGGTCAAATAGCCCTTTTGTGTGTCATATCATTCTATGAAGAGGTCAAAAAAGATGCTACGGAAATGCAAGTCTTTCCTCTTACTCACTGTGATGGGGCCTGAGCACCAAACTTCCACCTAGACAATTACAAACTTAGTTATTTGGACTGATCTCTACTGATTACCATATGTGACCTCAGCTGTTGCCCCTCCCCCAAGCTCAGTATCAACCCAATGCAGGATTGGTATCACTGGACTCCCCCAGTCACAGGGTCTCCAACTGATGATGGGATAACACCATGGACCATGGGTGGAGAAGCTTTTTGACAGGGTCACCATAAGGAATAGTTGGCACAGAAAAGGGTCACAATTTGTCAAGGTCAGAGATCAAAGGGCAAACAGGAAATGAACGGAAACAGTCATTGTGGGAAGTGGTGCTCACCTCAATCTGCAGATCATCATCATGGAAACTGCTGATGGGATATTTGGGATGCTGCATCATAGCCACTTGTTTGGAGCTACCATCCTCCTTGTAAAAGGTATCCTCGGAGGTCGCACGGGGATCAAACTGAACTTGCCACAACCCTATGTGTGTTGGAATGAAATACAAAATTGCTCAGTAATTCTTCCTGCTATTTTTTTCTGATCTTGAAGAAACTGGAATTATTCTTTTTGTCTGCCCTGGGGTTCTGCTTTGGGCTGCATTACAGTGCTTAATTTGGAGTTTGGTGAGAGAGGAAGTTTGGTGAAGAGAGAAGGAGTGATCCTTTCATTTTCTAGCTTTCCTCAGTTAGGAGAGCAGCAGCCATGGTAATAGGACCCTGGTGAGTATTTCTTCTGTCCTTAATATTGTCTAAACTAGAGGAAGTAAAAGTAAAGGGAGTAATTTAAGAGTAAGTCATGGCAGGGCAGCTCAACCATGTGGAATGCTCCTCCTGTGCGATGTGGAAAGTCAGGGTCACTTCCAGTGCCCAGGGTGACCACGTGTGCAGGAAGTGTCTCCAGCTGCAGCTACTCAAAACCCAGCTTTTGGAGCTGGAGCTGCAGCTGGAGTCACTGTGCAGCATCCACAGGGCTGAGATCTTCATAGATAGCATGTACAGTGAGGTGATCACACTGCTGGTAAAGAGTGCACAGGCACAAAGGGGCTGGGTGGCTGCCAGGCAGGGTAAAAATACTAGGAAGGTAGTGCAGGAGTCCCCTGTGTCCATCTCCCTCTCCAACAGATTTGCAGTTTTGGATATTGCTCTGGGAGATAGTTTCTCAGGGGAATGCAGCAAGAGCCAAGTCCATGGCACCTCAAGTAGCTCAGCTGCACAGTTGGAGAAAAAAAGAGTGGGAGAGTAATATTGATAGAATCCCCTATCCTAAGGGGAACAGATCAATGTTTCTGTGGCCAAAAATGAGATTCCAGGATGGTATGTGGCCCCCCTGGTGCCAGGGTCAAGGATGTCACTGCTCGGCTGCAGACATTCTGAAGGGGGAGGGTGAACAGCCAGAGATCGTGGTCCATATTGGTATCAACAACAGAGGTAAAAAGAGGGATGAGGTCCTGAAAGCAGAATATAGGGAGCTAGGAAATAAATTAAAAAGCAGGACCTCAAAGGTAGTAATCTCAGCATTACTCCCAGTGCCATGTGACAGCGAAATCAGGAATAGGAGAATAGACTAGATGAATGCATGGCTGGAGGGATGGTGTAGCAGGGAGGGAGTTAGATCCTGAGGCATTGGGACTGATTCTGGGGAAGATGGGACCTATACAAGCTGGACAGGTTGCACCCCAGCAGGACCGGGACCAATATTCTTGCAGGGGTATTCACTAGTACTGTGGGGGAGGGTTTAAACTAGAGTGGCAGGGAGATGGGAACCTAAGTGGGGAGACACAAGAGAGGTTAACAAAAATAGGAATGAAAGACTGAAAAGTAGAAAGCAAAATAGGAAGGCAGAGGGAACAAGGGTTAGCAGCAAATAGGGCCATAGTACAAAACACATGCGTAAGTATGTTAAAAAATCAAATCTAAAGGCACTGTATCTGAATGCATAGGGCATTCACAATAAGATAGACAAATTAACAGTGCAAATAGATGTAAATGGGTACAATATGATTGTGATTACGGAGACATGGCTGTAGGGTGACCAAGGCTGGGAACTGAATATCCAAGGGTACTTGATATTTAGGAAGGACAGGCAAAAAGGAAAATGAGGTGGTATGGCGTTGTTAGTTAAGGATGAAATTAGTACAATTGTGAGAGACAATATAGGCTCAGAAAATCTAGATATAGAATCAGTCTGGGTGGAGCTAAGAAGCAACGAGGGGTGGAAAACATTAGTGGGAGTTGTCTATAGGCCTCCAAACAGTAGTGATAAGGTAGGGCATGGCATTAAACAGGAAGTTAGAAATGCATGTAACCAGGGTGCTACAGTAATCATGGGTGACTTTAATCTAATATAGACTGGGCAAACCAAATTAGCAATAATGTTGTGGCAAATGAATTCTGGAGTGTGTATGAGATGGTTTTTTTAGACCAGTATGTCAAGGAACCAACTTGGGAGTCACATAAAGTTGCTGGAAAAAGTAGCAAGCCTGAGGATTGGGAGCAGTTTAGAATTCAGCAAAGGAGGATCAAGAGATTGATTAAGAGGGGAAAAATAGAATATGAAAGTAAATTTGCAAGGAACATAAATCAGACTGTAAAAGCTTTTATAAGTATGTAAAAAGATTAGTGAAGACAATTGTAGGTCCCTCACTGTCTGAAACGAGAGCATTTATAATAGAGAACAAGGAAATGGCAGAGCAATTAAACAACTACTTTAGTTCTGTCTTCATGGAGGAAGACACAAATAACTCCCCAGAAATGCTAGGGAACCAAGGGTCTATTGAGAAGGAGGAATTGAAGGAAATAAGTATTACTGGAACAATAATGCTGGAGGAATTAATGGAACTGAAAGCCGATAAATCCTCAGGGCCTGATAATCTACATCCCAGGGTACTAAGGGAGGTGGCCATGGAAATAGTGGATGTGTTGGTTATCATCTTCCAAAGTTCTGTAGATTCTGGAACAGTCCCAGCAGATTGGAAGTTGGCAAATGTATCCCCACTATTTAAAAAAAGGAGGAAGAAAACAATGAATTACAGACCGGTTAGCCTAATATCAGTAGTAGGGAAAATGCTACACTCTATTACAAAGGATGTGATAACAGGACACTTAGAAAAGATCAGTGAGATTAGACAAAGTCAACATGAATTTATGAAAAGGTAATCATGTTTGACAAACCTACTGGAGTATTTTGAGGATGTAACTAGTAGAATTGATAAGGGAGAACTAGTGGATGTGGCGTATTTGGATTTTCAGAAAGTCCCCCAAAGAGGTTAGTGTACAAAATTAAAGCACATGGGATCGGGGGTAACATATTGGTATGGGTTGAGAATTGGTTACCAGACCGGAAACAGAGAGTAGGAATAAATGGGTCTTTTTTGGAGTGGCAGACCGTGACTAGTGGGGTACCGCAGGGATGAGTGCTTGGGCCCCAGCTATTCACAATATAGATCAATGATTTGGATGAGGGAACCAAATGTAATATTTCCAAGTTTGTTGACGACACAAAACTTGGTGGGAGTGTGAGTGGTGAGGAGGGTGTTAAGAGGCTTCAAGGTGATTTAGACAGGTTGAGTGAGTGGGAAAATACATGGCACATGCAGTATAACATGGATAAGTGTGAAGTTATCCAATTTGTTAGGAAAAACAGAATGGCAGGGTATTATTTAAATGGCGATAGATAGGGAAATGTTGATGTACCAAGGGACTTGAGTGTCCTTGTACACCAGTCACTGAAAGCAAGCATGCAGGTGCAGCAAGCAGTTAGGAAGGCAAATGGTATGTTGGCCTTTATTGTGAGAGGACTTGAGTACAGGAGCAAGGATGTCTTACTGCAGCTGTACATGGCATTGGTGAGACCACAGCTGGAGTATTGTCTGCAGTTTTGGTCTCCTTACCTAAGAAAGGATATACTTGCCATAGAGGGAGTGCAGCGAAGGTTCACCTGACTGATTCCTGGAATGACAGGATTGTCGTATGAGGAGAGATTGGTCTAATGAGAAGGAGGAACTGAAGGAAATAAGTATTACTGGAACAATAATGCTGGCAGAATAGATGCAGGGTGATATTTCCTCTGGCTGGGGGCGGGGGGGGGTCTAGAACAAGGGGTTACAATCTCAGGATACAGGGTAGATCATTCAGGACTAAGATGAGGAGAAACTGCTTCACTCAGAGGGTGGTGAACCTGTGGGATTCTCTACCACAGAGGCCAAGTTACTGAATACATTTAAACATGAAATAAATAGATTTCTGAACTCTAAAGGCATCAAAGGGTATGGGGAGAGTGTGGAAATATGGTGTTAAGACAGAGGATCAGCCATGATCATATTGAATGGAGGAGCAGGCTCGAAGGGCTGAATGACCTACTCCTGCCCCTATTTCCTATGTTATTATGTTTCTCCTCAAGGCAGAGAAGGTGAACGGAAGAGTTAAAAATGGTGAGGGGTTTTGATCAAGTTAATAAGCAGAATCTGTTTGCATTGGGGGGGGCGGGTCAATGAGTGAATGACACAGATTTATGCTGGTTGGCAAACGACCAGATGGAAGATGAATTTATTTCACACAGTGAGCTGCTGTGATCTCAAACATACTGCCTGAAAGGGCAGTGGCAGCAGATTCAATAGCAACTTTCAAAGGGGAATTTTCCCACTAACTCAACCTGTCTAAATCGCCTTGAAGCCTCTTAACACCCACCTCAACACTCACATTCCTACCAAGCTTTGTGTCGTCAACAAATTTGGAAATATTACATTTGGTTCCCTCATCCAAATCATTGATATATATTGTGAATAGCTGGGGCCCAAGCACTGACCCCTGCGGTACCCCACTAGTCACCACCTGCCACTCTGAAAAAGTGCCTACTCTCTGTTTCCTGTCTGCTAACCAATTCTCAGTCCATGCCAATATATTACCCACAAACCCATAATTTTGCACACTAACCTCTTTCAAGTACTTGAAAGGGAAAAATTTTCAGTGTTATGGGGAGTGAGGGGGCAGTGCAATTGATTGGATAGTATTTTAAAGAGCCAGCACAAGAATAATGGGTGGAATGGCCTGCTTCTGCTGTGTATGATTCTCTAATTTTATGAGCCCTGGTCTTGGGCTGTGCATAATGGCTCACACATTGGGACTCTTGGCTGGACAATGTGTGCAATGAGAGACAGCAGAACAAAGAGTGGTCATGCTTTCAGCTGCTGAAGCCCTCACCTTTGAAATTCCTCCTTAAAACTCTCCATGTTTTCTCTCTTGGTTTTTAAGCTGCGCTTTTAAACCTCACTCTTTGAACAAGCTTATGCTCATCTGACCTAATATCGCCCATGGGGTTGGCCATGTAATTTTGCTTCAAAATGCACCTGCGAAGCTCCTTGGGATGTTTCATTACAATGAAGGTGCTATAGAAATCTCAATTTCTGTTGTTGACATAAAGTGTGAAGAAACCCTGCCTGGGGGTAGTGCCAGGGATCACACTGGACAGCGACGCCAACACAGGCAGAGGCCTCACACAGAAAAGTCTGGCCTTTGAGTCAGTGGCTAGGATATTCCGGACCCTTCCTGGCGGGACCCACTGTGGGAGAATCGTGGCCCAGGCAAAAGTCCATTGACTTTCTGCGGGACAGGATGATCCTGGCGGTGGGCGGAGCTGGAAAACCCCTCCCAGTGTGTGTGGGACCCGTACCCTAGTGAGAGTCAGTGTGTGTGGGACCCGTACCCTAGTGAGAGTCAGTGTGTGTGGGACCCGTACCCTAGTGAGAGTCAGTGTGTATGGGACCCGTACCCTAGTGAGAGTCAGTGTGTGTGGGACCCGTACCCTAGTGAGAGTCAGTGTGTGTGGAACCTGTACCCCAGTGAGAGTCAGTGTGTGTGGAAGCCGTACCCCAGTGAGAGTCATTGTATGTTGGACACGTACCCCAGTGAGAGTCAGTGTGTGTGGAAGCCGTACCCCAGTGAGAGTCATTGTATGTTGGACACGTACCCCAGTGACAGTCAGTGTGTGTGGGACCCGTAGCCCAGTGAGAGTCAATGTGTGTGGGACCCGTAGCCCAGTGAGAGTCAGTGTGTGTGGGACCCGTACCCCAGTGAGAGTCAGTGTGTGTGGGACCCGTACCCCAGTGAGAGTCAGTGTGTGTGGGACCCGTACCCCAGTGAGAGTCAGTGTGTGTGGAACCTGTACCCCAGTGAGAGTCAGTGTGTGTGGGACCCGTAGCCCAGTGAGAGTCAGTGTGTGTGGAACCTGTACCCCAGTGAGAGTCAGTGTGTGTGGAGCCCATACTCCAGTGAGTCAGTGGGCAGAATATTCTGTTGCTCCTGGGAGCATGAAGCAAAGTGGGCAAGTGTTGGAAAGTGCATCTGCTTCTCATGCATTTTCATTAAAAGGCCAGCTTTCCAGAACTAAGCTCCCTTCCCAATTAACCATCGGTGAGTGAGCAATAGGTGCTTTCGGATTTACGACTGCCTCTAAGTAGCGTGCAGCAGGCAAGGTCGTCAACTTAAATAAAAGCAAAAAACTGCGGATGCTGGAAATCCAAAACAAAAATAAAAATACCGGGAAAGACTCAGTAGGTCTGGCAGCATTTGCGGAGAGGAACACAGTTCATACGGACTTGGAACATTAACTGTGTTCCTCTCCGCAGATGCTGTCAGACCTGCTGAGTTTTTCCAGGTATTTTTAAGGTTGTCAACTGGCTGCATTTGGAGCGAGTCATCACTGTTGTATTCCTCTTTGCGGAGTGTTGTTCAATGATGTGATGATTGGGTAGTGGCTAGCTTGGGCTTTCCATCAGCTGAAATGTTCAGGGCCAGAATATGGTGACGAGATGGAACAGTGCTGTTTGGTCACAGATTACTTCATGCATACAATGATTCTGGCTCCTGGCGACTACTACTGGCTATAGCCCAGCTTAGGAGGAACTGGCAGGGCCAACTTCTTGCCCACCCCCGCAGATCTAATGAGCCTACCAGTGTGTGTGGACAGCCCCCCCACCCCCGAGCGGGAGTCACGCTCACTTTTGCTCTCGCCCCCGCCCCCCAACTTATTCTCCAGATTGGAAGACTGTGCCCAGCGTGTGTGGAGCCCGTACCCCAGGGTAAAGCCACTCCTTCAGACGGGCGGCTCAGAAAGTTAGTGACTGAATGTTTGAGGTGTGAATTGACAGCCACCCATCAATATCAAACAGGATGGAAAGGGTGCGAGTCTAGCTGTGGGATGTCGAGAATAAAACCACACGCACCTTTAAAATGGATGGCATTCAGCAGCAACAGAACAATGTTACTTGGAACCTCATTCAAAAATGTTTTAATTTTCCGGCCTGTCATCTGCTGCACCCACGAGTTGATCATGTTCGTGTCCTTGGCGCTTACACCGGTCAGAACCTGCGGCTGTGAGTTGTAGAACTTCGCCGAATCCTTGATGAACTCAGGCTTAATATGAAATCCTGTTTGAACAAAGCGAAGAGACAAACAAACCTCAGCACAAGACAGCCATGTAACAACAGCAACCTGTACTTATACAGCGTCTTTAACATCATAAAATATCCCAAAGTTCCTCACAGGAACATTGTAAAATAAAGTCTGATTTTAACGACGGAGGGGTGAAGAGTCGTTCCTTGGGGATAGAGGCGATGATGGCAGATTTGAAAGAGAAGGGGTCAGAACCTGAAGAGAGACAACTGTTTACAATATCAGCTAACACGGGGACGGGGAGGTGAAATTGGGCAGTCAGCAGTTTAGTGGGTATAGGATCGATACAGCTGGCAGCGTGTTTCATGGACAATGTGAACTCAGAAGGGGTGTAAGTGGAGAGAGGAAAGAAACTAGAGAAAGGTAGCTAAACCAGTTGTCCATCATATCCTTTCAAGTCTGTGTCATTTGGACTTGAGGGAGTGGAGATGAGGACTATACCTGGGCAAATGGCTAGGGTGAGAGAGAGTAATGGTTTTAATGGAGACTCTGAAATCGAAGGTTGTGGTGAGGGTGTGGTTGAGCAGATTGATATCTGTAGAAATGTTGTAATGAATAGAGGATCAAAAGATGGAGAGTTGGGATTTTGAGTTGTGAGTTGGGAGAGTCTTTTCCTGAGGCAGATACAGGAGGAGGTAGAGTTTGGAGGGGGAAAAGGATGCGGATGGAGAGCCATACAAGGAAGTGATCAGGAACGGCCTTAAATGTGACTGGTACAATGGGATTAGTGAGGCTAAGCAGCACACAAGGAGGCCATTTGGCCTGTTGAGTCCATGCCAGCTCTCTGCAAGACCTGCTCAGCTAGTCCCACTCCCACTAGTCCACCAGCTAGTCCCACTACACAGCCTTTCCCTGTAATCCTGAATTTTTTTTCTCCTGATAATTACCTAATTCTCATTTTAAAGCCACGATTGACTCTGCCTCCACCACACTCTCAGGCAGTGTGTTTCAGGCCCTAACCACCTGACTGACCCCGCCTCCACTACACTCTCAGGCAATGCACTCCAGACCCTGACCACTCGCTGCATAAAAAACGTTTTCCTTATGTCACCATTGCTTCTTTTGCCAATTACCTTAACTCTGTGCTCACTGCTTCTGGGTCCTTCCACTAATGGGAACAGTTTTTCCCCATCTACTCTGTCCAGACCCCTCATGATTTTGAACACCTCTATCAGATCTCCTCTCAACCTTCTCTAAGGAAAACAGTCCCAACTTCTCCAATCTATTTGTGTAAGTGAAGTTCCTCATCCTTCGAACAATTCTCGTGAATCTTTTCTGCACCCTCTCTAATGCCTTCACATCCTTCCTAAAGTGTGGCGCCCAGAACTGGACTCAGTGCCCCAGTTGAGGTCAAATCAGCGTTTCATACAAGTTTATCATGAATTGTTTTTATACTCTATGCCCCTATTTATAAAGTCCAGGACAATTTATGCTTTATTAACTAGCTTCTCTACCTGTCCTGTCACCTTTTACAATTTGTGCACCCATACCCCTGGTCCTGCAGCATCTGTAGAATTGCATCATTTAGTTTATATTGCCACTTGTCACTCTTCCTACCAAATTGTCTCACTGCACACTTTTCTGCATTAAATTTTGTCTGCCAGATAATCCGCCCATCCACCAAACTTCTTGAAGTCTATTCCTATCCTCCTCACAGCTCACAATACCTCCAAGTTTTGAGTCATCTGCAAATTTTGAAATTGTGTCTAGGAAATTAATATAGAAAAGCAGTGGTCCTGCTACCGACCCTTGGGGAACCTTGCTGTGTACCTACCTCCAGCCTGAAAAACAGCTCAGTGTTTCCTGTCACTTAGCCAATTTCACATCCATGTTACTCCTGTTCCTTTTATTCCACGGGCTATAACTTTGCTGACAAGCCTATTTTACTGTACTTTATCATATGTCTTTTGAGGACCATGTACACCACATCAATCACATTACCATCATCAATCCTCTCTACTACTTCATTGAAAAACTCAAGCAAGTTAGTTAAACATGATTTTCCCTTAACAAATCCACGCTGGCTTTCCTTAATTGACCCATATTTGTCCAAGTGAGTGTTAATGTCATGGATTATTGTTTCTAATAGCTTTCCCACCATCGAGGTTAAACTGACTGGGCTGTAAATTATCCTAAAATCCTTTTTTGCAATTTTCCAATCCTCTGGAACCACTCTACATCAATGGAAGTTTGGAAAATCATGATCAGTACCTCCGCAATTTCCACCCTTACTTCCCTCAGTATCCTTACATGCATCTCATCTGGTTCTGGTGTCTAATCAACCTTAATTACAGGCAGCCTATCTAATGTCTCTCTTTATCAATTTTTAGCCCATCCAGTGTCTCAGCTGCCTCCTCTTTCACAGTGAGAGGACAAAGTCAAGGGAGTGACTTAAAGTATGAATTGAGCTTACATACACACCTGAGCATCAGAGGATGGGAGCAATGGGAGAGGTTTCTACTGTCCGCACACTCCATCTCCTGCCCTCACAGTGCCAGAGAGTAAACATATATCCCCATTCACATAGTGCTCACTCCCCAACCCCTAACCATCCAGTCACCCACTGCCCACTCCTCAACACTCCACCCTCTCTCTTATTCCTATTCTCCACTGTGCCCACTCCCCATCCCCCACAGTGCCCACTCCCCCACTGCACCAACTCTCCACTCTCCACCCTGACTGTGCCCACTCCCCACCCTGACTGTGCCCACTCCCCATCCCCCACTGCGCCCACTCCCCACCCCCCACTGTGCCCACTTCCCACTGCACCCATCCCCCACTGCACCCATTCCCCATCCCCCACTGCACCCACTCCCCACCCCGACTGCGCCCACTCCCCACCCCGACTGTGCCTACTCCCCATCCGTCACTGTGCCCACTCCCCCATCCCCCATTGCACCAACTCTCCACTCCCCATCCGCCACTGTGCCCACTCCCCATCCGCCACTGCGCCCACTGCCCACCCCCCACTGCGCCCACTCCCCACCCCCCACTGCACCCACTCCCCATCCCCCACTCCCTCGCTGTCTGCTGCTTTGTTCTCAGGCACTCACCCTTTTTAATGTAGATGGATGATGCAATGCTTAATGCACTCCTGGTGAAGTTGTTAATGGCTGTGCAGAGAGTGTAGTGAGAGCAGTTGAGTGAGGTGAAGCGCAGGGTTTTTTCTATTTGTTTCTCTGTCCTGTTCACAGAACCTGGAACATGAACGTTGTAGAAAGAGAACTGGATTAGGCACGATTCTGATCAGTCCCAGGATACCCCTGCTCCCAGTTTCCTGTTCCATTTTTGTAATCATAGACAAACCCAGAAAGGTCCCAATTTTAAACAAAGGAACTGGAGTTGACCCTTGATCTTGTCCTGCCATTCTATCAGATCATGGTTGCTTTGGAAACTCTCCACCCACCATAAGCCTGAACTGATTCAAAACTCAGTTTCATCCTCTATCAATCCCCGTGCTCACTGACCTACACTGGGTCTTGGTTCGGCAATGCCTTGATTTAAAAATTCTCATCTTGTTTTAAAATCCCTCGCCCCTCCCTATCCCTGTAATCTCCTCCAACCCAACAACCCTCCGAGCTCTCTGCACTCCTCCAATTCTGGCCTCCTGAGCATTCGCGAGTTTAATTGCT
Organism: Carcharodon carcharias; assembly: GCF_017639515.1. Lineage (NCBI taxonomy): Eukaryota > Metazoa > Chordata > Chondrichthyes > Lamniformes > Lamnidae > Carcharodon > Carcharodon carcharias. The sequence goes on from NC_054476.1 coordinate 141,706,320, forward strand.
GCATCATTGGTGACTGCCCCTTCAGTGTTATTGTATCTTAAGCCTATTTATCAGCAATCCATTTATAGAACACCTTTACCATCGTGAAACGTTGCAAAACTCTTTACAGGAACATAATCAGGGAAAATATTTACACCAAGTCAATGCAGAACTATGAGGTCAGGTTTGTCAGAGATAGATTTTAAGGAGGACACTTAGGTGAAGGAGATGGAAAGGTATAGGGATGGAATTCCAGAAGGCACAGCCACCAATGGTGAGTGATGGATTGCTTCCTCTAAATTCCTTCTCTCTCTGATCCCTGGTGTGAATTAACCTGAATGGAGTTGTTACCCAGTCTGAGTTGAGCAAGACCCAGGGCAATGCTCAGCGGGGAAATGATAATGTTTGGCTTGCTGCTCTCCTGCAAAATCTCCTTGAATAGGTCCAAGCCAAACTCAGAAATGGCGTTTCCCAAAAGCTGCATCTCTCCCGGTGATCCCGCTTGTCTGCAGTCTCCCATTGGCTCCTCTCCAGCAACATGAATGAACTGCTCAGTCAGCGGCTCAATAGATCCTGGAGACTCAGTCACACCAGAACTGTTGCCTTTTACTGGCATCTCTGCAGGAGCTGGTGCCACTGATGCTGTGTCTGGTTGCTTTGTACCAGATAGCTGGATGTCTGGTTGCTCTGGACTTGCCAACTGGATGTCTGGCTGCTCTGTGTCTGCTGACTGGCTGGAGTGCGGAGCTGAGCTCTCTGAGAGCTCAGTTGTCACTGTTTTATTCCTTTCAATGCTCATTTTATCTGTGACCTGCAGGTATAAAAAAATAATCAGTGAAACCAAGTCAAAGAGTTTGGCTGGGCAGGAATATACAGATATAAGAAAGAGAGACTTCATTTCTATAGCAATTTTCACAAGCTCACAATGTCGCAAAGCTCTTCATAGCTGAGGATGTAGGTTTGAAGTGTAGTCACCTTTGTAATGTAGTATATTGTGTTGTGCTCTATTGGGGTTTAGTCTCCTCTATCCTTTATGTGTAAGATATGCGTTTTCCTCTGGCATTTTTTGTGATATAAGCAGGACCAGCATTTATTGCCCATCCCTAATTGCCCTTGAGAAGGTGGTGGTGAGCTGCCTTCTTGAATCGCTGCAGTCCATGTGGTGTAGGTTCACCCACAGTGCTGTTAGGGAGGGAGTTCCAGGATTTTGACTCAGCGACAGTGAAGGAACAGCGATATATTTCCAAGTCAGGATGGTGAGTGACTTGGAGGGGAACTTCCAGGTGGTGGTGTTCCCATGTGCCCACTGCCCTTGTCCTTCTAGATGGTAGAGGGAGGGTTGTAAAAGGGGGATTGGTACCTGTGTTAGGAACGGTTATTAGTGTAAGATAGAATGGTTATATTACATAGAATTTACAGCAGGGAAACTGATTGTTTGGGGCCACGTTGGTATTTAATAAAACTAAAATACTGAGGATGCTGGAAATCTGAAATAAAAACAGATTTGCTGGAAATACTCAGCAGGTCTGGCAGCATCTGTAGAGAGAGATACAGAGTTAACATTTTAAGTGGAATATGACTCCATATAGGTATTTATGTTTCATGCAAGCCTCCTCCCACTCTTACTCCATCTAACCCTATCATATCTTTCTATCCCTCTCTCCCTCATGTGTTTATCCAGCTTCCCCTTAAATGTATCTATACTATTCACCTCCACCACTCCCTGTGGTAGCGAGTTCCACATTCTCGCCAATATGTAAGGGCAGGCTGTTAGTTGTGCAAGGGGGTGATAGATGTTTCACACAGTGTTGTGCACCTCCTGCACCATCAGAGTAATTGGGAGTATCAGAGAGCATGTTTACGAACAAGGTGGACAGGTGGTTGAATGAAAGGGGACTAAAGGGATTTGGGGGTGGGGCAGATGGGATTAGGGTTTTGCTCATGTAGAGGGTTAGCCAACATAAACTGGCTGGGTTGAGTGGCAAGTGAACCTTATTGTAATTGCCTTGTGAGGGAGTCTTAAATTCAGGGATATCAATATAAGATAGTGAATAACAAATCTAATCGGGAATCCGAGAGATACTTCTTTAACCAGAGAGTGGGGAGAATGTGGAACTCGCTCCCACAGGGAGTGGTTGAGGTGAACAGATTAGATACATTTAAAGGGAAGCTGGATAAACACATGGGGGAGAGAGGGATAGAAGGATATGGGGAGACGGTGAGATGGGGGGATGGGAGACTGAAGTGGAGCATAAACACCTATATGGATTAGTTGGGCCGAATAGCCTGGCTTATATTCTGTAACTCATATCATACTGGACCATGTCCTGCACAGAAGCTGGTGTTGAATATTTCTTGGTATTTATGTCCCAGCTTCCTCACTCTGTACCCCCAACATTCACCGACCAGTCACACATTGATTCAGCTGCTCATCATTCATCTCAGTGAAGTGAGAATGACTGCCCTTAACATCAAGACAGCATTTGACTGAGGGTGGCATCAAGGAGTCCTAGTAAAACTGGAATCAATGGGAATCAGGGGGAAAACTCTCTCTGTTGCTTGGAGTCATACCTAGCACAAAGGAAGATGGTTGGGGCTGTTGAAGGTCAATCATCCCAGTTCCAGGACATCTCTGCAGGAGTTCCTCAGGGTAGTGTCCTCAGCCCAATCATCTTCAGCTGCTTCATCAATGACCTTTCTTCTATCATAAGGTCAGAAGTGAAGATGTTCGCTGATAATTGCACGATGTTCAGCACCATTCACAACTTTTCAGATACTGAAGCAGTCCATGTCCAAATGCAGCAAGACCTGGACAATATCCAGACTTGGGCTGACAAGTGACAAGTAACATTCATGCCACACAAGTGCCAGGCAATGACCATCTCCAATCTAACCATCTAACCATCATCCCTTGACATTCAATGGCATTACCATCACTGAATCCCCCATTGTAAACATCCTGGGGGTTACCATTGATCAGGAACTAAACTGGACCAGCCATATAAATACTGTGGCTACAAGAGCAGGTCAGAGGTTAGGATTCCTGCAGTGAGTCACTCACCTCCTGACAGCCCAAATCCTGTCCACCATCTACAAGGCACAAGTCAGGAGTGTGATGGAAAACTCCCCACTTGCCTGGAAGAGTGCAGCTCTAACAACACTCAACAAACTTGACACCATCCAGGACAAAGCAGCCTGTTTGATTGGCATCACATCCACAAACATTCACTCCCTCTACCACCAATGCACAGTAGCAGCAGTGTGTACCATCTACAAGATGCACTGCAGAAACTCACCAAGGCTTCTTAAACAGCACCTTCCAAACCCATGACCACTACCATGTATAAGGAGAAGGGCACCAGACACATGGGAACACCACCACCGGGAAGTTGCTCTCCAAGTCACTCACCATCCTGACTTGGAAACATATCACCGTTCCTTCACTGTCGCTGGGTCAAAATCCTGGAACTCCCTCCCTAACAGCACTGTGGGCGAACCTACACCACGTGGACTGCAGCGGTTCAAGAAGGCAGCTCACCACCACCTTCTCAAGGGCAACTAAGGATGGGCAATAAATGCTGGCCTAGCCAGCAAAGCCCACATCCCATAATCCAATTTATAAAAAAAGTTCCAGTTTATAACTGGTGAAAGCAGCAGAATTCACATCACCTGTTGTAGTGGAATGCTGCTTTGGAGAGGAATGAGACTGATCACATGTTGCTCAGCTGATGTTTTGTCCATGATCGCTGTCTGAAACCAGAGAAACACATCAAGAAAATCCCAGACCATAATGCAAAACAGGGAGGTGAGGGGGTTGCTCAGGAAAATGTGAGGGAGCAGAGGGGGATGTGGAGCAGAGTGAAGAGGTGAGGAGGAGGGGAGGAGATGGGAGAATGAGGAGGAACAGAAGGGAGGAGGGAGGAAAAGGCAGCAATGGATCCAATAACATTCATTGCCAAAAAACAATATACCATCTACTGGGACATTCATCAGCATGTAGTGATTGATCTTGAGAACACCAGAGGTAACGGTGCAGGGACTGGAAGAGAAGCCATTGCAAGTGATTCTCTGGCTATGATTAGACAAGAATGGACCCAGGTGAGAGCAATCCCATCCAGCTGGATGATGTTGGAGAGGCGTTGGAGGAAGATGGTGTGGTGACTGTGTCAAAGGTTGCAGACTGGTCAAGAAGGACAAGGAGGGAAAGTTTACCTTTGTCACAGTCACAAAGGATGTCATTTGTGACTTTGCTAAGAGCAGTTTCGGAAACCTGATTGGAGCGATTAAACGCGGAGTTCCAGGAATGGTGGGAATGGATTTGGGAGGTGACGACACATTCAAGGACTGTGGTGGAAATGGAGCTGGGAGATGGGATGGGAGTCTGCAAGGACGATGGGGTCAAGTGTTGGTTTTTGAGCAGAGGGGTGATGATGACAGATTTAAAGGAGAGACGGACAACATCTGAACAAAGAAACCCGTCACTAATATCAGGTAACGTGGGGAGCAGGGGGGGAAGTTGGGTGATCAGAAGTTTAGTGGAAATAAGTGGCAAAGCGGTATTATAGCTGGACTAGTAATCCAGAGAACCAGGGTAATTCTCTCGGGACTCAGGTGCGAATCTCACCACGGCAGATGGTGAAATTTGAATCCAATATAAATCTGGGATTATAAGTCTGATGATGACCATGAAGCCATTGCCAATTGTTGTTGATTGTTGATTCTCTAATGTGAAGGAAATCTGCCATCCTTACCTGGTCTGGCCTACATGTATACTATACAGACTCTTAAATGCCCTCTGAACAAGGGCATTTAGGGATGGGTAATAAATGCTGGCCTAACCAGTGATGCCCGCATCCCATGAACGAATAAAAATAAGTATCGATAGGAGTGACCACCGCATAGTTGTTGTGGAGACGAAGTCCCACCTTCACATTGAGGACACCCTCCATCGTGTTGTGTGGCACTTTCACCATGCTAAATAGGATGTTTTGAACAGATCTTGCAACTCAAGACTGGGTATCCATGAGGCGCTGTGGACCATCAGCAGCAGCAGAATTGTATTCGAACGCAATCTATAACCGCATGGCCCGGCATATCCCCTACTCTACCATTACCATCAAGCCAGGGATCAACCCTGGTTCAATGAAGAGCGCAGGAGGGCATGCCAGGAGCAGCACCAGGCATACATAAAAATGAGGTGTCAACCTGGTGAAGCTATAACACAGGACTACATGCATGCCAAACAGCATAAGCAGCAAGTGACAGACAGAGCTAAGCAATTCCGCAACTAATGGATCAGCTCTAAGATCTGCAGTCCTGCCACATCCAGTCGTGAATGGTGGTAGACGATTAAACAACTCACTGGAGGAGGGGGCTCCACAAATATCCCCATTCTCTATGATGGGGGAATCCAGCAAATCAGTGCAAAATATAAGGCTGAAGCATTTGCTGCAATCTTCAATAGTACTGGGACATTCAGTCCTGTTACACACACACAGTTAGTGCTGGGACATTCAGTCCTGTTACACACACACAGTCAGTGCTGGGATTTGTGCTCCAGAACTTGCCACGCCCTGAGCCGAGGTGTTCTAGTACAGCTAGAATGGAGTTATCTATCTAGCTCTGTGGAAAATTGCCCAGATATGACCTGTACACAAAATGCAGGACAAATCCAACATGTCCTGTTCTACGCATACAGTCAGTGCTGGGACACTCAGTCCTGTTACACACACGCAGTCAGTGCTAGGATACTGAGTCCTGTTATACACCCACAGTCAGTGCTGGGACACTCAATCCTGTTGCACACACAGTCAGTGCTGGGACACTCTGTCCTGTTATACAGACACAGTCAATTCTGGGACACTCAATCCTATTTTTCCCACCGTCAGTGCTGGGACACAGAGCCCTGCTATACACACAGTCAGTAATATCAGCCCCACTGCTCCCCATGCTACAACAAATGTGAAAAGTTTGAAGAAACCACCAGATTGCCACAATTCTACCTAATTGTTTGGTTTAGGTGAACAGAATACAAGCACCATGTTTGTAAACTTAATAAATGAATAAATGTTTATTGAACAAATTACCTTTAACCAGTGGCAAAAGAAAGACATATGAACTGCTAATTTCTAGCTCTATATAGTCTAAACTCTACCCCCTTCTTAAATCCCTATACTCATACATACAAGACACATAAGACACACAAAAATATGGATTTTAAGGGTGGGATAAAACAGTTCAATAGCACCAATTCTGGAGAACAGGATTCAATGGGTTGATTTTGATCGATGTCATTCAAATTCCTTTCAGTTCTTTGTTAATGACACAAGGTGATCTTCCAGCACTTTCAGTCTTTATTTCACTGGTTGAGAACTTGCCTTTCAATGTTTCCAAAGGTGATTTTCCCCTTTGCCTCTTGCCAGGGGTTTTCAGGGAGATAGCACGTTATAGAGATATAAGGGGAAAAAACCAACGAGCTATTATTGTAGAATTACTGGAATCTTCCATACACAGGAGAAAGAAGTGTTAGGTCTTGTTCCATGCAGGCTGGGGGCTTTTCTGCTGCCTTGCTTCTCACAGAAAACCTGATCATCTAGTCAGGCGCCAATTAATTGCTGCTGTCAGGCAGCTCCCTTGGTCCTGGACTCCTTTCCTGCACCATCCTGTCTTTTATGGCACACACTGTTCCAGGACAGCAACATTGTATATATCTCTCATCCTGATCAAGTGGACATGTCCTTCAAATTGTAGCCATTGTAATTTTAATCCACAGTCCAATAGAAAATAAAAAGATATGTTCTTTAATCCACAGTCCAATTAGAAAATAAAAAGATATGTTCTTTCCATGCCTCTACCCTTAAAAGAGATGAAACGCCATTTAAAAAATGCATTTTATCACAAGGTATGTGACAACATGAACAACAAACCATAAGACTTACTTTCATTCATCCTTCCTTCCCCTTACACAATCTTATACAATTACCCCTTTAACTTATTTTAGTATTTTACACCTGGGACAATGCATCTGTGATCACATTATCTTTGCTGTCAATGTGAACAATCTTTACATTGAATGGTTGAAACAATAGACTCCATCTAAACAGTCTCGCATTTCGAATTTTAAATTTTTCAATGATCACCAGTGGATTATGGTCAGTGTAGATTAGTGTTTCTTTGCTATCGTGTCGGACATAAATTTCAAAGTGTTCAAGAGACCAACAATAATACTAGAGTTTCTTTCTCTGCTGTACAGTACTTCCTCTAAATATGAGCGCACACTGTCTAACTATCCCAGTATTGTCACATTGGCTTGTTGAATTGTAGGACTAAGCACTAAGATAAAGGCAAAATACAGGGGATGATGGAAATCTGAAACAAAAACAAAAAATGCTGGAAAAAACTCAGCGGGTCTGACAGCATCTGTGGAGAGAAAGATAGGGCAGAAGAAAAGTCCGAAGAAGAGTCATATGGACTCGACATGCTAAGCCTGTCTTTCTCTCCACAGATGCTGTCAGACCTGCTGAGTTTTTCGAGCACTTTTTGTTTTTGTTTCGCATTGGGCACTGCCTATTTCTCCTTCTATCTTACTCTTACTGTCTCTGTCATCCTCCATTACTCCTACCTTCTGGCACACTTGCTCTTTCCCATCATCTTCTTTGCGATGATATTGCTTCAACATGTTTATGTGACATAACCGTTTCTTCTTTCTACACTCAGGAGTATCTATCAGATAAGTCACTTTACTAACTCTCCTAACTATCTTGTAGGGGCCGCTGAATTTCACTTTCAGGGGTTCACCCTGCAAAGATAATAATATCGATACTTCATCTCCTGCTTGGAACGTTCTAGTTGTAGCATGTTTGTCTGCCCATTCGTTCATGTTGGCTTGGGAAATTTTTAAGTGCCCTCATGCTACTTTACATGCTCCTGTGAGAAACATGGACATGATTAATTGAAGGATTCATCATTCTGCTTTAGGAACTTTTCCTCAATCACTTTTAATGGGCCTCTTATTTCATGACCATAGATCAATTCAAATGGACTAAATCCAGTCAGTTCATTCCGAGAATCTCAAGCAGCAAATAATAAGAAATCTAATCCTTTGTCCCAATCCTTTGAATAGTCATAGAAATTGATCTTAATCATGGTTTTGAGTGCCTGGTGGTATCTCTCTAAAGATTCCTGTGTCTGTGGGTGATAGGTGGTAGACTTTATTTATTTGATACCCAAACTGCTGATTATGTCCTGGAAAATTTTAGACATGAGGTTATGACCTTGGTCAGATTGCATTTCAATTGGTAGGCCATAACGAGTGAAAAACTGAGTTAACTTTTCCACTACTACCTTAGCTGTAATTGTCCCGGAAGAAATAGCTTCTGTTATCAGGTTGTCATATCTATGATTTTAGGGATATACTGATGTCCTGTTTTTGTTTTGGGTAATGATCCTACACAATCTACTAATACCCAACTAAATGGTTCTTCAAAAACTGGTATAGCTGTTAAAGGTACTGGTTTGATTACATGTTGAGGTTTACCTACTACTTGACACGTATGACACATTTTACAAAATTGCACTACATCCTTATGAAGTCTTGGCCAGGTATAATGCCTGTTTATTGATGCTTGGGTTTTCCGTATTCCTACATTCCTGCCATAGGAATTTCATGTGTTACTCACAATATCTCCTTATGAAAGTTGGACATTACCATTATCTGATGAACAACGGTCCATTCCTCACCCACAGATCTGTGAGGGTGTCTCCACTTCCTCATCAGAACTCTGTTTTAAGGTAATAGCACTCTGGAACTCCTTCAGCCTCAGCTTCATTGTGAGCTGATTGTGCTAACTTGTTTAACTCTGGATCTGCTGCCTGAGCCTCAATTAATGAAGACATGCCATACACTTGCTTTGAATTATCCTCATCCTTAAAGAAAGTTTCAGCTACTCCAACATCTGCCCCTGGTATTACTTTGAGTTCTGGTGATGGACTTTGTTTAGCCATTGCTCTGGTCACCACACATGATGAAAAAATACCAGGAATCTGTTCTTGTAGCTGTTCCGTCTCTTTAGCCTCTCTCGGACTTTCCGTAATTATGGGCGAAGCTATAACCTTCACTCCTGCCAAATCATTCCCCAGGAGTAAATCAACTCCATCCATGGGTAATTTCTTAACCACTCCTACAATCAACGTTCCAAACAACAAATTATATTCCAATTTGTACGATGGAACCGGCTTGTACTCAGCACTTATCCTGTTTACCAATACTTTACTCTCTGAAGGGAAAACTTGGTCTTTTTCCAGAAAAAGAGTATGAGTAGCTCTTGTGTCCCTTAATATAGTTATGGGTTTAGCAGCATCATTTGATGAAAAAGGGTTATCTTCCCTTTAGACAAAAACCCTTTAAATCTCTCATCTACTTTATTTGCTTCACCTGCCTTCACAGCGATGGTTACCTCCAGATCCTTATTTGTAGTTAAAGCTACAATGTGATCTGTGGCATTTTTTTTTAGAGTTCCCTTTTTTGACTCACTTGGCTCACTTATATTCCTTTCACTCTCCCACTTTCTATTCTTTTCCAATTTATAGGGCTAATGGAAAAAAGGGTTTAGTTTTATGGATCAGCTCATAGTCGTCAACCATTACTGCTGCCTGTCTAGCAGTTGCAACTCTTTGGTCTTCAACATGGATTCTTATTACAGAATGTAAGGAGTTTTAAATTCTTCCAGGAAAATGGTCTCTCTGAGGTAGTTTCAATTCCCAATGCACGTATCCACCTGTCAAAACTACTTTGTTTAATCCTTTCAAATTCAAAGTAAGTTTGCCCAGGCTGTTTCCTTAAATTTGGAAACTTTTGTCTGTATGCATCAGGAATCAACTCATATGCACTCAAGATGGCCTATTTCACCACATCAGGATCCTGAGAAACCTCCTCTGACAGTGAAGCATAAATTTCCTGTGCTCTACCTGTCAACTTGCTCTGCATGGGCAATGTCCAGTTTTCCTTTGGCCAGTTCATCTGTTTAGCTATCTTCTCAAATGAAATAAAGAATGATTTAACATCCCTTTCCCCAAAACTTGGAAGATCCTGCACAAATTTAAACATCTCTCTACAGGGTTCCGTTCTGGAAATAAGTCCTGCCTCACCTACTGGTGTCTCTTTTTTAACTGTCTGCATTTTAATGTGGAATTCTCTCTCTCTTTTTCTCTTCCCCCTTTTCCAACTTCATCATTTCTAACTCTCTTTGAAATGTCCTTTCTCCTTCCTTTTCTGCTGCCTCCAGTTCCATTTTTGCTATTTGCAACTGAATTTGAGCCCATTCCAATGAACCACCCCTTGGAGAACTCAGTCTCTGGGGTATTCCTTCTAATTTCAAATGCTGTGCCATCTCTTCGATTATCTCTGCCTTCCTTGCTTGGGCAGGCAATCCTACTCTTAATTTACTTGCCAATTCGATTAACCTGGCTTTTGGGGTCCTTTGTAAAATCATCAGGAACATCTCTTCCACTTAATGGAAAGCTTTGCCAGTTTCCAGTGCCATCTTATTTTTGACAGTACAAACCTGGTGTTTCCTTTTAGCTTTTTACTCACTAAATCTACATCCAAATCGTCGCTGTCTTTTGTTCCACAATATCCCAGACCCGAGCCCCTAAATTTTGTCAGGACTCACTGGGGGACAGTGCGCTGTAATATCAAGCCCCACTGCTCCCCGAGCCATGACAAATGTGAAAAGTTTGGCCAAACTACCAGATTGCCCCAATTCTACCTAACTGTTTAATTTAGGTTAACAGAATACAAGCACCAGGTTTGTAAACTAAATAGGTAAATAACTGTTTATTGAACAAATTGTCTGTATCCAGTGGCAAAGGGAAGAAATATAAACTGCTAATTTCTACCTCTATAACCTAAACTCTACTCTTCTTAAATCCCCATACACACACATACAAGACACATAAGACACACAAAAATATGGATTTTAAGGGTGGGATAAAACAGTTCAATAGCACCAATTCTGGAGAACAGGATTCGATGGGTTGATTTGGATCGATGTCATTCAAATTCCTTTCAGTTCTTATTGATGACATGACGTGGTCTTCCAGCACTTTCAGTATTTAGTTCACTGGTTGAGCACTTGCCTTTCAATGTCTAACAGTCCTTTTTCCCTTTGCCTCTTCACATGGGGTTTTCAGAGAGATAGAGCAGGTTATAGAGATATGAGTAGAAAAGCCAGCTACCTGTTATTGTAGAATTACTGGAATCTCCCACACACAGGTGGAAGAGGTTTTAGGTCATATTCCTTTCAGGCTAGGAACTATTCTGCTGCCCTGCTTGTCACACAAAACTTGCTCACCTGGTCAGGAGCCAATTAAACGCTGTTGTCAGGCAGCTCCATTGGTCCAGGACTCCTTTCCGGCACCATCCTGTCTTTCATAGCACACTCTGTTCCAGGACTGCAACATTGTATATATCTCTCATCCTATTCCAATGGACATGTCTTTCACACCGTAGCCATTATAATTTTAAGCCACAGTCCAACAGAAAAGAAAAAGACATGTTCTTTACAACAGTCCAACAGAAATAAAAGAAATGTTCCATACATCTTATACACACATAGTCAGTGCTGGGACACCATGTCCTGTTATTCACACGCAGTCAGTACTGGGACACTCAGTCCTTTTATACACACACAGTCAGTGCAGGGGCACTCAGTCCTGTTATACACAAAGTCAGTTCTGGGACACTCAGATAAAAACAACAAACTGCGGATGCTGGAAATCCAAAACAAAAACAGAATTACCTGGAAAAACTCAGCAGATCTGGCAGCATTGGCGGAGAAGAAAAGAGTTGACGTTTCGAGTCCTCATGACCCTTCAGCAGAACTGAAGGGAACAGAGTTCTGCTGAAGGGTCATGTGGACTCAAAATGTCAACCCTTTTCTTCTCCGCCGATGCTGCCAGACCTACTGAGTTTTTCTAGGTAATTCTGTTTTTGTCTGGGTCACTCAGTCCTGTTCTACACACAGTCAGTGCTGGGACACCCAGTTCTGTTATACACACATAGTCAGTGCTAGGACAATCAGTCCTGTTATACACACACAGTCAGTGCTGGGACACTCAGTCCTGTTACATACACACAGGCAATGCTGGGACGCTCAGTCCTCTTACAGACACACCGTCAGTGCTGGAACATTCAGTCCTATTATATACACACAGTCAGTGCTGGGACACTCAGTCCTGTTACACACACACAGTCATTGCTGGGACACTCAGTCCTGTTACACACACACACAGTCAGTGCTGGAACATTCAGTCCTGTTACACACACACACACAGTCATTGCTGGGACACTCAGTCCTGGTACAGACACACGGTCAGTGCTGGAACATTCAGTCCTATTATACACACACACAGTCAGTGCTGGGACACTCAGTCCTGTTATACACACACACACACACACACACACACACACACACACACACACACACACACACACACACACACAGTCAGTGCTAGGTCACTCGGTCCTGTTACAGACACACAGTCAGTGCAGGGACACTCACTCCTGTTATACACACACAGTCAGTGCTGGTACATTCACTCCTGTTACACACACACACAGTTAGTGCTGGGACTGTCAGTCCTGTTATTCACACACAGCCAGCGCTGGGTCACTCAGTTTTGTTACACACAGTCAGTGCTGGAACATTCAGTCCTGTTATACACACATAGTCAGTGCTGGGACACTCAGTCCTGTTACATACACACAGTCAGTGCTGGGACACTATGTCCTGTTATTCACATGCAGTCAGTACTGGGACATTCAGTCCTGTTATACACACACAGTCAGTGCTGGGACACACAGTCCTGTTACACACACAGTGCTGGGACACTCAGTCCTGTTATACACACACAGTCAGTGCTGGGACACTCAGTCCTGTTACACACACAGTGCTGGGACACTCAGTCCTGTTACACACACAGTCAGTGCTGGAACACTCAGTCCTGTTACACACACGTTGGGCAGAATTTTGAGGTCGGCAGATGGGTCCGTGAGCTGTCGGGAAACGGCCCCCGACTCTGATTCCCCGCTGGTGAACCAATTAAGGCCCACCCTGTGTGAAACACGGCTCTTCACTGGTCCATCCAGCAGGATGTGCGGGAGGATCTGCGGAGGTCCGTGAGAGTCTGTGTGCCATGATCTCTGTTGTGGAGGAGTCCATGAGGAGCATGAGCACTGTGTTGACCCTCATGACCGAGCGCACTGCCTCCTCCATTGAGAGAGTGATGACGATCATGGACAGGCAGCTCCAGGGACAGAATCAGGGGTTCCTGGGGTTGCACTCGGAGCTGTAAGCCCTCACACAGGCAATGACCTCAGGTGGTCAGTGCCAGTCTGGGAGATGGATGTGGCACCCAGTATCCCAGCTAGGTGCCCGTCCATCAATGGTGAGCAGGGAGGTCCAGTGCGACCTCATGTTGGCACATGAGCTGCTTGTTATCTCCGTGGGCACCTCTCAGGGCGCTCTGGATGATGGCAGCAGCTCCTCTGCCCCTCTGCCAGTGACCGTGCCATCTGATGAAGCTGCGATGACTGGGTAGATGCCAGCCGTGGCACTGGCTGCTCCCTCCCAGGGAGGGCCAGCACAGGCTCCACTGGCCAGAGAATGACCACCAAGGTCATCAAGGCCAACTGGGCAGCAGAGTGAGCCGGCTGTCTCCAATGCCACTGCCAGTGAGGGAGGAGCACCTAGATGTAGCACCACTCGGAAACATAAGTTTCAGGCAGCACGAGCGCAAGAATAACAGTTCACAGGTGATTTTCTGTTTGGTTTATCTGTCTGTTGGTGTGGACACCAACACCAGTAATTGTAATGTCATAATGACTTCAATGTGTTGATAACATTAAATTTGCTTTGGTTCTGATGACCTGAGTATGCTCCACACTTTTTCTTTCTGGTGCAGTGTATGCCAGTATGTAAGGCTGGGCTTGAGCGGCTGGATACTTTATTGCACAGGCATTGAGGGGAGTTTGGGTGTAAATGAAAGGGTCGTTTCAGACATCCGGGATGGAAATGGCAGTGTTAGTGTGAGGATGAAGCTGATCTTTGGCAGCCTAGCTGAAGAATGTGTTGGATCAAGGTGTCCATGGTGTCCCTGCCTCCCTGGAGGTTACTGAGGTCTGCCTCCACGCCCTCAGCGTTCTCCTCACTGTGCTCTTCTTCTGACTCACTACTGGATTCATCCTCTGTGGCCTGTGCAGCTGCGGCAAAATCCTATTCCTCCAGTAGTGTCCCCTTGCCAGTGCCAGATTGTGGAGAGCGCAGCATATAACCACTATCAGTGACACCCGCTCTGGGGGGTATTGTAGTGCTCCACCTGAACAGTCCAGGCATCGGAAGTGCATCTTGAGAAGGCCTATGATCTTCTTTACCACTGCCCTTGTGGAGGCAGGACTCCTATTATAACGCTGCTCTATCTCTGTTCTTGGGTGCGGAAAGGCGTCATAAGCCCCTTTTTCAATGGTTAGCCCTTGACACCCAGCAGCCAACCATCCAGTTGAAGAGCCTCAGCACCTAAGAGTGTCTCAGGATATACGGGTCATGGGAGCTGCCAGGGTACTTTGCACAGACTTGCAGAATCAGCATCCTGTGGTCATACACTACCTGCACGTTCATGGAGTGGAAGCCCTTCCTGTTGACGAAGGCACTCGGCTGACCGGCTGGCACCTTGATGGCCACGTGTGCAGTCGATTGCAGCCTGGATTTGGGGGAACCCAGCAATCATTGCAAAACTTCTGTCTCGCTCAGCCTGGCTGGCCTTGTCCGTACTGTAAAGAATAAAGATCAGTACCCACCTGAACAGAGCTTCTGTCACTAGCTTGACGCAACTGTGGACAGCTGAGTGTGAGACTCCACACAGATCCCCCATTGACCCCTGGAAAGAGCCGGAGGCATAGAAGTTGAGGGCCACTGTGACCTTCAGAGCTGCTGGCATGGGGTGTCCACCCACACAGTCAGAGCTGATCTCAGGCCCAATCATATGACAGATGGAAGTCACGGTCTCCCTTGAGAAGCGGAGCCTCCTTCAGCATTGCTCCTCAGACATATTGAGACCATAAAGGCATAGGAGCAGAAGTAGGCCATTCGGCCCATTGAATCTGCTCCACCATTCAATGAGATCATGGCTGATCTGATAATCCTCAACTCCACTTTCCTGCCTTTTACCTATAAGCTTTGATTCCCTTACTGATTAAAAATCTGTCTATCTCAGCCTTAAATATGCCTAAATTCCCAGTCTCTACAGCCCTCTGTGGTAAGGAATTCCACAGATTTACTAACCTCTGAGAGAAGAAATTCCTCCTCATCTATGTCTTAAATAGGTGACCGTTTACTCTGAGATTATGCCCTTTAGCTTTTGACTCTCCCATAGCCTCTCAGCATCGATCCTGTCAAGGCCCCCAAGAATCTTAACTGTCTCAATAAGGTTGCCTCTCATTCTTCTAAACTCCAATGTGTACAGGCCCAACCTACTCAACCTCTCCTCATAAGAAAATCCCTCCACCCCCAGGATCAACCTAGTGAACCTTCTCTGGACTGCCTCCAATGTCAGCATATCTTTCCTTAGATAAGGGGACCAAAAATGTTCACAGTGTTCTAGGTGTGGCCTAGCTAGTACCTTGTATAGTTTTAGCAAGACTTCCCTATTTTTATACTTCATTACCTTTGAAATAAAGGCCAACATTCCATTTGCCTTACCTATTAACTGCTGAACTTGTATGTTAGCTTTTTGTGATTCATGCACGAGGGCCCCCAAATCCCTCTGTGCTGCCACTTTCTGCAGTCTTTCTCCATTTAAATAATATTCAGCTCTTCTATTCTTCCTGCTAAAGTGCATAACCTCACATTTTCCCATATTGTATTCTATCTGCCCACTCAGTTAACCTGTCCATATCCCTCCGCAGACTCTCTGTCATCCTCATCACTCGCCTTCCCACCGATTTTTGCATCTCTGCAAACTTGGTGATAATACATTCACTTCCCTCATCCAAGTTAGTTATATACTAGAAATAATTGTGGCCCCAGCACTGATCCCTGTAGCACTTCACTAGTTAAGGTTGACATCCTGCAAATGCCCCCCTTATCCCAACTCTCTGTCTTCTATTACTTAGCCAATCCTCTATTCATGCTAATATACTACCCCCAACACCAGTGACGATGACAATGAGTTAGCTGCATCGCTGCCTGTAACCCTGGCAGCAGGATAGTCGTGTCCTCTGTGGCCCCTTCCACTTTGGACTTCCTGCTGGCCCTGTGCCCCTTGTACCTGCACATCTCCTCCCACAGGTCCCTACCCGGGAAGCTTCTTTGGGACACCTGGACTCCTCTCCCTGCTGCCCTTCTCTTCCTCAGAGGAGGAGGTGCCACAAGCAGAGACCACAATCGCCATTACCAGGGTAATGGAAAGCTGTCTAATACTTGGAAGGGTCCACACAATCTCAGGGCCTTGCAGAGACCAAGGAGACCTGAAATAAAGCCTGGAAATACTAACAATAAAGCCCTGATAAGAGATGAAGCTGCCAAGTGCCAATCAGTCACCAGCAGCAAACCATGTACCAAACTCCCCACTACCACATTGGCAATGGTGCTGACCATTTTTTTCCTGCCCATGAATGAGGTTTTTGAAATTGTTGGCTGGCCACATTCACGTTTTGCCCACGTGACAAGCACAAAATCGCCGGGTGACAAAAAGTCACTGTCAATAGGCTTATTAGTTGCTTCTTAATTAATGGCGGATGCGTATCCGGCACCCACTCACGCCTGCCGACCGAAGTATCGCGTAAGTGCGCGATGATGTCAGGACACACATCGCACGCTATTCTATTCCCAATCGGGTCTGGCACACAACACCCATGGGACATAAAATTCTGCCCAGCGTCAGTGCTGGGACACTCAGTCCAGTTATACACACACAGTCAGTGCTGGAACACTCAGTCCAGTTATACACACACAGTTGATGCTGGGACGCTCAGTCCAGTTATACACACACAGTCGGTGCTGGGACACTCAATCCTGTTACACACACAGTCAGTGCTGGGACACTCAGTCCAGTTATACACACACAGTCGGTGCTGGGACACTCAATCCTGGTACACACACAGTCAGTGCTGGGACACTCAATCCAGTTATACACACACAGTCAGTGCTGGGACACTCAGTCCCATTATACACACATAGTCAGTGCTGGGACACTCAATCCTGTTATACACACACAGTCAGTGGTGGGACACTCAATCCAGTTATACACACACAGTCGGTGCTGGGACACTCAATCCTGTTACACACACAGTCAGTGCTGGGACACTCAATCCAGTTATACACACACAGCCGGTGCTGGGACGCTCAGTCCAGTTACATACACACAGTCGGTGCTGGGACGCTCAGTCCAGTTATACACACACAGTTGGTGCTGGGACACTCAATCCTGTTACACACACAGTCAGTGCTGGGACACTCAATCCAGTTATACACACACAGTCAGTGCTGGGACACTCATTCCTGTTATACACACACAGTCAGTGTTGGGACACTTAGTCCTGTAACACACACACACAGTCAGTGCTAGGACACTCAGTCCAGTTATACACACACAGTCAGTGCTGGGACACTTAGTCCAGTTATACACACACAGTCAGTGCTGGGACAATCAGTCCAGTTATACACACACAGTGCTGGGACACTCAGTCCTGTTATACACACACAGTCAGTGCTGGGACACTTAGTCCAGTTATACACACACAGTCAGTGCTGGGACAATCAGTCCAGTTATACACACACAGTCAGTGCAGGGGCACTCAGTCCAGTTATACACACACAGTCAGTGCTGGGACACTCAATCCAGTTATACACACACAGTCAGTGTTGGGACAATCAGTCCTGTTATATACACACACAGTCAGTGCTGGGACACTCATTCCTGTTATACACACACAGTCAATGCTGAGATACTCAGTCCTGTTATACACACACAATCAGTGCTGGGACACTCAGTCCTATTATACAGACAGTCAGTGCTGGGACATTCAGTCCTGTTATACACACACAGTCAGTGCAGGGGCACTCAGTCCTGTTATACACACAGTCAATGCTGGAGACTCAGTCCTGTTATACACACAGTCAATGCTGGGATACTCAGTCCTGTTATGCACACATAATCAGTGCTGGGACACTCAGTCCAGTTATACACACAGTCAGTGCTGGGACACTCAGTCCTGTTACACACAGTCAGTCAGTGCTGGGACACTCAGTCCAGTTATACACACACAGTCAGTGCTGGGACACTTAGTCCAGTTACACACACACACAGTCAGTGCTGGGACACTCAATCCAGTTATACACACACAGTCAGTGCTATACACACACAGTAGGTGTTGGGACACTCAGTCCTGTTATACACACACAGTCAATGCTGAGATACGCAGTCCTGTTATACACACACAATCAGTGCTGGGACAATCAGTCCTATTATACAGACAGTCAGTGCTGGGACATTCAGTCCTGTTACACACAGTCAGTCAGTGCTGGGACTCTCAGTCCAGTTATACACATACAGTCAGTGCTGGGGCACTCAGTCCTGTTATACACACAGTCAATGCTGGGATACTCAGTCCTGTTAAGCACACATAATCAGTGCTGGGACACTCAGTCCTGTTATACATACAGTGAGTGCTCGGACACTCAGTCCTGTTATACACAAAGTAAAGAACTTATATTTTTATTTCCGTTGGACTGTGGACTAAAATTACAATGGCTGCAGATGAAAGACATGTCTACAGAACAGTGAGAGTGATATATACAACGTTGCTGTCCTGGAACAGAGTGTGCCATGAAAGACAGGATGGTGCTGGAAAGGAGTCCTTGACCAAGGGAGCTGCTTAGCAACAACATTTTAATTGGCTCCTGACCAGGTGATGGATTTGTGTGAGAACAGTGCAGCAGAATATCTCCTAGCCTGAAAGGAAAAAGACCTAAACCCCCTCTCTCCTGTGTGTGCAAGATTCCAGTAATTCTACAATAAAAGCAAGCAGGCTTTTTCTCCTCAAAACTCCATAATTTGCTCTCTCTCTGAAAATCCTTGTCAAGAGGAAAAGGGAAAAATCATCATTGGAGACATTAAAAGGTAAGTGCTCAACCAGTGAACCAAAGGCTGAAAGTGCTGGAAGACCACCTCATGTCATCAACAAAGAACTGAATGGAATTTGAATGACATCAATCAAAATCAACCCATCGAATCCTGTTCTCTGGAATTGGTGCTATTGAATTGTTTTATCCCACCCTTAAAATCCATGTTTTTGTGTGTCTTATGTATCTTGTTTCTGTGTGTATAGGGATTTAAGAAGGGGCAGAGTTTAAGTTATAGTGTTAGCAATTAGCAATTCATATTTCTTTCTTTTGCCACTGGTTAATGACAATTTGTTCAATAAACAGTTATTTATTTATTAAGTTTACAAACCTGGTGCTTGTATTCTGTTAACCTAAATTAAACAGTTAGGTGGATTGATCAAACTTTTCATATTTGTCTTGGCTCGGGGAGCAGTGGGGCTGATATTACAGCACACTATCCCCAGTGAGTTGTGACAAAGATTCGGGGCTTGTTCGAGATATTTTGGGACAAAAGACAACATCAATTTGGGTGTAGATTTAGCAAGTAATAAAAGCTTAAAGGAAACACCAGGTTTGTATTGTCAAAAATAAGATTGCACTGGAAGTTGCTAAAGCTTTCCTTCAAGTGGAAGAGATGTCCCTGACGATTTTACAAGGGACCCCAAAAGCCAGGTTAATCGAACTGACAAGTAAATTAAGAGTAGGATTGCCTGCCAAAGCTAGGAAGGCAGAGATAATCGAAGAGATGGCACAGCATTTGAAATTAGAAGGAACACCTGAGAGACCAAGTTATCCAAGGAGTGGTTCATTGGAATGGGCTCAAACTCAGTTGCAAATTAAAAAATTGGAACTGGAGACAGCAGAAAAAGAAAAGGAGAGAGAGAAAGGGAATTCCAAAGGGAACAGGCAGAAAGGGCAGAAATGAAAAGGAAAGAGAGAGAGAGCAGTTCAAAGGGAGATAGAAATGGCAAAGTTAGAAAAAGGGAAAGAGAAAAAGAGAGCAAATTCCGGTTTAAAATGCTGACAATTAAAAAAGAGACACCAGTAGGTGAGGCAGGACTTATTTCCAGATCAGTACCCAGTGGGGAGATGTTTAAATTTGTACAAGCTCTTCCAAAGTTTGAGGAAAGGGATGTTAAATCAGTCTTTATTTCATCTGAGAAGATAGCTAAACAGATGAACTGGCCAAAGGAAAACTGGACATTGCCCATGCAGAGCAAGTTGACAGGTAGAGCACAGGACATTTATGCTTCACTGTCAGAGGAGGTTTCTCAGGATCCTGATGTGGTGAAATAGGCCATTTTGAGTGCATATGAGTTGATTCCTGAAGTATACAGACAAAAGTTTCTAAATTTAAGGAAACAGCCTGGGAAACTTATATTGAATTTGAAAGGATTAAGCAAAGTAGTTTTGACAGGTGGCTATTAGCATTCGGAGTTGAGACTACCTATGAAATTCTCAGAGAGACCATTCTCTTGGAAGTATTTAAAAACTCCTTACCTTCTGTAATAAGAACGCATATTGAAGACCAAAGGGTTGCAACTGCTAGACAGGCAGCAGTAATGGATGATAGTTATGAGCTGATTCATAAAACTAAACTATTTTTTCCATCACCCTGTAAATTTGAAACTTAAAGGCCTAAGTGTTTCCATTGTAAAAAAGTGGGTCACATTTGTTCAGAATGCTGGAAGTTGCAAGGGAACGCCATGGGACTTACTGGAGTTCATAAGATTGAGTTCGAAAAGAAATTGCCACAGATCAAATTGTAGCTTTAACTAAAATAAGGATTTGGAGATAAACACTGCTGTGAATGCAGGTGAAATGAATACGGTTGATGACAGATATAAAGGATTTTTGTCTAAAGGGAAGATAATCCCTTTTTCATCAAATGATGCAGCTAAACCCATAACTATATTAAGGGAGAATGGAGATACTCAAACTCTTGCTGGAGAAGGACCTAGTTTTCCCTCCAGAGACTTCAATGAAAGCTAAAGTATTGGTAAACGGGATAAGTGGAGAGTATATCCTGGTTTCATTGTACAAAGTGCAATTGGAGTGTAATTTGTTACCTGGATCGTTGGTTGCAGGAGTGGTTAAGAAATTACCCGTGGATAGAGTTGATTTACTCCTGGGGAATGATTTGGCAGGAGTGAAGGTTATAGCTTCGTCCATAATTAAGGAAAGTCCAAGAGAGGCTAAAGAGATGGAACAGCTACAAGAACAAGTTCCTGGTATTTTTCCATCGTGTGCGTTGACCAGAGCAATGGCTGAACAATGTCCATCACCAGTGGTCAAGGGAATAACATGAACAGATGTTAGAGTAGCTGAAACTTTCTTTAAGGATGAGGATAATTCAAAGGAAGTGTTTGGCAGGTCTTCATTAATTGAGGCTCAGAAAGCAGTTCCAGAGTTAAACAAGGTGGCACAGTCAGCTCACCCTGAAGCTGAGGCTCAAGGAGTTCTGGAATGCTATTAAATTAAAAACGGAGTTCTGAAGAGGAAGTGGAGGCAACCTCACAGATCTGCGGATGAGGAATGGATAGTTGTTCAGATTGTGGTACCGCCCAAATATCATAAGGAGATATTGCAAGGAGCACATGAATCCCTATGGCAGCACTTGTGTGAATACAGAAAACACAAGCATCAACAAAGAGGCATTTTACCTGGTCAAGACTTCATAAGGACATAGTGCAATTTTGTAAATGTCAGGTAGTAAGTAAACCTCAACATGTAATCAAACCTGTACCTTTAATACCCATACCGGTTTTTGAAGAACCATTCAGATCGGGTATTAGTAGATTGTTTAGGGCCATTACCCAAACAAAAACAGGACATCAGTACATCCTTCCAATCATGGACATGACAACCCGATTTCCAGAAGCTATTCCTTTAAGACAGTGACAGCTAAGGTGGTAGTGGAAAAGTTAACTCAATTTTTCACTCATTATTGAAATCGACCAATTGAAATATAATCTGACCAAGGTTCTAACTTCATGTCTAAAATTTTCCAGGATATAATCAGCAGTTTGGGGGATCAAACAAATAAAATCTGCCACCTACCACAGACACAGGGAGCTTTAGAGAAATATCATCAGACTCTCAGAACAATGATTAAGGCCCATTTCCATGAATACCCAAAGGATCAGGATAAAGGATTAGATTTCTTATTATTTGCTACCAGAGATTCTTGGAATGAACTGACTGGATTTAGTCCATTTGAACTGATCTATGGTCATGAAATAAGAGGCCCATTAAAAGTGATTAAGGAAATGTTTCTAAAGCAGAAAGATGAATCTTTCCTGTTGGATTACATGTCCATGTTTCTCACAGGAACATGTAAAGTAGCATGAGGGCAATTAAAAATTTCCCAAGCCAAAATGAATGGATGGGCAGACAAACATGCTACAACTAGAACGTTCCAAGCAGAAGATGAAGTATTGATATTATTATCTTTGCAGGGTGAACCCCTGAAAGTGAAATTCAGCGGCCCCTACAAGATAGTTAGGAGACAAAACAAAAACAGAATTACCTGGAAAAACTCAGCAGGTCTGGCAGCATCGGCGGAGAAGAAAAGAGTTGACGTTTCGAGTCCTCATGACCCTTCGACAGAACTGTCGAAGGGTCATGAGGACTCGAAACGTCAACTCTTTTCTTCTCCGCCGATGCTGCCAGACCTGCTGAGTTTTTCCAGGTAATTCTGTTTTTGTTTTGGATTTCCAGCATCCGCAGTTTTTTTGTTTTTATTATTATTATTAAGATAGTTAGGAGAGTTAGTAAAGTGACTTATCTGATAGATACTCCTGAGTGTAGGAAGAAGAAACCCTTATGTCACATAAACATGTTGAAGCAATATCATCGCAAAGAAGATGATGGGAAAGAGCAAATGTACCAGATGGTAGGAGTAATGGAGGATGACAGAGACAGTAAGAGTAGGGTAGAGGGAGGAGTAGACAGTGCCCTAAGTGAACCTCCAACAATTCAACTAGCCAATCTGAAAATACTGGGACAGTTAGACACTCTGTTCTCATATTTAGAGGAAGGACCAAGGAAAGATCTAATAAGATTACTTAGGAAGTATAAGGGAATTTGTAGGGATATACCTCGATGTCTACATTAGATAAACAAGTTGATAAGTTAGGGATAGAGAAGCCAGTGGAGTACTTTTCCAAGAAACTAAATCAATATCAGAGGAAGTACTGTACAGTCAAAAAAGAATCTCTCGCATTGTTGTTGTCACTTCAACACTTTGAAGTTTATGTCCGACACAATAACAAAGAAACGCTAATCTATATTGACCATAATCCACTGGCATTATTGAAAAGTTTAAAATTCAAAATGCGAGATTGTTTAGATGGAGTCTATTGTTTCAACCATTCAATGTAAAGATTGTTCTCGTGGCTGGCAAAGATAATCTGATCGCGGATGCATTGTCCTGGGTGTAAATATTAAAATAATTTAAAGGGGTAAAAAATGTTGAAGACTGTATAAGATCGTATAAGGGAGAGCAAGGATGAATGGTTTGATTTGTTGTCCATGTGTCACATACCTTGTGATGAAATATATTTTCAAATGGCGCTTCATCTCTTTTAAGGGTGGAGGCATGTAAGGAACATATCTTCTTATTTCGGTTGGATATTGGACTAAAATGACAATGGCTGCAGTTGAAAGACATGTCTACTGGAACAGTGTAGGGATATATACAATATTGCTGTCCTGGAACAGAGTGTGCCACGAATGACAGGATGGTGCCAGAAAGGGGTCCTGGACCAAGAGAACTGCCTGGCAACGTTTTAATTGGCTTCTGACCAGGTGACCAGGGTTTGAGAGCAGTGCAGCAGAATACCTCCTAGCTTGAAAGGAAAAAGACCTATAACCTCTCTCTCCTGTATGTGTAAGATTCCAGTAATTCTACAATAATATCCAGTTGGCCTTTTCTCCTCATAACTCTATTACTAGCACTCTCTCAGAAAATCCCTGTCATGAGGCAAAGGGGAAAATGACTGTTGGAGACATTAAAAGGTAAGTGCTCAACCAGTGAACTAAATGCTGAAAGTGCTGGAAAACCACCTTGTGTCATTAACAAAGAACTGAAAGGAAATTGCATGCCTTCGATCAAAATCAACTCATCAAATCCTTTATTCCAGAATTGGTGCTATTGAACTGTTTTATCCCACCCTTAAAATCCATGTTTCTGTGTGTCTTATGTGTTTTGTAAGTATGTGTATAGGGATTTAAGAAGGAAAAGAGTTTGGGTTATGTACAGTTAGAAATTAGCAGTTCATATTTCTTTCTTTTGCCACTGTTTAAAGCCAATTTGTTCAATAAACAGTTATTTACTTATTAAGTTTACAAACCTGGTGCTCGTATTCTGTAACCTAAATTAAACAGTTAGGTAGGTTGACAAAATCACAGAATCTTAACAGTACAGAAGGAGGCCATTCAGCCCATCATGTCTGCACTGGATCTCCAAATGAGCATTATGATGACCAAGTGCCATTCTCCTGCCTTTTCTCAGTACCACTACACATTCTTTCCATTCAAATAATCATCTAATGTCCTCTTGAATACCTCGATTGAACCTACCTCCACCACACTTCCAGGCAGTGCATTTCAGACGCAAGCAACTTGTGGGAAAAAGTTTTTATCTTAAGTCACATTTGCTTCTTTTGCAAATCACTTTAAATCTGTGCCCTCTCGTTCTTGATCCTTTAACGGGTGGGAACAGCTTCTCCATATCTGCTCTGTTCAGCCCCCTCATTATTTTGAACCTTTCCATCAAATCTCCTCTGAGCCTTCTTCTCTCCAAGGAGAAAAATCCCAAACTTTCGAATCTAACCTCATAGCTGAAGGGTTTAATTCCTGGAACCATTCTTGTAAACCCCTTCTACACTGTCTCCAATGTGTCCACATTCTTCCTATAATATGGCGCCGGAACTGCACACAATACTCCAGCTCAGATGGTCAAATGAGGTAGATCAAACTTTTCAAAATTCTCATGGCTCCGGGAGCAGTGGAGATTAATATTGCTGCGCACTATCCCCAGAGAGTCGTGGCAACACATAGTCAGTGCTGGGAGACTCAGTCCTGCTACACACACAGTCAGTGCTGGTACAATCACTCCTGTTGCACACACACAGTCAGTGCTGGGACACTCAATCCTGTTGCATACACACAGTCAGTGCTGGGACACTCAGTCCTGTTGCACACACACAGTCAGTGCTGGGACACTCAGTCCTGTTACACACACACACAGTAACAGCTGGGACATTCAGTGCTGTTACACACACACACAGCCAGTGCTCGGATACTCAGTCCTGTTACACACCACAGTCAGTGCTGGGACACTCAGTCCTGTTATACATACACAGTCAGTGCTGGAACACTCAGTCCTGTTATACATACACAGTCAGTGCTGGAGCACTCAGTCCTGTTACACACACGCAGTCAGTGCTGGGACACTCAGTCCTGTTACAAACACACAGTCAGTGCTCAGACACTCAGTCATGTTACACACCACAGTCAGTGCTTGGACACTCAGTCCTGTTACACACACACACACAGCAACAGTTGGGACTTTCAGTCCTATTACACACACACACACACACACAGTCAATGCTCGGACACTCAGTCCTTTTACACACCACATTCAGTGCTGGGACACTCAGTCCTGTTATATACACACAGTCAGCGCTGGGACACTCAGTCCTGTTATACACACACAGTCAGTGCTCGGACACTCAGTCCTTTTACACACCACAGTCAGTGCTGGGACACTCAGTCCTGTTATATGCACACAGCCAGTGCTGGGACATTCAGTACTGTTACAAACACACAGTCAGTGCTCGGACACTCAGTCCTGTTACACACACACAGTTAGTGCTGGGGCATTCTGTCCTGTTATACACACATAGTCAGTGCTGGGAAACTCAGTCCTGTTATACACACACAGTCAGTGCTGGGACACTCAGTCCTGTTATGCACACACAGTCAGTGCTGGGACACTCAGTCCTGTTACACACACACAGCCAGTGCTGGGACACTCAGTCCTGTTACAAACACACAGTCAGTGCTCAGACACTCAGTCCTGTTATACACACACAGTCAGTGCTGGGGCACACTGTCCTGTTATACACACACAGTCAGTGCTGGGGCACACTGTCCTGTTATACACACACAGTCAGTGCTCAGACACTCAGTTCTGTTACACACCACAGTCAGTGCTCAGACACTCAGTCCTGTTATACATACACAGTCAGTGCTGGGACACTCAGTCCTGTTACACACACATAGTCAGTGCTGGGAAACTCAGTCCTGTTACAAACAGTCAGTGCTCAGACACTCAGTCATGTCATACACGCACAGTCAGTGCTGGGAGATTCAGTCCTGTAATAAACATACAGTCAATGCTGGGAAACTCAGTCCTGTTATGCACACACAGTCAGTGCTGGGACACTCAGTCATTTTACAGACACACAGTCAGTGCTGGGACACTCAGTCATTTTATAGACACACAGTCAGTGCTGTGACACTCAGTCATTTTATAGACACACAGTCAGTGCTGGGACACTCAGTCCTGTTAAACACCCACCGTTAGTGCTGGGACACTCATTCCTGTTAAACATACAGTTAGTGCTGGGACATTCAGTCCTGTTACATGCACACAGTTACTGCTGGGACACTCAGTCCTGTTATACGCACCGTCAGTGCTGGAACACTCAGTCCTGTTACACAAACACAGTCAATGCTGAGACACTCAGTCCTGCTATACACACACAGCCAATGCTGGGACACTCAGTCCTGTTACACACACACACACAAAGTACCTGCTGGGACATTCAGTCCTGTCACACATCACAGTCACTGCTGCAACACTCAGTACTGTTATGCACACACAGTCTATATTGGGACACTCAGTCCTGTTACAAACACACAGTCAGTGCTCCGACACTCAGTTCTGTTACACACACACAGTCCGTGGTGTGACACACTGTCATTGCAATACTCTCCCAGATCTTACCTGTGTAGATGTTTCGTTACTTGTATTTTCAGGAACTTCAATAACATCTTCACTCTGGGAAATTGGTAAATTGTAGTGAATCAATTTCTCTGAGGATTAAAAATTAATGCTTGCAATATTTTTCATTTATCAATTTTAGATCAAACTGATTAAAGTTTTTCTATTTAATGACAGACAGAGAGAGATAGTGAGCAGTAGTGAGGGAGGGTGAGCAACAATGAGAACGAGTGAGGGATAGCGAAAGATCCTGAGGGATAGTGAGTGAGAGTGAATGTTAGTGGGAAATAGTGATGGAGAGTGAGAGTTAGTGAAGGATCATGAGCGATCATGAGAGATTGTGAGAGATAGTGGTAGATAGTGAGGGATAGTGACAGTTGGTGAGGGAAAGTGAGGGATTGCGAGTGTTAGTGGAAATAGTGAGGGGTAGTTTGAGATAGTGAGGGAGATTGAGGGATGGTAAGGGATAGTGAGTGTTAGTGGGAAATAGTGAGGGAGAGTGAGGGACTGTGAAGGAGGGTGAGGGATAGTGAAAGTTAATGGGAGATAGTGAGGGAGAGTGAGGGATAGTCAGAGAGAGTAGAAGATATTGAGGGATAGTGAGAATAGTGAGAGAGTGAGGGATAGTGAGGGAGAGTGTGTGATAGCGAGGGTTGCAGAGGAATGGTGAAGGGTGGCTTCAGTCTATCTGGAGGACTCATATACAAGGGGGTAATCTCATGCCTTAGCTGCACAAAGCCCTGGTTAAACCACCCCTGGGGTTACTGGGAACAGTTGTGGGAACCAAACCTTAGGAAGGACATACGAGCCTTGGAGGGAGTGAAGTCTAGATTTCCCAGAGTCAAATTATTCAGAGAGATTACACAAACTGGGCTGGTATTCTTGGGAAGTCTAGATGGTTAAGGGGTTGTTTGATGAAAATTTTTAAGATGTTAACGGGAACAGAGAGAGGGTGATAGAGAGAAGCTATTTACACTGATTGGAGAGTCTGGGACTCACAGGCAGAGTCTACAAATTAGAGCCAGAGCTTTCAGGAGTGAAATGAGGAAACAATTATTCACACTAAGGGCAGTAGAAGTTTGTAACTCTCTTCCACAAATGGCAATTGATGTTAGATCAATTATTAATTTTAAACCTGAGATTGATCGATTTTTGTTCTCCAAAGGTATTAAGGATCGGGGTCAAAGGCAATTGATGGAGTTTGGTCACAGGTCAGATTAATAGAATTTATTAAGTATAAATTAATTAAGAAAATAATACATTAATTAACACATCATAAAGATGGCAAGGCAGGTGATGTGATGTAATTGCAGAATGTGGGAGTTCTTGGACACCAGTGTCACCTCGGGCAAAGACATCTGCATTAAGTGTTAGCGGCTCGAGGAGTGTCTTGAGCTAGAGGCTGAACTGCAGACACTGTGATGCATCAGCGAGGGCAAAAGTTACCTGGACACTTTGTTACTGGATGCAGTCGCACCCCTTAGGTTAGAGTCTTCTGATTTGGTCAGTCGTCAGTGACAGGAGGGTGTGACTGTGAGTGAGACAGGTAAGGGGATTGAGAAGGTGTAAGTGGAGGAGCTTCAGCCCTTGCTGAATCCAGTAGGTTCAAGGTTCTTGCAGCTTGTGGGAATGAAAGCAGGGGCTGCAGGTTGGATAAGTGAGTTGACCAAGGCACTGTGGTACAGGTAGCCATTCAAGTTGGGGGACTTATTAGGAAGGCAGTGTTAAATGCTCTCTCTGAATGCACATGGCATTCATAACAAAATGATGAATTATTAGCACAGACAGAAATAAATATATATGACCTGATAACCATTACAGAGACATGATTGCAAGGTGACCAAGGCTGGGACCTGAATGTTGAAGGGCAATTGACATTTCAGAATGACAGGAGAAGGTGGTGGGTAGCTCTTTTAACCAAGGAGTCATTAGTATAGTCGTGAGATAGGACAAGATGTAGAATTAGTTTGGGTAGAGATAAGAAATAGGAAAGGTAAGAGGTCACTTGTGGGTGTAGTTTATTGGCTCCCTAACAGTAGTTACACTGTAGGACAGAGCATACAGGAAAAAAATAAATGGGGTGTGTAAGGAAGGTATCGTAATAATCATAGGTGACTTTGATCTACATTAGATTAGACAAATTAGATTGGCAAATGTAGCCTGGATAATGAGTTAATACAGTGAATTCAGGAGAGTTTCTTAAAGCAGCACGTTCTAGAGCCAACCAGGGAGCAGGTTATTCTAGGCTTGGGAATGTGCAATGAGACAGGATTAATCAATAACCTCACGGTAAAGGAGACTTTAGGTGACAACGATCACCACACGATCGAACTTCACATTCAGTTTGAAGGGGGTAAGTGCGGGTCTAAGACTAGTGTTTCAAACCTGAATAAGGGTAATTATAAGTGTATGTAGGCAGAGCTAGCTAAAGTGAACTGGGAAACTAGGTTAAAAGGTAGGGCAGTAAAGATGCTTAATAAATACAAATACTTAATAACTCTCAGCAAAGATGTAGCCCAGTAAATAAAAACTATTTGAGAAGGAAGCAACATCCATGGCTGAATAATGAAGGAAAGGATAGTATCAAACTTAAAGAAACACTGAACAAATCTGCACAAGTCTGTGCTGCGACACTCAGTCCTTTTATACACACACAGTCACTGCTGGGACATTCAGTCTTGTTAAAAACACACAGTCAGTGCTGGGATACTCAGTGCTTTTGCACACACACAGTCATTGCTGGCACTCTCAGTCCTGTTACACACACACACACACACACACAGTGCTGCGAGACTCTGTTCTGTTTTATATATATATATATAAACAGTCAGTGCTGGGACACTGAGTCCTGTTATACACACGCAGTCAGTGCTGGGACACTCAGTCCTGTTATACACACACAAAGTGTTGCGAGACTCCGTAAAAACACATAGTCAGTGCTGGGACACTCAGTCCTAATATACACACTTTAAAGGACATATCTTTTTAGTTCTGTTGGACTGAACACTAAAATTCCAATGGCTGCAGTTGAAGGACACGTCTGCTGGAATAGTATGAGGGATATATACAATGTTGCTGTCCTGGATCAGAATGTGCCATGAAAGACAGGATGGTACTGGAAAGGATTCCTGGACCAAGGCAGCTGCTTGGCAACAACATTTTAATTGGCTCCTGACCAGGTGACCAGGATTTGTGTGAGAACAGTGCAGCAAAATACCTCCAAGCCGGAAAGGAAAAAGGTCTAAAATCTCTTTGTCCTGTGTGTGTAACATTCCAGTAATTCCACAATAATACCTAGCTGGCTTTTTCTCCTCATAACTCTATATCCTGCTCTTTCCCTGAAAATCCTTGTCAAGAGGAAAAGGGGAAAATCACCATTGGAGACATTGAAAGGTAAGTACTCAACCAGTGAACTAAATACTGAAAGTGCTGGAAGACCACCTTGTGTCATCAACAAGAACTGAAAGGAATTTGAATGACATCGATCAAAATCAACCCATCGAATCCTGTTCTCCGGAATTGGCACTATTGAAATGTTTTATCCCACCCTTAAAATACATGTTTTTGTGTGTCTTATGTGTCTTGTATGTGTGTGTATAGGGATTTAACAAGAGTAGAGTTTAGGGTATAGAGGTAGAAATTAGCAGTTCATATTTCTTTCTTTTGCCACTGGTTACAGACAATTTGTTCAATAAACAGTTATTTATTTATTAAGTTTACAACCCTCCTGCTTGTATTCTGTTAACCTAAATTAAGCAGTTAAGTGGGTTGATCAAACTTTTCACATTTGTCTTGGCTCGGGGAGCACTGGAGCTGATATTACAGCACACTATCCCCAGTGAGTCATGACAAAGATTTGAAATATTTTGGAACAAAAGGCAGCGATGATTTGGGTGTAGATTTAGTAAGTAATAAAAGCTTAATGGAAACGCCAGGTTTGTACTATCAAAAATAATATGGCACTGGAAACTGCTAAAGCTTTCCAACAAGTGGAAGAGATGTCCTTGAAAATTTTACAAGGGACTCCAAAAGTCAGGTTAACCAAATTGGCAAGTAAGGAATGCCTGCCAAAGCAAGGCAGGCAGAGATAAAAGAAGAGATGGCACAGCATTTGAAATTAGAAGGAATACCCGAGAGACCGAGTTATCCAAGGGGTGGTTCATTGGAATGGGCTCAAATCCAGTTGCAAATTAAAAAATTGGAACTGGAGGTAGCAGGAAAAGAAAAGGAGAGAGAGAAAGGGAATTCCAAAGAGAACAGGCAGAAAGGGCAGAAAATGAAAAGGAAAGAGAGAGCAGTTCAATTGGAGATAGAAACGACAAAGTTAGAAAAAAAGGAAAGAGAAAACGAAACAGAGAATTCCAGTTTAAAATGCTGACAGTTTAAAAAGAGACACCAGTAGGTGAGGCAGGACTTATTTCCAGGTCAGAACCCAGTGGGGAGATGTTTAAATTTGTACTAGCTCTTCCAAGGTTTGAGAAAAGGGATGTTAAATCAGTCTTTATTTCATCTGAGAAGATAGCTAAACAGATGAACTGGCCAAAGGAAAACTGGACATTGCCCATGCAGAGCAAGTTGACAGGTAGAGCACAGGACATTTATGCTTCACTGTCAAAAGGAGGTTTCTCAGGATCCTGTTGTGGTGAAATAGGCCATTTTGAGTCCATATGATTTGATTCCTGAACTATACAGACAAAAGTTTCTAAATTTAAGTAAACAGCTTGGGAAACTTACATTGAATTTGAAAGGATTAAGCAAGTAGTTTTGACAGGTGGATACAAGCATTAGGAGTTGAGACTACCTATGTAGTTCTCAGAGAGACCATTCTCTTGGAAGAATTTAAAAACTCCATACCTTCTGTAATAAGAACACATATTGAAGACCAAAGGGTTGCAACTGCTGGACAGGCAGCAATAATGGCTGATGATGATGAGCTGACCCATAAAACTAAGCCTTTTTTCCATTACCCACATAAATTGGAAAAGGATAGAAAGTGAGAGAGTGAAAGGAAGGCAAGTAGCCAGGGTAAAGAATGGATAGCTGGGAATAACATGATATCTCCTCCACAGATCAGGAAGGAAGGTACTGAGGGTGGAGGTGAAACTTGAAGACCTAAGTATTTCCATTGTAATAAAGTGGGTCACATTCGTTCAGAATGCTGGAATTTGCGAGGGAAGCCCATGGGACTTTTTGGAGTTCATAAGAGTAAGTCAGAGAAGGGAACTCAAAAAGAAAATGCCACAGATCAAATTGTAGCTTTAACTAAAATAAGGACTTGGAGGTAAACACTCCTATGAATACAGGTGAAGTGAATAAGGTAGATGACAAAAAAAAGGTTTTCGTCAAAAGGAAAGATAACCCCTTTTTCATCAAATGATGTTGCTAAACCCATAACTATATTAAGGGACACAGGAGCTACTCAAACTCTTTTGCTGGGGAAGGACCTAGTTTTCCCTCCAGGGAGTTCAATGAAAGCTAGAGTATTGGTAAATGGGATAAGTGCAGAGTATAAGTCGATTCCATCATACAAAGTGCAATTGGAGTGTGATTTGTTGTCTGGATTGGTGGTTGTAAGAATTGTTAAGGAATTACCCGTGGATGGAGTTGATTTACTCCTGGAACCAGTTCCTGGTATTTTTCCACCATGTGTGGTGACCAGAGAAATGGTTAAAAAAAGTACATCACCAGGGGTCAAAGTAGTACCACGAGCAGATGTTAGAGTAGCTGAAACTTTCTTTAAGGGTGACGATCATTCAAAGGAAGTGTTTGGCAAGTTTTCACTAATTGAGGTTCAGAAAGCAGATCCAGAGTTAAACAAGTTAACACAGTCAATTCACACTGAAGCTGAGGCCTTTACATTAAAAACAGAGTTCTGATAAGGAAGTTGAGTCACCCTCACAGGTCTGTGGATGAGGATTGGATGGTTGTTCATCAGATTGTGGTACCGCCCAAATATTGTAAGGAGATATTGTGAGTAGCACATGAATCCCTATGGCAGGACATGTAGGAATACGGAAAACACAAGCATCAACAAACAGGCATTTTGCCTGGCCAAGACTTCATAAGGATGTAGTGCAATTTTTATAAAACATGTCATACATGCCAGGTAGTAGGTAAACCTCAACATATAATCAAACCAGCACCTTTAATACCCATACTAGTTTATGAAGAACCATTCAGGTTGGGTTTTAGTAGATTGTGTAGAACCATTACCCAAAATGAAAACAGGACATCAGTATATCCTTACATTCATGGATATGACAACCCAATTTCCAGAAGCTATTACTTTCAGGACAATTACAGCTAAGGTTGTAGTGGAAAAGTTAACTCAGTTTTTCACTCATTATGGCCTACCAACTGAAACACATTCTGACCAAGGTCCTAACCTCATGTCTAAAATTTTCTGTGACATAATCAGAAGTTAGGGTATCAAACAAATAAAGTCTACCGCCTATCACCCACAGACACAGGGAGCTTTACAGCAATACCATCAGATTGTCATGTGGAAAGGCATGGACTATCAGGGATGGTCAGCATGGATTTGTAAAAGGAAGGTCTTGCCTCACAAGTTTGAATAAATTCTTTGAAGAAGTGACAAGAAGGGTTGATGAAGGTAGTGCAGTGGATGTTGTGTACATGGATTTTAGTAAGGCATTTGACAAGGTCCCACATGGCAGATTGCTCAGGAAACTAAAAGCCCATGGGATTCAGGGTAATGTGACAAACTGGATAAAAGATTGGACTGGTAACAGGAAACAAAGGGTAATGGTCGATGGATGCCCTTGCGAATGGAAAGTTGTCTCAAGTGGTGTTCCACAGGGCTCAGTGTTGGGACCCTTGCTGTTTGTGTTATATATTAATGATTTGGACGTGAATCTGGGGGGCATGATTGGGAAATTTGCAGATGACACAAAGATTGGCCAAATAGTGTAGAGGATAGCCATAACCTCCAAAACGATATAGATGGGTTGGTGGAGTGTGCGGTAAAGTGGCAGATGGATTTTAACATAGAGAATTGTGAGGTCATACATTTAGGGAGGTCAAACAGTTACAGGGATTATACAATAATTGGGAATATACTAAGAAGGATAGATGAAGTGAGAGATCTTGGCGTACAAGTACACAGGTCCCTGAAGGCAGCAGTTCAAGTAGACAAGGTTGTAAAGAAGGCATATGGAATGCTCTCCTTCAGTGGCAGAGGTATAGAATA
This sequence comes from Carcharodon carcharias, assembly GCF_017639515.1. Classification (NCBI taxonomy): domain Eukaryota; kingdom Metazoa; phylum Chordata; class Chondrichthyes; order Lamniformes; family Lamnidae; genus Carcharodon; species Carcharodon carcharias. Next base: position 141,740,683 of record NC_054476.1, read on the forward strand.
TAAAAGTAAGGATATAATGTTGGAATTGTATAAAACACTGGTGAGGCCACAACTGGAGTATTATGTGCAGTTCTGGTCACCACATTACAGGAAGGACGTAATAGCTCTGGAGAGAGTGCAGAGGAGGTTTAAAAGAATGTTGCCAGGGTTAGAAAAGTGTAGCTATGAGGAGAGATTGGATAGGTTGGGGTTATTTTCCTTAGAACAAAGAAGGCTAAGAGGTGATTTGATTGAGGTATACAAAATTATGAGGGGAATAGATAGAGTGAACAGGATAAAATTGTTTTCCTTGATGGAGAATTCTAGAACCAAGTGATATAAATTCAAGATAAGTGGCAGAAAGTGTAGGGGGGATATGAGGAAGAACTTTTTTACGCAGAGGGAAGTGGGTGTCTGGAATTCGCTGCCCAAGTTGGTGGTAGAGGCAGAAACTCTAAAGTCTTTTAAAAAGTACTTGGATCTGCACCTTAAGTGCTGTAAACTGTAGGGCTATGGGCCAGGTGCAGGAATGTGGAATTAGAAAGGTCACCTGGGTGTCCTCGGGCTGGCATGGACAAGATGGGTCAAATGGCCTCCTTCTGTGCTGTAACTTTTCTATGGTTCTATGGACTCTCATAACCATGATTAAGACCTAAAGCCATGAATAACAAAGGATTGGGATAAAGGATTAGATTTCTTATTATTTGCAACCATAGATTCTCCGAATGAACTGACTGAATTTAGTCCATTTGAATTGATCTATGGTCATGAAATAAGAGGCCCATTGAAAGTGATGAAGGAAAAGTTCCCAAATCAGAAAGATGAATCTTTCCTGTTGGATTACATGTCCATGTTTCTCACAGGAACATGTAAAGTAGCATGAGGGCAATTAAAAATTTCCCAAGCCAAAATGAATGGATGGGCAGACAAACATGCTACAACTAGAACGTTCCAAGCAGAAGATGAAGTATTGATATTATTATCTTTGCAGGGTGAACCCCTGAAAGTGAAATTCAGCGGCCCCTACAAGATAGTTAGGAGAGTTAGTAAAGTGACTTATCTGATAGACACTCCTGAGTGTAGGAAGAAGAAACCCTTATGTCACATAAACATGTTGAAGCAATATCATCGCAAAAAAGATGATGGGAAAGAGCAAGTGTGCCAGAAGGTAGGAGTAATGGAGGATGACAGAGACAGTAAGAGTAGGGTAGAGGGAGGAGTAGACAGTGCCCTAAACGAACCAAATACAATTCAACTAACCAATCTGAAAATACTGGGACAGTTAGACACTGTTCTCATATTGAGAGGAAGGACCAAGAAAAGATCTAATAAGATTACTTAGGAAGTATAAGGGAATTTCTGGGATACACTTGGATGTACTACATTAGCTAAACAAGTTGATAAGTTCAGGAAAGAGAAGCCGATGGAGTACTTTTCCAAGAAACTAAATCAACATCTGAGGAAGTACTGTACAGTCGAAAAAGAAACTCGAACTTTGTTGTTCTACTTCAACACTTTGAAGTTATGTCTGACACAATAACAAAGAAACGCTAACCTACACAGACCATAATCCACTGGCATTATTGAAAAGTTAAAAATTAAAAATGCGAGATTGTTTAGATGGAGTCTATTGTTTCAACCATTCAATGTAAAGATTGTTCACATTGCCGATAAAGATAAGCTGATCGCAGATGCATTGTCCCGGGTGTAAATACTAAAATAATTTAAAGGGGTAAGAAATGTTGAAGATTGTATAAGGTAGAGCAAGGATGAATGGTTTGATTTGTTGTCCATGTGTCAAATACTTTGTAATGAAAAGCATTTTCAAATGGCGCTTCATCTCTTTTAAGGGTGGAGGCATGTAAGGAACAAATCTTTTTAATTCTGTTTGACTGTGTACGAAAATAATAGTGGCTACAGTTGAAAGACATGTCTACTGGAACAGTGTGAGGGATACATACAATGTCGATATCCTCGAACAGAGTGTGCCATGAACGACAGGATGGTGCTGGAAAGGGGTCCTGGACCAAGGGAGCTGCTTGGCAACAACATTTAATTGGCTTCTGACTAGGTGACCAGGGTTTGCGTGAGAGTAGTGCAGCAGAATATCTCCTAGCCTGAAAGGAAAAAAACCTAAAACCTCTCTCTTCTGTCTGTGTAAGAATTCCAGTAATACTACAATAATATCTAGCTGGCTTTTTCTGCTCATAACACTATAAATTGCTGTCTCTCTGGAATCACCTGTCAGGGTCCTGTTCTGCACACAGTCAGTGTTGGAAACTCAGTCCTGTTACACAGTCAGTGCTGGGACACTCAGTCCTGTTACACACATGCAGTCAGTGCAAGGACAATCAGTCCTGGGATAGACATACAGTTTGTGCAGGGACACTCAGTCCTGTTACACACACATTCACTGCTAGGATACTCATTCCTGTTATACACACATGGTCATTACTGGGACATTCATTCCTGTTATACACACAAAGTCAGTGTGGGGAATCTCAGTCCTGTTATGCACACACAGTCAGTCAGGGGCTCGCAGTGCTGTTAAACACAAATAGTAAGTGCTGGGACACTCAGCGCTGTTAAATAAATAGTCAGTGCTGGGGCACGAAGTCCTGTTACACACACAGTCAGTGTTGGGACACTCATTCCTATTATACACACACAGGCAGTGCTGGAACACTCAGTCCTGTTGTAGACACACAGTCAGTGTGCGGAATCTCAGCCCTGTAATGCACGCACAGTCAGTTCAGGGGCACGCAGTCCTGTTAAACACACACAGTCAGTGCTGGGACATTCAGTCCTGTTAAACACACACAGTCAGTGCTGGGACACTCAGTCCTGTTAAACACACAGAGTCAATGCTGGGACACTCAGTTCTGTTCAACACATTGTTAAACACACACAGTCAGTGCTGGGACACTCAGTCCTGTTATACATACACAGTCAGTGCTGGGGCACAAAGTCCTGTTACACAGTCAGTGTTGCGACACTCAGTCCTGCTATACACACAAAGTCAGTGCTGTGACACTCAGTTCTGTTCAACACATTGTTAAACACACACAGTCAGTGCTGGAACACTCAGCCCTGTTTATCGCACACATTCAGTGCAGGGACACAGTCCTGGTTCTACACACACAGTCAGTGGTAGGACACTAAATCCTGTTATACACACACAATCAGTGCTGGGGCACAAAGTCCTGTTACACACACAGTAAGTGTTGGGACACTGAGTCCTGTTATATACACACAGTCAGTGCTGCGACACTCAGTCCTGTTACACACACAGTCAGTGCTGGGGCACTCATTCCTGTTATATACACACAGTCAGTGCTGGGGCACTCAGTCCTGTTATACACACACAGTCAGTGCTGGGGCACTCAGTCCTGTTACACACACAGTCAGTGCTGGGGCACTCAGTCCTGTTGCACACACAGTCAGTGCTGGGGCACTCAGTCTTGTTATACACACATAGTCAGCACTGGGATACCCAGTCCTGTTATACATACATAGTGTGTGCAGGGACACTAGGTCCGGTTAGACACACATAGTCAATGGTGGGACACACAGTCCTGTTATGCACACACAGTCAGTGCAGGAGCTCGCAGTCCTATTAAAAACACAGTCAGGGTTGGAAAACTCAGTCCTGTTATACACACACAGTAGGTGCAGGGACAATCAGTCCTGTTATTTACACACAGTCAGTGCTGGGATACTCAGCCCCGTTTATCACACACATTCAGTGCAGGGACACAGTCCTGGTTGTACACACACAGTCAGTGCTGGGACACTCTGTCCTGTTATACACACATAGTCAGTGCAGGGACACTCAGTCCTGTTATTTACACACATAGTCAATGGTGGGACACACAGTCCTGTTACGCACACACAGTCAGTGATGGGACACTCAGCCCTGTATATCACACACATTCAGTGCAGGGACACTCAGTCCTGGTTTTGTACACACAGTCAGTTCAGGGACACTCTGTCCTGTTATACATACACAGTCAGTGCAGGGACATTCATTCCTGTTGTACACACATAGTCAGTGTGGGGACACACGGTCCTGTTATACACACACAGGCAGTGCTGGGACACTCAGTCCTGTTATTTACACACAGTCAGTGCAGGGACACACAGTCCTGTTATACACTCTCAGTCAGTGCTGGGATACTCAGTCCTGTTATTTACACACAGTCAGTGCTGGGACACTCAGCCCCGTTTATCACACACTTTCAGTGCAGGGACACTCAGTCCTGGTTGTACACACACAGTCTGTGCAAGGCACTCAATCCTGTTATACACACACAGCCAGTGCAGGGACACTAAGTCCTGTTATAAACACACAGTCAGTGCAGGGACACTAAGTCCTGTTATACACACACAGTGAGTGGTGGGACACGCAGTCCTGTTGCACACACATACTCAGTTGTGGGACACTCAGTCATGTTATACACATACACTCAGTGGTGGGACACTCAGTCCTGTTATACACACACAGTCAGTGTTGGGACACTCAGTCCTGTTATACACATACAATCAGTGCTGGGACGCTCAGTCCTGGCACACGCATACCGTCACTGCTGGGACACTCTGTCCTGTTATACACACACAGTCAATGCTGGGACACTCTGTCCTGTTATACACACATAGTCAGTGTTGGGAAACTCAGTCCTGCTATACACATACAGTCAGTGCTGGGACACTCAGCCCTGTTTATCACACACATTCAGTGCAGGGACACTCAGTCCTGGTTTTGTACACACAGTCAGTGCTGGGACACTCTGTCCTGTTATACACACATAGTCAGTGCAGGGACACTCAGTCCTGTGGTACACACATAGTCAGTACAGGGACACTGTCCTGTTATACACACATAGTCAGTGCAGGGACACTCAGTCCTGTTATACACACACAGTGAGTGGTGAGACACGCAGTCCTGTTGCGCACACATACTCAGTTGTGGGTCACTCAGTCCTGTTATACACACACAGTCAGTGCTAGGACACTCAGTCCGGTTATACACACACAGTCAGTGCTGGGATACTCTGTCCTGTTATACACACATAGTCAGTGGTGGGACACACAGTCCTGTTATACACATACAGTCAGTACAGGGACACTCAGTCCTGTTATTTACACACAGTCAGTGCTGGGACACTCAGCCCCGTTTATCACACACATTCATTGCAGGGACACTCAGCCCCATTTATCACACACATTCAGTGCAGGGACACTCGGTCCTGGTTGTGAACACACAGTCAGTGCTGGGACATTCAGTCCTGTGACACATATACAGTCAGTGCTAGGACACTCAATCCTGTTATTTACACACATTCAGTGCAGGGACACTCAATCCTGTTATACACACACAGTCAGTGCTGGGACACTCAGTCTTGTTATATGCACAGTCAGTGGTGGGACACTCAGTCCTATTGTACACACACAATCAGTGCCGGGACGCTCAGTCCTGCTACACGCATACCGTCAGTTCTGGGACACACAGTCCTTTTATATACATACATTTAGTGCTGGGACCCTCAGTCCTGTTATACACACATAGTCAATGCTGGGACACTCAGTCCTGTTATACACACATAGTCAGTGTTGGGACACTCAGTCCTGTTATACACATACAGTCAGTGCTGGGACACTCTGTCCTGTTATACACACATAGTCAGTGCAGGGACACTCAGTCCTGTTATACACACATAGTCAGTGCAGGGACACTCAGTCCTGTTATTTACACACGGTCAGTGCTGGGACACTCAGCCCTGTTTATCACACACATTCAGTGCAGGGACACTCAGTCCTGGTTTTGTACACACAGTCAGTGCTGGGACACTCTGTCCTGTTATACACACATAGTCAGTGCAGGGACACTCAGTCCTGTGGTACACACATAGTCAGTACAGGGACACTGTCCTGTTATACACACATAGTCAGTGCAGGGACACTCAGTCCTGTTATACACACACAGTGAATGGTGAGACACGCAGTCCTGTTGTGCACACATACTCAGTTGTGGGTCACTCAGTCCTGTTATACACACACAGTCAGTGCTAGGACACTCAGTCCGGTTATACACACACAGTCAGTGCTGGGATACTCTGTCCTGTTATACACACATAGTCAGTGGTGGGACACACAGTCCTGTTATACACATACAGTCAGTACAGGGACACTCAGTCCTGTTACTTACACACAGTCAGTGCAGGGACACAGCCCCATTTATCACACACATTCAGTGCAGGGACACTCGGTCCTGGTTGTGAACACACAGTCAGTGCTGGGACATTCAGTCCTGTGACACACATACAGTCAGTGCTAGGACACTCAATCCTGTTATTTACACACATTCAGTGCAGGGACACTCAATCCTGTTATACACACACAGTCAGTGCTGGGACACTCAGTCTTGTTATATGCACAGTCAGCGGTGGGACACTCAGTCCTGTTATACACACACAGTCAGTGCTGGGACACTCAGTCCTATTGTACACACACAATCAGTGCCGGGACGCTCAGTCCTGCTACACGCATACCGTCAGTGCTGGGACACACAGTCCTTTTATATACATACATTTAGTGCTGGGACCCTCAGTCCTGTTATACACACATAGTCAATGCTGGGACAGTCAGTCCTGTTATACACACATAGTCAGTGTTGGGACACTCAGTCCTGTTATACACATACAGTCAGTGCTGGGACACTCTGTCCTGTTATACACACATAGTCAGTGCAGGGACACTCAGTCCTGTTATACACACATAGTCAGTGCAGGGACACTCAGTCCTGTTATTTACACGCGGTCAGTGCTGGGACACTCAGTCCTGTTATTTACATACAGTCAGTGATGGGACACTCAGCCCAGTTTATCACACACATTCAGTGCAGGGACACTCAGTCCTGGTTTTGTACACACAGTCAGTTCAGGGACACTCTGTCCTGTTATACATACACAGTCAGTCCAGGGACATTCATTCCTGTTGTACACACACAGTCAGTGCGGGGACACTCTATCCTGTTACACACACATATTCAGTGCAGGGAAACTGAGTCCTGTTATACACACACAGTGAGTGGTGGGACACGCAGTCCTGTTGCACACACATACTCAGTTGTGGGTCACTCAGTCCTGTTATACACACACAGTCAGTGCTAGGACAGTCAGTCCTGTTATTTACACACAGTCAGTGCTGGGATACTCAGCCCCGTTTATCACACACATTCAGTGCAGGGACACAGTCCTGGTTGTACACACACAGTCAGTGCTGGGACGCTCTGTCCTGTTATACACACATAGTCAGTGCAGGGACACTCAGTCCTGTTATACACACATAGTCAGTACAGGGACACTGTCCTGTTATACACACATAGTCAGTGCTGGGACACTCAGTCCTGTTATACACACACAGTGAGTGGTGAAACATGCAGTCCTGTTGCGCACACATACTCAGTTGTGGGTCACTCAGTCATGTTATACACACACAGTCAGTGCTAGGACAGTCAGTCCGGTTATACACACACATTCAGTGCTGGGATACTCTGTCCTGTTATACACACATAGTCAGTGGTGGGACACTCAGTCCTGTTATACACACACAGTCAGTGCTGGGACACACAGTCCTGTTATACACATACAGTCAGTGCAGGGACACTCAGTCCTGTTATTTACACACAGTCAGTGCTGGGACACTCAGCCCCGTTTATCACACACATTCAGTGCAGGGACACTCAGCCCCATTTATCACACACATTCAGTGCAGGGACACTCGGTCCTGGTTGTGAACACACAGTCAGTGCTGGGACACTCAGTCTTGTTATATGCACAGTCAGTGGTGGGACACTCAGTCCTGTTATACACACACAGTCAGTGCTGGGACACTCAGTCCTGTTATACACACATAGACAGTGCTGGGACACACAGTCCTGTTATACACACATAGTCAGTGCAGGGACACTCTGTCCTGTTATACACACACAGGCAGTGCTGGGACACTCAGTCCTGTTATTTACACACAGTCAGTGCAGGGACATTCATTCCTGTTGTACACACACAGTCAGTGCAGGGAATCTCAGACCTGTTATACAGGCACAGTCAGTGCAGGGACACTCAATCCTGTTATACACACACAGCCAGTGCAGGGACACTAAGTCCTGTTATAAACACACAGTCAGTGCAGGGACACTAAGTCCTGTTATACACACACAGTGAGTGGTGGGACACGCAGTCCTGTTGCACACACATACTCAGTTGTGGGACACTCAGTCATGTTATACACATACACTCAGTGGTGGGACACTCAGTCCTGTTATACACACACAGTCAGTGTTGGGACACTCAGTCCTGTTATACACATACAATCAGTGCTGGGACGCTCAGTCCGGGTAACTCTTTCAAGTACAAACCCGTTTCCATCTGTTTCAGATGAAGTTATATTGTTTCATAGTTTTGCTATTGTGAGATTTGAACTCTTGATCTTAGGGTTACAAACCCAGTACCATAACCACTTGGCTATTTAGGCCAAGCCGTTAAGAGGATGTAACTCTTTCGAGTACAAACCCGTTTCCATCTGTTTCAGATGAAGTTACGTTGTTTCATAGTTTGCCATTGTGAGATTTGAACTCTTGATCTTGGGGTTACAAACCCAGTACCATAACCACTTAGCTATTTAGGCCAAGCTAAAGTCATGATTATCAGTTGAAGCAGATCATTGTAACTCTTTCGAGTACAAACACGTTTCCATCTGTTCCTATTCAGATGAAGTTACATTGTTTCATAGTTTGCCATTGTGAGATTTGAACTCTTGATCTTGGGGTTACAAACCCAGTACCATAACCACTTGGTACACGCATACCGTCACTGCTGGGACACTCTGTCCTGTTATACACACACAGTCAATGCTGGGACACTCTGTCCTGTTATACACACATAGTCAGTGTTGGGAAACTCAGTCCTGCTATACACATACAGTCAGTGCTGGGACACTCAGTCCTGTTATACACACACAATCAGTGCTGGGACACTCTGTCCTGTTATACACACATAGTCAGTGCAGGGACACTCAGTCCTGTTATACACACATAGTCAGTGCAGGGACACTCAGTCCTGTTATTTACACACGGTCAGTGCTGGGACACTCAGTCCTGTTATTTACATACAGTCAGTGCTGGGACACTCAGCCCTGTTTATCACACACATTCAGTGCAGGGACACTCAGTCCTGGTTTTGTACACACAGTCAGTGCTGGGACACTCTGTCCTGTTATACACACATAGTCAGTGCAGGGACACTCAGTCCTGTGGTACACACATAGTCAGTACAGGGACACTGTCCTGTTATACACACATAGTCAGTGCAGGGACACTCAGTCCTGTTATACACACACAGTGAGTGGTGAGACACACAGTCCTGTTGCGCACACATACTCAGTTGTGGGTCACTCAGTCCTGTTATACACACACAGTCAGTGCTGGGACACTCAGCCCCGTTTATCACACACATTCAGTGCAGGGACACTCAGCCCCATTTATCACACACATTCAGTGCAGGGACACTCGGTCCTGGTTGTGAACACACAGTCAGTGCTGGGACATTCAGTCCTGTGACACACATACAGTCAGTGCTAGGACACTCAATCCTGTTATTTACACACATTCAGTGCAGGGACACTCAATCCTGTTATACACACACAGTCAGTGCAGGGACACTCAGTCTTGTTATATGCACAGTCAGTGGTGGGACACTCAGTCCTGTTATACACACACAGTCAGTGCTGGGACACTCAGTCCTATTGTACACACACAATCAGTGCCGGGACGCTCAGTCCTGCTACACGCATACCGTCAGTTCTGGGACACACAGTCCTTTTATATACATACATTTAGTGCTGGGACCCTCAGTCCTGTTATACACACACAGTCAGTGCTGGGACACTCAGTCCTATTGTACACACACAATCAGTGCCGGGACGCTCAGTCCTGCTACACGCATACCGTCAGTGCTGGGACACACAGTCCTTTTATATACATACATTTAGTGCTGGGACCCTCAGTCCTGTTATACACACATAGTCAATGCTGGGACACTCAGTCCTGTTATACACACACAGTCAGTGCAGGGACAGTCAGTCCTGTTATACACACATAGTCAGTGCAGGGACACTCAGTCCTGTTATTTACACACGGTCAGTGCTGGGACACTCAGTCCTGTTATTTACATACAGTCAGTGCTGGGACACTCAGCACTGTTTATCACACACATTCAGTGCAGGGACACTCAGTCCTGGTTTTGTACACACAGTCAGTGCTGGGACACTCTGTCCTGTTATACACACATAGTCAGTGCAGGGACACTCAGTCCTGTGGTACACACATAGTCAGTACAGGGACACTGTCCTGTTATACACACATAGTCAGTGCAGGGACACTCAGTCCTGTTATACACACACAGTGAGTGGTGAGACACGCAGACCTGTTGCGCACACATACTCAGTTGTGGGTCACTCAGTCCTGTTATACACACACAGTCAGTGCTGGGACACTCAGCCCCGTTTATCACACACATTCAGTGCAGGGACACTCAGCCCCATTTATCACACACATTCAGTGCAGGGACACTCGGTCCTGGTTGTGAACACACAGTCAGTGCTGGGACATTCAGTCCTGTGACACACATACAGTCAGTGCTAGGACACTCAATCCTGTTATTTATACACATTCAGTGCAGGGACACTCAATCCTGTTATACACACACAGTCAGTGCTGGGACACTCAGTCTTGTTATATGCACAGTCAGTGGTGGGACACTCAGTCCTGTTATACACACACAGTCAGTGCTGGGACACTCAGTCCTATTGTACACACACAATCAGTGCCGGGACGCTCAGTCCTGCTACACGCATACCGTCAGTGCTGGGACACACAGTCCTTTTATATACATACATTTAGTGCTGGGACCCTCAGTCCTGTTATACACACATAGTCAATGCTGGGACACTCAGTCCTGTTATACACACACAGTCAGTGCTGGGACACTCAGTCCTTTTATACACACACAGTCAATGCTGGGACACTCTGTCCTGTTATACACACATAGTCAGTGTTGGGACACTCAGTCCTGTTATGCACACATAGTCAGTGCTGGGACACTCAATCCTGTTATACACACACAGTCAGTGCTGGGACACTCAGTCCTGTTATACGCACAGTCAGTGGTGGGACACTCAGTCCTGTTATACACACACAGTCAGTGCTAGGACACTCAGTCCTGTTATACATACATAGACAGTGCTGGGACACTCAGTCCTGTTATACACACATAGTCAGTGCAGGGACACTCTGTCCTGTTATACACACACAGGCAGTGCTGGGACACCCAGTCCTGTTATTTACACACCGTCAGTGCTGGGACGTTCAGTCCTGTTATTTACACACAGTCAGTGCAGGGACATTCATTCCTGTTGTACACACACAGTCAGTGAGGGGAATCTCAGCCCTGTTATGCACGCACAGTCAGTTCAGGGACACTCAGTCCTGTTATACACACACAGTCAGTGCAGGGACACTCAGTCCTGTTATACACACACAGTCAGTGCTGGGACATTCATTCAGTCCTGTTTCCACACACAGTCAGTGCTGTGACATTCATTCCTCTTAAACACACACAGTCAGTCTGGGACACTCAGTCCTGTTACACACACAGTCAGTGCGGGGATACTCTGTCCTGTTATACACACATAGTCAGTGCAGGGACACTCAGTCCTGTTATTTACACACGGTCAGTGCTGGGACACTCAGCCCCGTTTATCACACACATTCAGTGCAGGGACACTCAGCCCCATTTATCACACACATTCAGTGCAGGGACACTCGGTCCTGGTTGTGAACACACAGTCAGTGCTGGGACATTCAGTCCTGTGACACACATACAGTCAGTGCTAGGACACTCAATCCTGTTATTTACACACATTCAGTGCAGGGACACTCAATCCTGTTATACACACACAGTCAGTGCTGGGACACTCAGTCTTGTTATATGCACAGTCAGTGGTGGGACACTCAGTCCTGTTATACACACACAGTCAGTGCTGGGACACTCAGTCCTATTGTACACACACAATCAGTGCCGGGACGCTCAGTCCTGCTACACGCATACCGTCAGTGCTGGGACACACAGTCCTTTTATATACATACATTTAGTGCTGGGACCCTCAGTCCTGTTATACACACATAGTCAATGCTGGGACACTCAGTCCTGTTATACACACACAGTCAGTGCAGGGACACTCAGTCCTGTTATACACACATAGTCAGTGCAGGGACACTCAGTCCTGTTATTTACACACGGTCAGTGCTGGGACACTCAGTCCTGTTATTTACATACAGTCAGTGCTGGGACACTCAGCCCTGTTTATCACACACATTCAGTGCAGGGACACTCAGTCCTGGTTTTGTACACACAGTCAGTGCTGGGACACTCTGTCCTGTTATACACACATAGTCAGTGCAGGGACACTCAGTCCTGTGGTACACACATAGTCAGTACAGGGACACTGTCCTGTTATACACACATAGTCAGTGCAGGGACACTCAGTCCTGTTATACACACACAGTGAGTGGTGAGACACGCAGTCCTGTTGCGCACACATACTCAGTTGTGGGTCACTCAGTCCTGTTATACACACACAGTCAGTGCTGGGACACTCAGCCCCGTTTATCACACACATTCAGTGCAGGGACACTCAGCCCCATTTATCACACACATTCAGTGCAGGGACACTCGGTCCTGGTTGTGAACACACAGTCAGTGCTGGGACATTCAGTCCTGTGACACACATACAGTCAGTGCTAGGACACTCAATCCTGTTATTTACACACATTCAGTGCAGGGACACTCAATCCTGTTATACACACACAGTCAGTGCTGGGACACTCAGTCTTGTTATATGCACAGTCAGTGGTGGGACACTCAGTCCTGTTATACACACACAGTCAGTGCTGGGACACTCAGTCCTATTGTACACACACAATCAGTGCCGGGACGCTCAGTCCTGCTACACGCATACCGTCAGTGCTGGGACACACAGTCCTTTTATATACATACATTTAGTGCTGGGACCCTCAGTCCTGTTATACACACATAGTCAATGCTGGGACACTCAGTCCTGTTATACACACACAGTCAGTGCTGGGACACTCAGTCCTTTTATACACACACAGTCAATGCTGGGACACTCTGTCCTGTTATACACACATAGTCAGTGTTGGGACACTCAGTCCTGTTATGCACACATAGTCAGTGCTGGGACACTCAATCCTGTTATACACACACAGTCAGTGCTGGGACACTCAGTCCTGTTATACGCACAGTCAGTGGTGGGACACTCAGTCCTGTTATACACACACAGTCAGTGCTAGGACACTCAGTCCTGTTATACATACATAGACAGTGCTGGGACACTCAGTCCTGTTATACACACATAGTCAGTGCAGGGACACTCTGTCCTGTTATACACACACAGGCAGTGCTGGGACACCCAGTCCTGTTATTTACACACCGTCAGTGCTGGGACGTTCAGTCCTGTTATTTACACACAGTCAGTGCAGGGACATTCATTCCTGTTGTACACACACAGTCAGTGAGGGGAATCTCAGCCCTGTTATGCACGCACAGTCAGTTCAGGGACACTCAGTCCTGTTATACACACACAGTCAGTGCAGGACACTCAGTCCTGTTATACACACACAGTCAGTGCTGGGACATTCATTCAGTCCTGTTTCCACACACAGTCAGTGCTGTGACATTCATTCCTCTTAAACACACACAGTCAGTCTGGGACACTCAGTCCTGTTACACACACAGTCAGTGCGGGGATACTCTGTCCTGTTATACACACATAGTCAGTGCAGGGACACTCAGTCCTGTTATTTACACACGGTCAGTGCTGGGACACTCAGCCCTGTTTATCACACACATTCAGTGCAGGGACACTCTGTCCTGTTATACATACACAGTCAGTGCAGGGACATTCATTCCTGTTGTACACACACAGTCAGTGCGGGGACATACGGTCCTGTTATACACGCATTGTCAGTGCAGGGACACTCAGTCCTGTTATACACGCACAGTGAGTGGTGAGACACGCAGTCCTGTTGCGCACACATACTCAGTTGTGGGTCACTCAGTCATCTTATACACACACAGTCAGTGCTAGGACACTCAGTCCAGTTATAAACACACAGTCAGTGCTGGGATACTCTGTCCTGTTATACATACATAGTCAGTGGTGGGACACTCAGTCCTGTTATACACACACAGTCAGTGCTGGGACACTCAGTCCTGTTATACGCACAGTCAGTGGTGGGACACTCAGTCCTGTTGTACACACACAGTCAGTGCTGGTACACTCAGTCCTGTTATACACACATAGACAGTGCTGGGACACTCAGTCCTGTTATACACACATAGTCAGTGCAGGGACACTCAGTCCTGTTATTTACACACATTCAGTGCAGGGACACTCAGTCCTGGTTGTACACACAGTCAGTGCTAGGACACTCAATTCTGTTATACACACACAGTCAGTGCTGGCACACTCAGTCCTGTTAAACGCACAGTCAGTGGTGGGACACTCAGTCCTGTTATACACACACAGTCAGTGCAGGGACACTCAGTCCTGTTATACACACACAGTCAGTGCTGGGACACACAGACCTGTTATACACTCTCAGTCAGTGCTGGGATACTCAGTCCTGTTAGACACACATAGTCAGTGGTGGGACACACAGTCCTGTTATGCACACACAGTCAGTGCAGGAGCTCGCAGTCCTATTAAACACACAGTCAGGGTTGGAAAACTCAGTCCTGTTATACACACACAGTAGGTGCAGGGACAATCAGTCCTGTTATTTACACACAGTCAGTGCTGGGATACTCAGCCCCGTTTATCACACACATTCAGTGCAGGGACACAGTCCTGGTTGTACAAATACAGTCAGTGCTGGGACACTCTGTCCTGTTATACACACATAGTCAGCGCAGGGACACTCAGTCCTGTTATACACACATAGTCAGTGCAGGGACACTCAGTCCTGTTATTTACACACGGTCAGTGCTGGGACACTCAGTCCTGTTATTTACATACAGTCAGTGATGGGACACTCAGCCCTGTTTATCACACACATTCAGTGCAGGGACACTCAGTCCTGGTTTTGTACACACAGTCAGTTCAGGGACACTCTGTCCTGTTATACATACACAGTCATTGCAGGGACATTCATTCCTGTTGTACACACACAGTCAGTGCAGGGACACACGGTCCTGTTATACACACATAGTCAGTGCAGGGACACTCTGTCCTGTTACACACACATATTCAGTGCAGGGACACTGAGTCCTGTTATACACACACAGTGAGTGGTGGGACACGCAGTCCTGTTGCACACACATACTCAGTTGTGGGACCCTCAGTCATGTTATACACACACAGTCAGTGCTAGGACACTCAGTCCGGTTATACACACACAGTCAGGGGTGGGACACTCAGTCCTGTTGTACACACACAATCAGTGCCGGGACGCTCAGCCCTGCTACACGCATATCGTCAGTGCTGGAACACACAGTCCTTTTATATACACACATTCAGTGCTGGGACACACAGTCCTTTTATATACACACATTCAGTGCTGGGACACTCAGTCCTGTTATACACACACAGTCAGTGCTGGGACACTCAGTCCTGTTATACACACACATTCAGTGCTGGGACACTCAGTCCTGTTATATACACATAGTCAGTGTTGGGACACTCAGTCCTTTTATACACACACAGTCAGTGCTGGGACACCCAGTCCTGTTATACACACATAGTCAGTGCTGGGACACTCAGTCCTGTTATACACACACAGTCAGTGCTGGGACACACAGTCCTGTTATACACATATAGTCAGTGCTGGGACACTCAGTCCTGTTATACACACACATTCAGTGCAGGGACACTCAGTCCTGGTTTTGTACACACAGTCAGTTCTGGGACACTCTGTCCTGTTATACATACACAGTCAGTCCAGGGACATTCATTCCTGTTGTACACACACAGTCAGTGTGGGGACACACGGTCCTGTCATACACACATAGTCAGTTCAGGGACACTCAGTCCTGTTATACACACACAGTGAGTGGTGGGACACGCAGTCCTGTTGCACACACATACTCAGTTGTGGGACACTCAGTCATGTTATACACACACAGTCAGTGCTAGGACACTCAGTCCGGTTATACACACACAGTCAGGGGTGGGACACTCAGTCCTGTTGTACGCACACAATCAGCGCCGGGACGCTCAGTCCTGCTACACGCATATCGTCAGTGCTGGGACACACAGTCCTTTTATATACACACATTCAGTGCTGGGACACACAGTCCTTTTATATACACACATTCAGTGCTGGGACACTCAGTCCTGTTATACACACACAGTCAGTGCTGGGACACACAGTCCTGTTATACACACACATTCAGTGCTGGGACACTCAGTCCTGTTATACACACATAGTCAGTGCAGGGACACTCAGTCCTGTTATACGCACATAGTCAGTGCAAGGACACTCAGTCCTGTTATATACACATAGTCAGTGTTGGGACACTCAGTCCTGTTATACACACACAGTCAGTGCTGGGACACTCAGTCCTGTTATACAAACATATTTAGTGCAGGGACACTCAGTCCTGTTATACACACACAGTCAGTGCAGGGACACTCTGTCCTGTTATACACACACAGTCAGTGCAGGGACACTCTGTCCTGTTATACACAGACAGTCAGTGCTGGGACACTCAGTCCTGTTATTTACACACATTCAGTTCAGGGACATTCATTCCTGTTGTACACACACAGTCAGTGCGGGGAATCTCAGCCCTGTTATGCACGCACAGTCAGTTCAGGGACACTCTATCCTGCTATACACACACAGTCAGTGCTGGGATACTCAGTCCTGTTATTTACACACAGTCAGTGCTGGGAAACTCAGCCCTGTTTATCACACACATTCAGTGCAGGGACACTCAGTCCTGGTTGTACATACACAGTCTGTGCAAGGCACTCAATCCTGTTATACACACACAGCCAGTGCAGGGACACTCAGTCCTGTTATAAACACACAGTCAGTGCAGGGACACTCTGTCCTGTTACACACACATATTCAGTGCAGGGACACTAAGTCCTGTTATACACACACAGTGAGTGGTGGGACACGCAGTCCTGTTGCACACACATACTCGGCTGTGGGACACTCAGTCATGTTATACACACACAGTCAATGCTGGGACATTCAGTCCAGTTATACACACACAGTCAGTGGTGGGACACTCAGTCCTGTTAGACACACAAAGTCAGTGCTGGGACATTCATTCAGTCCTGTTTCCACACACAGTCAGTGCTGTGACATTCATTCCTCTTAAACACACACAGTCAGTCTGGGACACTCAGTCCTGTTACACACACAGTCAGTGCTGGGATACTCTGTCCTGTTATAAACACACAGTCAGTGCTGGGACACTCAGTCCTGTTATACGCACACAGTCAGTATTGGGACACTCAGTCCTGTTATACACACACAGTCAGTGCTGGGACTCTCAGTCCCGTTACGCACACACAGTCAGTACTGGGATACTCAGTCCTGTGAGACACACACATTCAGTACAGGGACACTCAGTCCTGGTTGTACACACACAATCAGTGCTGGGACGCTCAGTCATGTTAAACACACACAGTCAGTGCTGGGACGCTCAGTCATGTTACACACACACAGTCAGTGCTGGGACACTCAGTCCTGTTACACACATAGTCCGTGCTGGGACACTCAGTCCTGTTACACACTCATAGTTACTGCTGGGACACTGAGTCCTGTTACACACACAGTCCATGCTGGGACAAACTGCCATTGCAATACTAGGCCAGTTCTTACCGGTACAGATGTTTGTTTACTTGCGTTTTCAGGAACTTTGATAACATCTTCACTCTGGGGAATTGGGAAATTGCAATGAATCAATTTCTCTGAAGATTAAAAATCAATGCTTGCAATCTTTTTCATAATGAACTTTTGCCAAACTGATTAAAGTATTCAATTTAATAAAAGAAGGAGATAGTGAGCAGCCGTGAGGGAGTGTGAGCGATAGTGACAATGAGTGAGGGATAGTGAGTGATAGTGAGGGATATTGAGGGAGAGTGAGTGTTATTGCAAAAAAGTGAGTGAGAGTGAGGGATAGTGAAAGATAGTAGAAGATATTGAGGGATAGTGACAAATATTGAGGGAAAGTAAGGAATAGCGAGTGTTAGTGAGAAAAAGTGAGGGATAGTGTGATAGTGAGGGAGAGTGAGGGATAGTGAGGGGTAGTGAATGTTAATGGGAAATAGTGAGGGAGAGTAAGGAATCATGAGGGACAGTGAGAGATAATGAGGGAGTGTAAGGGACAGTGAGAAATAATGGGAGATAGTGAGTGATAGTGAAAGAGTGTGCGGGATAGTGAGGGATAGTGAGGGTTGAAGAGGAATGGTGAAGGGTGGTCTCAGTGTATCTGGAGAACTCAAATACAAGGGGGTAAACTCATGCCTCAGCTGGACAAAGCCCTGGTTAAACCACCCCTGGGGTTACAGGGAACAGTTGTGGGAACCAAATCTTAGGAAGGAATCTTACGAGCCTTGGATGGAGTGAAGTCTAGATTTCCCAAAGTCACATTATGCAGAGAGATTACACAAACTGGGCTGGTATTCTTGGGAAGTCTAGATGGTTAAGGGGTTGTTTGATGAAAATTTTTAAGATGTTAACGGGAACAGAGAGAGGGTGATAGAGAGAAGCTATTTACACTGGTTGGAGAGTCTGGGACTCACAGGCAGAGTCTACAAATTAGAGCCAGAGCTTTCAGGAGTGAAATGAGGAAACAATTATTCACACTAAGGGCAGTAGAAGTTTGTAACTCTCTTCCACAAATGGCAATTGATGTTAGATCAATTATTAATTTTAAACCTGAGATTGATCGATTTTTGTTCTCCAAAGGTATTAAGGATCGGGTCAAAGGCAATTGATGGAGTTTGGTCACAGGTCATATTAGTATAATTTATTAAGTATAAATTAATTAAGAAAATAATACATTAATTAACACATCATAAAGATGGCAGGGCAGTTGATGTGTTGTAATTGCAGAATGTGGGAGTTCTTGGACACCAGTGTCACCTCAGGCAAAGACATCTGCATTAAGTGTCAGCGGCTTGAGGAGTGTCTTGAGTTGGAGGCTGAACTGCAGACACTGTGATGCATCAGCGAGGGCAAAAGTTACCTGGACACTTTGTTACAGGATGCAGTCGCACCCCTTAAGTTATAGGGTCTTCTGATTTGATCAGTCGTCAGTGACAGGAGGGTGTGACTGTGAGTGAGACAGGTAAGGGGATTGAGAAGGTATAACTGGAGAGCCTCAGCCCTTGCAACCGTCCAGTAGGTTCAAGGTTCTTGCAGCTTATGGGGACAAAAGCAGGGGCTGCAGGTTGGATAAGCGAGTTGACCAAGGCACTGTGGTACAGGAAGCCATTCAAGTTGGGGGACTTATTCAGAATGTAGTGGTAGTTGGAGACAGTGTTGTCAGGAAGATTGACACAGATCTCTTCATTCATGATCGTAAGTCCAGAAGGCTGTGTTGCCTGCCCGGTGCCAGGGTTCAGGACATATGCTCTGGGCTGTAGAGGAACTTGCAGTGGGAGAGAGAGGATCTAATTGTCATGGATCATGTTAACAACATAGAGAGGAATAGGAAAGAGATTCTGCTTTGGGAGTTTGAGCAAGGAGCTAAATTAAAAAATAGAACCTCAGAGGTAACAATCTCTGGATTATAACCTGAGCCATGAATAAATTGACATAGGGTAAATAAAATTAGAGGGATGAATGTGCAGCTGAAAGACTGGTATGGGAGAAATGGGTTTCGATTCATGGGGCACTGGCACCAGTACAGGGGAAATTGGGAGCTGTACCGTAGGGATGGTTTTCACCAGAACCATGCTGGAAAAATGTTCTGGTGAATCATATAACTAGGACGGTAGAGAGGGCTTTAAATGAAATAGTGGGGGGGTCGGGGCTGGGGAAGGGATCATGTGAGAGGAGATGTAGTAATTCAAAGAGTAACAATGAGATTTTAGAGCAGGATAATGATTGGGTGAAAGTAACCAGAGTGTGGCAGGAAGGGACAGAGAGTACAAATTTAACAGTGCATCAGCAGATAAGGCCAGATTGCAAAAATTGTAAAAAGGCAGCATTAAATGCTCTGTATCTGAATGCACGTGGTATTCGTAACAAAATGGACGATTTATTAGCACTGATAGAAATAAATATGTATGACCTGATAACCATTACAGAGACATGGTTGCAAGGTGACCAAGGCTGGGACCTGAATGTTGAAGGGTAACTGACATTTCAGAATGACAGGAGAAGATGGTGGGTAGCTCTTTTAACCAAGGAGTCATTAGTATAGTCGTGAGATAGGGCAAGATGTTTGGGTAAAGATAAGAAATAGGAAAGGTAAGAGGTCACTTGTGGGAGTAGTTTATTGGCTCCCTAGCAGTAGTTACACTGTAGGTCAGAGCATACAGTAAAAAATAAATGAGGTGGGTAAGAAAAGGATCGTAATAATCATGGGTGACTTTGATCTAAATTAGATTAGATGAATCAGATTGACAAAGGTAGCCTGGATAATGAGTTAATACAGTGAATTCAGGAGAGTTTCTTAAAGCAGCACGTTCTAGAGCCAACCAGGGAACAGGTTATTCTAGACTTGGGAATGTGCAATGAGACAGGATTAATCAATAACCTCACGGTAAAGGAGACTTTAGGTGACAACGATCACCACACGATCGAACTTCACATTCAGTTTGAAGGGGGGAAGTGCGGGTCTAAGACTAGTGTTTCAAACCTGAATAAGGGTAATTATAAGTGTATGTAGGCAGAGCTAGCTAAAGTGAACTGGGAAACTAGGCTAAAAGGTAGGGCAGTACAGATCCAGGGGCAGACTTTTAAGGAAATACTTAATAACACTCAGCAAAGATGTATCCCAGTAAATAAAAACTATTTGAGAAGGAAGCATCATCCGTGGCAGAATAAAGAATGGAAAGATAGTGTCAAATTGAAAGAAACACTGTACAAATCTGCAGAGGTTATTGGTCAGGAGATTGGTCAGATTTTTAGAACCATCAAAGAATGGCTAAAAAATGATTAAGGAGGGAAGAAGTTGAGTATGAGAGAAATCCAGCCAGTAATAAAGAAAGAGATAGAAAGAGTTTCTACATGTATTTAAGTAGGAAAAGAGTAACTAAAGCTAGTGTTGGTCCTCTAGAGAGTGAGTTTGTGGGATTGGTGAGCCAACGGGAAGCAGAGAGTAGGGATAAAGGATGGCACCGATATACAGTCGGGAGGGAGTTGCCCTGGGAGTCCTCAACATCGGCTCTGGACCCCATGAAGTCTAAAGGCATCAGGCCAAACATGGGCAAGGAAACCTCCTGCTGATTACCATGTACCACACTCCCTCAGCTGATGAATCAGTGCTCCTCCATGTTGAACATCACTTGGAGGAAGCACTGAGGGTGGCAAGGATGCAAAATGTACTTTAGGAGTGACCACCACACAGTGATTGTGGAGATGAAGCCCCGCTTTCACATTGAGGATACCCTCCAACCTGCTGTGTGGCACTACCACCATGCTAAATGGGATAGATTTCAGACAGGTCTAGCAACTCGAGACTGAGCATCCATGAGGCACTGTGGGCCATCAGCAGCAGCAGAATTGTACTCAAATACAATCTGTAACCTCATGGCCTGACATATCCCCCTCTCAACCATTACCATCAACCCTGGTTCAATCAGGAGGGCATGCCAGGAGCAGCACCAGGCATACCTAAAAATGAGGTGTCAACCTGGTGAAGCCATAACACAGGACTACTTGTGTGCCAAACAGCTTAAGCAGTAAGTGATAGACAGAGCTAAGTGATCCCACGACCAACAGATCAGATCTAAGTTCTGCAGTCCTGCCACATGCAGTCGTGAATGATGGTGGACAATTCAACAACTCACTGGAGGAGGAGGCTCTACTAATAATAATCAATGATGGGGAAAGCCCAGCACATCAGAGCAAAAGATAAGGCATTTGCTACAATCTTCAGCCAGAAGTGCTGAGTGGACAATCCATCTCGGCCTCCTCTGGAAGTCCCCAGTATCACAAATGCCAGTCTTCAGACAAATCGATTCACTCCACATAATATCAAGAAATGGCTCAAGGCGCTGGAAACTGCAAAGCCTATAGGCCCTGACAATATTCCAGCAATAGTACTGAAGACTTGTGCTCCAGACCTTGTCAAGCCCCTAGCTAAGCTGTTCCAGTACAGCTACAACACTGGCATCTACTTGGCTGTGTGGAAAATTGCCCAGGTATGTCCAGCACACAAAAAGCAGGACAAATCCAACAGGGCCAATTACCGCTCCATTAGTCTACCCTCAATCATCAGTGAAGTAATGGAAGGGGTCATCAACAGTGCTATCAAGTGGCACTTGATTAACAAATAACCTGCTCGCTGACACTCAGTTTGGGGTCCGCCAGGGCCACTCGGCTCCTGATCTTATTACAGCCTTGGTTCACACATGAACAAAAGAGCTGAGCTCCTGAGGTGAGGTGAGTATGACTGCCCTTGACGTCAAGGCTGCATTTGACTGAGTGTGGCATCAAGGAGCCCTATCAAAACTGGAGTTAATAGGAATCAGGTGGAAAACTCTCCACTGGTTGGAGTCATGCCTAGCACAAAGGAAGATGGTTGTGGTTGTTGGCGGTCAGTCATCTCAGCTCCAGGATATCACTGCAGGAGTTCCTCAGGGTAATGTCCTCAGCCCAACCATCTTCAGCTGCTTCATCAATGATCTTCCTTCCATCATAGGGTCAGAAATGGGGATGTTCGCTGATGATTGCACAATGTTCACCACCATTCACGACTCCACAGATAGTGAAACAGTCCATGGCCAAAAACAACAAGGCCTGGACAATATCCAGGCTTAGCTGACAAGTGGCAAGTAACATTCGCACCACACAAATGCCAGGCAATGACCATCTCCAGCAAGAGGGAATCTAACTATTGCCCCTTAACGTTCAATGGCATTACCATCACTGAAGCCCCCACTATCAACATCCTGGGGGCTGCCATTGGCCAGAAACTGAACTAGACTAGCCATATAAATACTGTGGCTACAAAAGCAGGATAGAGGCTAGGAATCCTGCAGCAAGTAACTCACCTCCTGACTCCCCAAAGCCTGTCCACCATCTACAAGGCACAAGTCAGGAGTATGATGGAATACTCCCCACTTGCCTGGATGAATGCAGTTCCCACAACACTCAAGAAGCTCGGCACCACCCAGGGCAAAGCAGCCCGCTTGATTGGCGCCCCATTTACCAACTTAAACATTCACTCCCTCCACCACCGATGCACAGTGGCAGCAGCGTGTACCATCTACAAGATGCACTGCAGGAATTCATCAAGGCTCCTTTGGCAGCACCTTCCAAACCCACGGCCGGTACCATCTAGAAGGACAAGGGCAGCAGATAGATGGGAACACCACCAACTGGAAGTTCCCCTCAAAGCCACCCACCATCTTGACTTGGAAATATATCGCCTTTCCTTCACTGTCACTGGATCAAAATCCTGAAACTCCCTCCCTAACAGCACTGTGGGTGTACCTACACCACATGGACTGCAGCAGTTTAAGAAGGTAGCTCACCACCACCTTCTCAAGGGCAATTAAGGACAGGCAATAAATGCTGACCTAGCCAGTGATACTCACATCCTATGAATGAATAAATAAATAAATAAAATTATGATCTGCATAAATTCTGGGTTGAAATCACAACTGGGAATCAGGAGCAATTAGTGCAACAGGGAAATGGAGAAGAGATGAGAAGAAAAAGCAGGAGAGGGTGAAGAGGTCAGGAGGAAAAGTTTACAGCTTATGGCTTACATCAGATGTTCTAGTGGGTTTGGTGAAGCACAGCAGGAAGGTGATTACTATCCATGTGTTCATTCTGGTAACTGATCGAATTCTGCAAAAAGAAACATTCATTAAACCACGAGTGGAAAGCACCCAGCAATCTTGGGAATTGACAGAAGTAACAAACAATTAGCTAAATCTATGAAGGGAGATTGCAACTATTCCAATGTTCTCTTGGCCAGTTTCCTATCTTCCACTATCTATAAATTCAGCTCATCCAAAACTCTGCTGTCTGCATCCTAACCCCTCCTGAGTCCCATTCACCCTCCACCCGCTATGCTTGCTGACTTACATTGCCTCCTGGCCTGGCAGCACCTTTGTTTTAAAATTCTGCTTCTCATGTTCAAATCCCTCCATGGCCTCATCCACCCCTTAGCTCTGTAATCTCCTCCATTCCATAGCTCTCTGAGAGCTCTGCACTCCTCTAATTCTTCCCTCTTGAGCATTCCTGATCCATGTTCCAACATTGTTAGCTGTGCCTTCAGATGCCTAGGTCTATACTCTGGAATACCCTCCCTAAACCCCTCTTACTAAACCTGAAATGAGGGGATTGATTGTACTATGAGAGAGGCTGAGTAAACTGGGTTTACATTCTCTGGGGTTTAGAAGAATGAGAGGCAATCTCATTGAAACATACAAAATTCTGAAGGGGTTTGATAGGGTGGATGCTGTGGGATTGTTTCCACTAGGTCAGGGAATCTAAAACGCGGGGGCACAGTCTCAGGATAAGGGGCTGATCATTGAGGACTGAGATGAGGAGATTTTTCTCCACTCAAAGGGTTGTGAATCTTTGGAATTCTTTACCCCAGAGTTATAGATTCTCCATCGTTGAATACAGTTAAGGCTGGGAGACAGAGATTTTTGGTCTCTCAGGGAAATAAGGGATATGGGGAGGGGGTGGCAAAATGGAGTTGAAACCCAAGATCAGCTATGATCATATTGAGTAGCACAGCAGACTCGACGGGCTGTGTGGTCAAATCCTGCTCCTATTTCTTACATTCTTGTGACTCTCTATCTCTATCTGTGACCTTTCCATCTTTAAGAATTCTTAAAACCAACCTGTTTGATCAAACTTTGGTCACCTGTCCTAATATATCTTTAATCTTATTGTATCTGATAATGCTCCTGTGAAGCCCTTAGGATGTTTTACTCCATTAGTGATGCTGTACAAATACAAGTTGTTCAGACAGGATAGGACCATCTCTTGACTGGGGGAAATTAAAATCTATCCTGGGAAAGAATATTTCAGTGAGAGAATGGTCAGTTTCTGGGTTAGGGAGGTGCTGGTAATTGGTAATTATCCACAGACTGGAAAGGACCATGGGTATCTCCCTCCATTAGAGAGAGACAATTGGTTATCTATATTGCTGAAAAAAGACATATCGAAGCTTTTAATCAGGACACCCGAGCTGAACTCCTGAGGTGAGGTAAGAGTGACTGCCCTTGACATCAAGGCAGCATTTGACCGAATGTGGCATCAAGGAGCCCTTAGCAAAACTAGAATCAATGGGAATCAGGGGGAAAACTCTCCACTGATTGGAGTCATACCTAGCACAAAGGAAGATGGTTGTGGTTGTTGGAGGTCAGTCATCTCAGCTCCAGGGCATCACTGCAGGAGTTCCTCAGGGTAGTGTCCTCAGCAACAATACCAATATAAGGGGAAAACAACAATTTATCCATGCCAATGCCTCCACCAATCAGAGTCCACTTCCCAACCAATCAGCACTCTCTTCTCATGCAGTATAGATTGTTGTTTTCTCCTTATATTGGTATTCTTGCAAAGTGTCCTGATGAGTGCAAGACGAAAAGCTTCGACTTGTCTCTGGTTATATATAGCCTGAGGGGCATCAATCCGCAAGCACGGGGCAAAACAAGGGGGCAAGCCTCCAGCAACCAGCACTAGATGATGGCAACAGTTAATATTGATTCATTCTTATGTATATGAAATAGAATTCTTCCAGAAGCTAGTATTTTATGATACAGCATATTAGTAACATGTGGCATGACATGATTCGGGCTGAAGAGTTTTGGACATTGTTAAGTTTATAGAGGGCAGAGGATGAGACACTGGCCACAAGAGCAATGGAGTTTGGAGTTAACAATGGTGTAGATGAGGGTTTCAGTGGGAGGTGGATGGAGTGGGGGTGATGTGACAGAGAAAAGTGTGCAAAAGTGGAGGAGATATGCAAACGGAACTCATTGTGGAGGTCTAACAGAACCCCAGGTTCACACAGGTGAGTGAGAAAGAGAAAAGATTCACTGGCTGCTGCTCCTGATGATGAAAAGAAATGGTGTGGATACGGTTACTGGTAGTTGAGGACAGCTGGCGTCTATACACTCGCCCTCAGGATCAGAGAGGGAAAACGGAAGAGAATCTTTCCAATAGCCTTCCTTTGGTGCTAATGGCGCATATGAATCAGAAGGTCATGGGTTCACAGGTTTGATAATATAATCAAGGCTGACACACAAGGGGCAGTACTGAGGGAGAGCTGCACTGTCGGAGGGTCATTACTGAGGGAGCGCCACACCGACGGAAGATCAGTACTGAGGGAGTGCCGCACTGTCAGAGGGTCAGTATTAAGGGAGTGCTACACTGTCGGAGGGTCAGTATTATTGGAGTGCCACACTGTCAAAGAGTCAGTACTGAGGGAGTGCTCCACTGTCGGAAGTGCTGTCTTCAGGATGAAATGTTAAAACGAGGTTCCATTTGCCCTCTCGGGTGGATGTAAAAGATTCCATGGCACCATTTCGAGAAAGCACAAGGAACTTCTCTCCACTATCCTGGCCATTATTTATTTCTCAGCCAATATCACTAAAACGGATAAACTGGTCATTGTGACAATCTCTAATGTGTTGCCCACATTACAAACAGTGATTACACTCCAAAGTACTTTATTGGCTGTAAAGCACTTTGCAATGTCCTGAAATTATGAAAAGAGCATTAGAATTACAAGTCTTCCTTTGTGACTATTATCAATTGCGTTCTGTCTCTGGTGAGTAAATGACGGTAACATGTGGGCCAAGCTGAAAATATTAGAACTCATCATTGTCTAACCATCTCTCCCACACTCCCTCCGACCAGGGTTATCCTGAAGATTGCAGTCTTTGGTTTAGTGGAAAGTCATTTAAATTTGCTTTTTGCTTCTCTTTTTTAAAAATATTATCTGATTTTTTTCCCCTCTATTCAGGTCAACTTTCCAATCTCCTTTCTCTCCCACTCCCACATCTTTCTTTCTCTCTCTCTCTCTCTCTGTCACTTCCTCCCCCACCTCTTTCCCTGCCCTCTTGCACACTTTCTCTCTAAACTCTCTCTCCCTCCGTCCCACCCTCTCCCTCTCTCTTTTTATCTCCCAAACTCTCCTCCCTCCCAACCATTCTCTCCCCCTCTCCCCCTCACTAGGCGACACATCATCATTCTCAGTGCGGTGGGGGTGAGTGAGGGGCTCAATTGATCCTCGTTCCATCCACTGGTGTTTCTACATGGTGTTATGCTTTGTTGCAGCAATGCACCTGGAAAACAAGGTCTCGCCCTACGCGTGTGCACGTAAGGGGGTTGCCAAAGGCACCCCTGCCCCGAGGTCAGCAGTGTGACCATGGTAATGGAGAGCAAAGTGAGAGGGAAGAGACACAATGTCAGGGCACTGCCATCTCACCACACACAAGCTCAGAGTGGGAGTACTAGTCCAACACAAAGCGAGCATTAATGCTCAAATTATACATTTAAAACACAATACCCTGTCAAAAAAGACTTGGACAGAGAAGTCCCAGCACATCACCAAATGCTGCTGCATTTTCACTTTGGCGCCTCGTCCTTTATTGATTTATATCGAGGCCCATACACTGATGAGCTGGCCTCAGGACCCTGCCTCCAGCCAAATGGGCAGGGCAGGACCCCCACTGTTTGCCCCCCCCGCCCCCACCCTGAACTGCCCTGTCTCAAAGGGCCCCACACTCCGACAAATGGCAATCAGAAACCTGACAACACATCAATTTCAAATATTTCAACACTTTACATAGGAAAAATTAATCGTGTTCCCAGTTTCCCGACAGCACTTGGGAATTAACAGGATCCTGAGAGATTACCAGGAGTCACACACGAGAGTAAAGTAATGTATCTTACCTCCTATTCAGTGTCTTTCCTTCTGCTCAAGCGTTAACCCAATGTGAAGAAGGGAGAAAAAAAGGGCTAAAATCCCATGACATCAGCAATTTGCTGATTGCTAGAATGAGATAAGAATCTGCAGCCTCCCAGGGCCATTTACTTATCAACTTCACTTCAACAAACATTGAGCCACAGATTTTGTTAAACATTTGCCTGAAACTGTGCTGCTGTTTATTAGGGAGACTTAGTAGGAACATTAGGATAAGGAGGAGGCCATTCAGTCCCTTGAGCCTGTCCCACCATTCAGAAATGCTAATCTGCACCTCAACTCCTCCTTGTTTCCATATCCTTTAATCCCCTTGTCCAACAAAATTCTGTCAAACATCTCAGATCTGAAAGTGACTCCCAGGATCCAGAGCTTTTTGAGGGCAAGAGAGTTCCAGATTTCCACTCCCCTTTGTGTGAAGAAGTGCTTCCTGACATCACCCTGGGCAGCCTGGCTCTGCCCCTTTGTTCTGGACACCTCATCCCAGCCACCCAACCCCCACCCAGCTGAAAACAGAGTTTCTCTCCATCGACCCTATCAATTCCTTTAATCTTCTGAAAACACCTCAGTTAGACCTTGTACATTTTTAAATGAAATGTTTCTCTCAGTTGGAAGAAGAGAGATGACTGCCAGAAATCCAGGGCAGAGTTAATTCAGACACATGTTCAGGGCCCCTCCTGATCTTGAGGCCAAGTCTGTTATGGTGTGAAGAGGGTTTGGGGCCCCAGGACAGAAGGGAGTTTCCCATCACCTCACTCAACTCTCAACACCAGCCCCCACACCACCCACCCCGCCCCCCTCCCAACAACAATCACTTACATTAGCATAGTACCTTTTACATAATAAAATGCCCCAAAGTGCTTCACAGGAGAAATTTGATAATGAGCCACATAAGGAGCTATTTGGATAGGTGACTAATAACAAGTGAAAGAGGTTATAGGGAATGTTTTAAATGAGGAGAGAGGTGAAGAGGTTTTGGGGGTGGGGGGAGAATTCCTGAGCTTAGGGCCTTGGCAGCTGAAGGCATACCCAACAATGGTGGAGCAAAGGAAATCAGGGAAGAGCCAGAGATCAGATTTTTGCTGCAATATGGGTCAAAAGTTCATCTTGTGATCAAATATAAAGTCAGAGTTGTGAACAGTCTGGTTTCAATCTGAGACAGTTGCCAGGGAGACAGGGCTGGGTCGAGGCACTAGGGAACAGAGTCTGTGATCGAGGCAGAAAACAGCTTCGAAATACCTATCTGGGAAAAATTATGATCATCTGTATTCGATGTCAGACAAGCAATCTGACATTAAATCAATGGAGAAAATTTACAGCACCTAAGGAGGCCATTCAGCCTATCTTTTGTCAGAAAAGAGTGATCTAACCGGCTTCCATTTCCCAGCTCTTGGTTTGTAACCTTGGAGGTTACAGCAGACCAAAGTGTTTTATAAACATATTGAAGGTTTCTGCTTCTACCACTCTTGCAGGCAGTGAGTTCCAGATCCCCACCACCCTCTGCATGAAAAATATTGTTTCTCAATTCCCTGCTAATCCTTCAATCAATTATATTAAATCTATGACCCCTGGTTATTGACCTCTCTGCTAATGTAAGCAGGTGCTTCCTATCCACTCTATACAGGCCCCTCGTAATTTTATAAACCTCAATTAAATCTTCCCTCTGTCTCCTCTGTTCCAAAGCAAACATTCCCAGTCTTCTCTCAGCTAAAATTCTCCAATCCTGGCAACATCCTTGGTAAATCTCCTGTGTACTCTCTTTAGTGTGATCACATCCTTCATGTAATGCAGTGACCAGAGCTGTATGCAGTACTCTGGCTGCGGACTAACTAGTGTTTTATACAGTTCTAGCACTACCTCCCTGCTCTAAGCGTTGGCTAATAGAGGAAAGTTTCCCATCTGCGCTCTAAACCAGATCACCTACCTATCCTGCTGGAATATAACATCCAGGAGTGTATATTTTGACTCTTTACATCACACAATGATGTCAAGTGACTACCTCCAGGAGTAACCACTGCCGCTTGGGGGTATTTTGAGGACCAGGGCAGATCTTATACGATAAGACCAATCATTCCATGGGGTCAGCCAAGTAAGGAATTCACGCCACAGAGAACAGAACCAGTTCCGGTTAGTTTCTCGATTGTCCAGAGACGCTTGCAAATAATTTCATTTGATATGATATTCTATTACTTAAACATACAGCAACACTCAAGTAACAACAGGAGTATAATGTCTGCAAAGTAACATAGGATCCCCGGGGACCAGGTGTATCTCCTCCATAGGTCCTCAGCCAACCCTTTGGGGCTCAGGCTAATGGGGGGGATCATATTTGGATAAAAGTCTCTTGGTTTGCACGAAGCAAACCTCAACGCCATCATCCGCCACACTGCAACTGGACAGTCCCCTGTCTCTGGGGGGTTACTATTGTCCATCCACGGAACTGCTTTTGTTAGGTGCTGGGCTCTAAATTGATGGTCATTGACTTTTATATCCTCATGACCATTTGAAAGGATCGAGGATGCCCTTAGCCGCTTGGCAGCTTTGCAGAGATCTGTACTTGGAAGGATGCTCACTGACTACCCCATGTCGAGAGTATACATTTCCCATTTTTTTTAAGTGGTGGCAGACCTCAGGCTTAAAATAATTGTGGCTATTCTCAGCCAGTCACCTTTAGACATCAACCGTGTCAATGCCAGAATGCAGCGATGCTCCTGGTGGAACAAAAAGGGAGACGCGGCACACTGTGGTATAAAACAGCCAAAATTCCTGCAGCTACAGTAACTAGCTCTCAACTCCACACATTATCGAAATGGGGAGGAAGATAGGTAGCAACCTCTGAACTCGATGCCAAGGCTAGACGCTGTGATGAAGGCATTCTAGCCAAAACCTCCCACAAATCTGGATGTGTTAAGTGGAGATACCAGACCAAAGAGAGTCAGGGTTACTCCTGCTATGATCTGTAGGCATAAACTCCATGGTCCCTCTGTTCCTCTACAATGCCCAGTATCCTACCATTTATTGTGTATTCCCTTGCCTTGATGGTCCTCCCCAGATGAGTTACCTCACACTTTTCGAGTTTGAGTTCCATTTGCCACTTTTCTGGCCACCTACCCAGGCCAATGATATCTTCCTACAGTCTACAGCTATCCTCCTCACTATCAACAAATTTCCTATGATCTGTAAACTTCTTCATTATGCTTCTGCTTTTAGCTCTAAATCATTGATATACCAGGAACAGGAAGGGATCCGCACTGAGCTCCGTGGAATCTCACAAGAGATTCTTCGAGTCACAGAAACGCCTGTCACCCATCACTCTTTGCTTCATGACACTTTAATTTCAAGACAGTGAAGGGCTGGAGAGAGATAGTCTCCCCTCTCCCACTCTGCAACCACCTTCCCCTTCTCCATTGCTCCCTTCCCCATTCTTCCCACCTCACCAACACTCAGGAAGCCAGGACTGGGACAAACCTTCAGTAATTCACTGAGAAGACAAGCGTTAAATCTTTTCCAAAAAGGCCTTTAAATAATGGCAATACATTGCCCTGATTTCAATGTGGGATTAATATGATATGTATATTAATATTATATGTATTAAACAAATGCCTTGATTTTAAAATTTTCATCTTTGTTTTCAAATTCGTCCATGACCTCACCTGTTCCCTCCATTCCCTTCCCTTTGTTATGTCCCCCAGCCCCACAAACCTCTGAGATCTCTGCACATCGCTGCACCAGGGGTGGCCGTAGTTTGAGCTACCTGCTGGGCCCTAAACTCTCTGACTCTTTCCTCCTTTAAGATGCTTCTTAAAAGCAACTGTCCTAATATCTCCTTATGTGGCTCAGTGCCAAATTTGATCTGATTTACACTCCTTTGAAGCACCTTGACTGTTTTACGCTGGTTAAAGGTGCTATAGAAATGCAAGTGGTTATATTGGGGTCCCCTGGGAGGCAGTGCAGGTTTGCGGAAACTGGAGAAGAAATTTGTTCAAAAGCCCTGAGTGATAAAGGGTTTGATTGGCCAAGGCTAGTCCATGTTCCAGGCTGAATTTCCTGTATTGTGCTAGGCTCCATGTTTCCTGCACCTGGGGAGGTTTGCAGCACCTGACTGTAGATTCCCCTTGAGCACAGCTGCATTCGACTTGTTCCCCAGTGCACATCAGGGCACAGTGACAGCTGAAGAGTTATCTTTCAATTTTGTCGTATTCATTCACAGAATGAGAGAAAGGCCAGCATTTATTGCTCATCCCTGATTGCCCTTGAGAAGGTGTCATAGAGTTATGGAATCATAGAGATCTACAGCACAGAAAAAGGCCCTTTGGCCCATCGAGTCTGCGCCAGTCAAACAAGTACCTAACTATTCAAATCCCATTTTCCAGCACTAGGCCCATAGTCTTGTACGCCATGGCATCGCAAGTGCACATCCAAATACTTCTTAAACGTTATGAGGGTTTCTGCCTCGACCACCCTTTCAGGCAGTGGTGAGCCACCTTCTTGGGAGAATCTAGAACTAGGGATCACTGTTTAAAAATAAGGGGTTGCCCATTTAAGACAGAAACAAAGAGAATTTTTTCCTCTGAGGGTCAAGAGACTTTGGAACTCTCTTCCTCAAAAGGCAGTGAAAGCAGAATCCTTGAATATTGAATATTTTTAAGGCAGAGACGGATAGACTCTTGATTAACAAGGGGCAAAGGTTATTGACAGTAGGCAGGAGGTTACAATCAGATCAGCTATCAAGGGCAACCAGGGATGGGCAATAAATGCTGGCTCAGCCAGCGCAGCCTACATCCCATGAATGAATATATATTAAAAAAATCTTCTGAATAGCAGTGCAGGCATGAAGGGCTGAAAGGCCTACTTCTTTTTATAAAATGATCTTATTTCTTATGATCTTAGGTGAAAGAGATGCCATTGCTGTGCCATTCATTAAAGGTTGATTCACAATGCAAGGCTAAGAGTACTTAATGAATATTCTGTATGAGTGTTTACTAAGGAGGAGGAGACGGACAAAATATCACTCGAGATGGAGGTAGTGAGGTAATGGATGGGGTGGAAATTGAGAGACAGGATGAACTGGAAAGACTGGCTATGCTTAGAGGGATAGGTCACCTGGTCTGGATGGCTTACATTCCTGGTTGCTAAGGGGAGTGGGAGTGGAGATAGCGGAAGGGCTTGCCATAATCTTCCAACCTTCCCTAGATATGGAGGAGGTACCACAGGATTGGAGAGTGACAATTATTCAAGAAAAGGTGCAAGGACAGTCCTGCATCTGGCCCATAGCCCTGCAGCTTACAGCACTTAAGGTGCAGATCCAGGTACTTTTTAAAAGACTTTAGAGTTTCTGCCTCTACCACCAACTTGAGCAGCTAATTCCAGACACCCACTACCCTCTGCATAAAAAAGTTCTTCCTCATATCCCCCCTACACCTTCTGCCACTTATCTTGAATCTATGTCCCCTGGTTCTAGAATTCTCCATCAAGGGAAACAATTTTATCCTGTCCACTCTTTCTATTCCCCTCATAATTTTGTACACCTCAATCAAGTCACCTCTCAGCCTTCTTCGTTCTAAGGAAAATAACCACAACCTGTCCAAGCTCTCCTCATGGCTACACTTTTCTAACCCTGGCAACATTCTTGTAAACCCCCTCTGCACTCTCTCCAGAGCTATTACGTCCTTCTTGTAATGTGGTGACCAGAACTGCACACAATACTCCAGTTGTGGCCTCACCAGTGTTTTATACAATTCCAACATTATATCCTTATTTTTATATTCTATACCTCTGCCAATGAAGGAGAGCATTCCATATGCCTTCTTTACAACCTTGTCTACTTGAACTGCTGCCTTCAGGGACCTGTGTACATGTACGCCAGGGTCTCTCACTTCATCTACCCCTCTTAGTATATTCCCATTTATTGTGTAATTCCTGTAAATGTATGACCTCACACTTCTCTATGTTAAAATCCATCTGCCACTTTACCGCACACTCCACCAACCCATCTATATCATTTTGGAGATTATGGCTATCCTCTACACTATCCACTACTCGGCCAATCTTTGTGTCATCTGCAAATTTCCCAATCGTGCCCCCCACGTTCACGTCCAAATCGTTAATATATAACACAAACAGCAAGGGTCCCAACACCAAGCCCTGTGGAACACTACTTGAGAAAACTTTCCATTCACAAGGGCATCCATTGACCGTTACTCTTTGTTTCCTGTTACAAAGCCAACCTTTTATCCAGTTTGCCACATTACCCTGAATCCCATGGGCTTTTACTTTCCTGACCAATCTGCCATGTGGGACCTTGTCAAATGCCTTGCTAAAATCCATGTACACAACATCCACTGCACTACCTTTATCAACCCTTCTTGTCACTTCCTCAAAGAATTCAATCAAACTTGTGAGGCAAGACCTTCCTTTAACAAATCCATGCTGACCATCCCTGATAGTCCATGCCTTTCCACATGACAGTTAATCCTACCTCTCAGGATTGATTCTACTAATTTGCTCACCACTGATGTAAGACTAACTGGCCTATAATTGTTTGGCATTTCTTGACTCATCGAATTGAATTTTTCGATGAAATAACAGAGAAGGTTGATGAGGGAATGCAACGGATGCTGGTTAACAAAACAGGCTTATCGAATGGGAAGTTCAGTGTCAGCTTGGGTAAAAAATTGGCTTAAGGGCAGGAAACAGCGAGTTGTGGTAAATGGTTGTCTTTCAGAGTGGAGAGTGGTAGACAGCGGTTTTTTTCCAAGGGTCAGTGTTCAGACCATTGCTTCTTTTCATATATATAAATGTCTTGGATATTGAAATGCGGAGTAAAATTTTTAAATTTGCCAATGATTTGATACCTTTGAGCTTAGCAGAACACGTCGAGAGCATAGTTAGCAGAACATGTGGGGGCTTGGGCTTCATAAATTGAGGGATTGAGAAGCTGGGGTTGCTCACCTTGGAGCAAACAGATTGAGGAGAGATTTGATAGAGACGTACGAGAATAAGACAGGTCTTGATAAGGTGGACAAAGAATAGCTTTTCCTATTGACTAATGTACAAGGGCCAGGGGACATGGATTTAAGGTTTTGGGCAAGAATAGGAGGGAAATGTGAGGAAGAACTTTTTTTTTTTTACACAGCCAGTGGTGATGACCTGGAACTTGCTGCTCACAAGGAGTGGAAGCGGAGACAATCAATGATTTCAAACGGAAATTGGATGGGCACTTGAGGGAAATAAAGTTGCCGGGCTACAGAGTGGGAAATCAGACTGACTGGATTGCTCTACAGAGAACCAGCATGGATTTGATGGGACAAATGACCTCCTGTGCCATAATGATAATGACTCAATATCATCCAAAACACTGCACCTCCAACCATGAAGCGCTCCCTCGGTGCTGAAAGCGCTCCCTCGGTGCTGACCCCCCGACAGCGCGGCGCTCCCTCGGTGCTGACCCTCCGACAGCGCGGCGCTCCCTCGGTGCTGACCCTCCGACAGCGCGGTGCTCCCTCGGTGCTGACCCTCCCTCAGCGCGGTGCTCCCTCGGTGCTGACCCTCCGACAGCGCGGCACTCCCTCGGTGCTGACCCTTGAAGTATGCATTGATCAGATCCACTCTGCCTTTATACGCTGACACTGATTGGATTAAAGTCAGTGTCCTTTACAGCATGCCTGAGGCCCATCACCCTGGCTGCAAACTCCATCCCACCAGCACCACCCCATGTACCCTTCTCCCAACTCCCCTAAGCCCAGTCTGCACGCCCCTCACTAAACCCCCACCCTCCCCACATAGCCCAAACTAACTGGTTACATCTAACAGCACAAACACACACTGGTTTCAAGATCTTTTATTTATAAATATTCACATTGCACATGAATACTTGCTCCATTTCTGCAAAGTTCCTGTGCATTACCGGCTGGGACTGGCTTCAGCCTCATGGGGCAGGCACGAGAAATGACAAACATTATGGTTTGTCGCCCGAGATCAGTAGGTGCTCCCTGACCTGGTTACCGAGAGACGAGATCTCCCTGGCACCAGTCAGCTTCACCTTTAACCCCACCCACCACAGATACTGCAAACCCACCCCGTGATCCTCTTAAACCTGCAGGTGAGTGTGGGGCCAGAGTGGGGGTGGTATGGGGAGGGCGGGGAAGTAGGGGGGGTGGGGAAGGGAGACCGGGGAGGGGGTGGGCAGAAGGCCTGGTGGGGGGGAGGGGTAAGGAGGGAGAGAGGGAGGGGAGTGGGCACACAGAGATGTGGTGAGGAAGGAGAAGAGTGGGGGTGGGGGGGAACCATTTTAGGCCATTCTGCAATAGCTAAACTCCCCAATTCACACGAGGACTTTGCAGCCAACAAGCACCCCAGCACCCACCACCCCACCATGTACCCAGGTTCAGGACCAGGCAGCCCATGCCCCACAAACACCCAACATGTTGGGATGGGTCTCAGACTGGTTGCTAAGGAAACAGGTGAGCAGTTTGATAGTTTAACAGTCATAACATTTCAGATTGATTCAAATTATACAAAAAAAATCAAACATCTCTCATGAAACAAATGTGATGTGAACTGGAATACAAGGTATTGTTTAGTGATAAACTTGCCTGCTCCTAACTATTGTAGGACAGGGAAATACTGTTGCCACCAACCAACTCTCCTTAGTAACCACCGACTCTTTACATCATCTGTATGGGTGTCGTGACCTGGTCAGAGAGTGGCCAGTCCACTACTAATACCCCAAACTTTAATCTGAAGATCTTCCTGAGATGGGTTGATAAGGGTCTGCTCAATGTCTCTTGCGATTGGCTGGTTTATTCATGTTAATGCTGACCAAGCAGGTTAACATCGGCCCTACCGCATGATGACACCTTCCCCCTTATTACCCCCCATCCCACACACTCTGGCCTCACAGAACATGGAGGGGCAGAAAGCCAGATCCTTGCCCCTACCCCACTCCCGTTTATAGCTTAGGTAGCTGGGCTCAGTGTTTAACTGACCCAGCCACATGAAATCAGTCTACCTCAGGGGACAGTAACCCCCACTAGACTGTGGCTAATGTCTTTTTACCTGCCCAGTAATGGGGCAAGAAGTGACAGGTGCAAAACAGGACCTCAAACAGGCAGGAGGTAATCCTCCTACCTCCAGCCATGAGCCCCACAACCATCAAACCACCTTCCGCCACGCTCCAGTTCTCCCCCCACCGGGGTTGCTGTGATAGTCAAAGGGTTTGGTCGGGGGTGGGGGGGGAGCAGTCTGGCTGGGGGTGGGGTAACCAAGGCACTGAGACAGGAGATTCCATCCTTCACCTGAGCATTGATATCGAGTGAACAAACATTCCTGGGAGAAAATCACTAGCACCAAATCTTCGAGACCTCAAAACTCTGTCAACGCCTTGGCGAACGCTGACTGACCGAGCACTCCAAACACAAAAACAAAACTTTACTTTTTAAAAAAAATGTCCCGGCGTTTCTTGGCCGATCAGATATTTTGAAATCCTGGGAACAGTTTCCTCTCTTTCAGATACAGAAATCCAACTGGCAGATTCACTGTACAGTATATAAAAAAGAAACAGTCTGAAAACAGCAAATCTTGCTTCACTCCTGGGATTGGGGGAAGGGGGCGGGTGGAAGGGGATGGCTGTTCAACCAGGAGGGGTATCACTTGAGCAATTCTGTGCACATCACTGGAATGTGAGTGTGTTTGATTGAGGGGTGAGCTTCCTCGTTGCTAATCACCAAGTGTGAGCTTGGTGCACAAAGGTTTCTATTTATTAAGATTCCTTGTTCCTCTGGTCTTCAGGAGTGGACACTGGGCTAAGCAAGCAGCCTGATCACTCCGTTGTCAGATCCCAGCAGGAGCAGGCGCTTGGCGGGAAGGATCCCCAGGCTTGTCAGTGTCCCGCGGAAGTTCTCGGAGCTCAGTTTGTTCATGGCAACTGGGGCCGAGGTGCCCAACAGCGAGTAGATTCCAATGCGATTGGCCGCCGTGCCGGCTACAATCTCATTACCATGGAGATCGAAAGTGTGCACGGGGTCAGAGGGTGACCTGTAATGGTGGAAAGGCTTCTGGTCGGACTCTTTCCAGATAGTGAGGCAGTGATCAGTCGAGGAACTGACCACAACATTCCCTTCCGCGGTCTGAGCAAAGGAAAAGGAAAACTGAATGAGTGGCAGGACAGCAACAACCACCTGCATTTATATAGCACCTTTAAAGCAGCACAACACCCCAAGGAGCTTAACGAGTGCATTCTCAATAAAGACATTTTTGACATTGACTCAGAGGGAGCAGAGTAGGAGACAGGTGACCAGCAACTTGGTCAAAGATGTAAGTTTGAGGGAGGCTCATAAAAGGAGGTGAAGAGGTTTAGAGGAGGAATTCCAGAGCTTTTGGTTTACTAGGGGCGATTCAAACAGGTTGTTATGTTTCAGTTTTAAACATCTACATTTATTCAGCCTTGACAGATGTTGCAGCGATTGAGAGGTTCCACAGGGCTGGCACTTGGGTTAAACTCCTCATGAAGAAGACCTGATGGGACAGGTTGGTGAGTGAGGCCAGTGAACCATGGACCCAGGGGCCAGTCACCATCATGACTGCTGCTGCCATGTTTACCCTTCTGTGAAACTTTAGCCAAAATAAAAACACTCCCTCGCCCACGCACTGGCCCACATAATGCAAACACAACTCATTTAACCCTCGCCAGCCTGTAACACGACAAATTATACACCGGAAGCCAGTGGGGGTGGAGCTGGACAAGCAGACAAGTGTTAGACAGTTCAAATCCCACCAGGAGAAATTGGGAAACTGAATCCAGTAAATCAGTTGATCACCCAGCACCAAATGAAACAACTGTGCCAACTGTCAGATCACCGTTAAAACCCAACTGATTCGCTAACGTCCTTCAGGGAAGGAAGCCTACTGTCTTCACCTGGTCTGTGCCCATGTATGACTCCAGTCATAAGAGTAATTTACAAGGCATGAGGTGGCCATTGAGCTCTTGCTAGCTCTCCGTGGAGCAATCTAGTCAATCCCACTCCCCCTCTCTACCCCTGTAAGTTTATCTCCCTCAGACCCATCAATTTCCTTTCAAAATTATTTATCATCTCTGCTTCCACCACCCTCATTGACAGTGAGTTCCAGCTCATCACCACTCGCTGGGCAAAAAAAGTTCTTCACATTTGCCCTGCATCTCTTGCCCAAAACCTTAAATCCATGTCCCCTGGTCCTTGTAGCATCAACTGATGGGAATGGTTTCTCCTTGTCTGCCTTACCTAAACCTGTCATAATCTTGTACACCCGTGTCAAATCTCCCTCAATTTAATTTCTCCAAGGAGAACAGTCTTAGATTCTCCTACCTAACCTTGTTGATAAAACCTTTCAACCTTGGAACCATTCTTGTAAATCTCCTCCGCATCTTGTCAAGAACCTTCACATCCTTTCTAAAATGTGGTGACCAGAACTGGATGCAATACTGTAGTTGGGGCCTAACCAGAGCTTCATAAAAGTTCAGCATAACATAAGGCTGAGATAGATTTTTGATCTCGCAGGGATTCAAGGGAAATGGAGCGCGAACAGGAAAGATGAGGCGAGGCAAAAGATCAGCTATGATCAGACTGAATGGCGAGGCAGGCTCGAGGGCCGGCTGGTCTTCTTCTGCTCCTTTCTTTTTACGTTTGAACAATTTTTTTATTTGTTCTCGGGATGTGGGTGTCGCTGGCTAGGCCAGCATTTATTGCCCATCCCTAATTGCCCTTGAGACGGTGGTGGTGAACTGCCTTCTTGAACCATTGCAGTCCATGTGGTGTAGATACACCCACTGTGCTGTTAGAGAGGGGGTTCCAAGATTTTGACCAAGTGACAGTGAAGGAACGGCGATATATTTCCAAGTCAGGATGGTGAGTGGCTTGGAGGGGAACTTCCAGGTGGTGCTGTTCCCATCTACCTGCTGCCCTTGTCCTTCTAGATGGTAGTGGTCATGGGTTTGGAAGGTGCTGTCGAAGGAGCCTTGGTGAATTCCTGCAGTGCATCTTGTAAATGGTACACACTGCTGCTACTGTGCGTCGGTTGTGGAGGGAGTGAATGTGAGAGTTGGTTTAAGTTAGTGGTCCCACACCAGGGTTGATGAAATTGTCCTTGGGGAAGGGTGATAAATATCAGTCTTTCCAACAATGCCCACATCCCAAGATTGGAAATAAACCTTTCCATGACTGAATTTAGTCACTGTGATAACCCTCCCTCCCTCCCCCTAGTTACTGATTCACTAACCAGTGACAATCCTCACTCCGTCTCCCTAGTTACCGATTCACTAGCCAGTGATAATCGCCACTCCATCTCCCTAGTTACTGATTAAATAACCAGTCACAATCCTCACTCAGTCTCCCTAGTTACAGGTTCACTAACCAGTATAATCGTCACTCTGCTCCCTAGTTACCAATTCACTAGCCAGTGACAATCCTCACGGTCTGTCTAGTTACCAATTCACTTACCAGTGACAAGCTTCACTCTGTCTCCCTAGTTACTGATTAAATAACCAGTCACAATCCTCATTTTGTCTCCATAGTTACCGATTCACTAGCCAGTATAATCGTCGCTCTGTTCCCTGGTTACTGATTCACTAAGGAGTGAGAACAATCTGCGTTCATAGTGTTAATAGTCTTTAAAGAATTATTACAGTTTACAACAACTATGTATTCCTTCAAGGCACAAAAACCCAAATAGAAAAGTCAGTCAACTGCAGCTAGCAAAGAAAGTTAAGGATTGTATAAGATTAAAAGGAAAGGCTTATAAAGTTACCAGAAACAGTATTAAACCTGAGGATTGGGGGGGTGGTTTAGAATACAGCAAAGGAGGACCAAGAAACTGATAAAGAAAGAGAGAATAGAATATGAATTAAACTAGCAAAAAACATAAAAACAGACTGTAAAAGCTTCTATAGGTTTGTAGAAAGGAAACGTTTGGTGGGTCCAATACAGGCAGGTCAGGAGAATTCATAATAGGGATAAGAGAAATGGCAGAGAAGCTAAATGATTACTTGGTGTCTGTTTTCAGAGGAAGATACAGGCTCCCAGAATTAGAGATCCAAGGGACTAGGGAGAATGAGAAGTTGAAGGATATTAGGATTAGTAAAAAGATTGTATTGGAGAAATTAATGGGGCTGAAGGTTGATAAGTCCCCAGGAGCTGATATTCTGCATCCCAGGGTGTTGAAAGAGGTTGCTATAGAGATAGTGGATGCTTTGTGATCATCTATCAAAATTCTATAGATTCTGGAATGGTTCCTGCAGATTGGAGGTGGCAAATGTCACCCCACTATTTAAGAAGGGAGGGAGAGAGAAAACAGGGAACTACAGACCTGTTAGCCTTACATCAGGAGCAGGGAAAATGCTGGCATCTGTTTTAAAGGATGTGATTAATGGATACTTGGATAACCATGATCTGATTGGGCATAGTCAGCATGGATTTGTGAATGGGAAATCATGTTAGATGAACCTGTTGGGAGTTTTTTGAGGATGTTACTAACAGAATTGTTAAAGGAGAGTCAGTAGGCATAATATACTTGGATTTTCAGAAGGCTTTTGATAAAGTCCCCCACAGGAGGTTGATTAGCAAATTAAAAGCAAATGGGATAGGAGGTAATATACTGGCATGGATTAAGAATTGGTTAACAGGCAGAAAACAGAGAGTAGGAATAAACGGGTCATTCTCGCATTGGCAGGCTGTGACTAGTGGGGTACCACAAGGATCAGTACTTGGGCCCCAGCTGTTCACAATATATATCACTGATTTGGTTGTGGGGACCAGATGTAATATTTCCAAGTTTGTGGATGATACAAAGCTAGACAGGAATGTGTGTTGTGAGGAAGATGTAAAGCGGCTACAGGAGGATTTGGACAGACTTAGTGAGTGGGCAAGAACATGGCAGATGGAATATGATGTGGTGGAAAAATGTGAGGTTATCCACTTTGGTAGGAGGAGCAGATGTGCAGAGTATTTCCTAAATGGTTAGAGATTAGAAAGTGTAGATGTACAAAGGGACCTGGGTGTCCTTGTCCATAACTCACTGAAGGCTAACAGCAGGTGCAGCAGGCAATTAGGAAGGTTAATGGAATGTTAGCCTTTATCGCAAGAGGATTTGAGTACAGGAGTAGTGAAGTCTTGCTTCAATTGTATAGAAGCTTGGTTAGCCTGCACCTGGAGTACTGTGTGCAGTTTTTGCCACCTTACCTCAGAAAGAATATTATTGCCGTAGAGGAAGCGCAACAAAGGTTCACCAGACTTGTTCTGGGGATGGTGGGACTGTTTTATGAAGAGAGATTGGGGAAACTGGGCCTGTATTCTCCAGAGTTTTAAAGAATGAGAGGTGATCTCTTGAAACCTACAAAATACTTAAAGGAATAGGCAGGGTAGATGCAGGTAAGGTGTTTCCCCTGGTTGGGGAGTCTAGAACCAGAGGACAGAATTTCAACATGAGGGGGAAGCCACTTACAACCGAGATGAGGAGAAATTTCTTTACTCAGAGGGTTGTGAATCTTTGGAATTCTCTACCGCAGAGGGCTGTGGAAGTTCAGTTATTGAATATGTTTAAGGGAGAGATTGACAGATTTCTAAATACCAACGACATAAAGGAATATGGGGATAGTGTGGGGAAAAAGGCATGAAGTGGATGATCAGCCATGATCATATTGCATAGCGGAGCAGGCTCGATGAGCTGAATGGCCTAATCCTGCTCCTATGTTCACCCTCTCCAGAAGTTGCCTGGTTTTGACAATTCTTTAAACTCTGAGTATTCCTTCAATTTCCCTTTGGAAAGTTACTATTCAATATGCTGCAAGATTCTAGCTCATTGGAGAAGAGTTTGTGGGTGGGCATTGGTTAGTCTCAGGGAAAAGAGGGAGCAGTCATCAATCTGTGATCAGTACCATCAAACATTTCAGAGGGAAATGGTTTAATGAAAGTTTTCCATCAATCCCCTTTCTGACCACCAATTCCCCAAGTGTGGAATGATTCAGTGTTTGGAAAAAGGGGGGGTTGTGTGATTGCGTGCAGAAGGGTCCAGTGCCCAGGGTACAGTGTTTCACACAGCGTTTAGCAGCGGGATAATCAGTGACTGTGCCAAAGATCAGTGTGAAAACCAGGGAATGATTCAGAGCAGAATGTCAGTGCCCAAGTCTGGGGTTGAAGGGGTAGGAGACAGTCCAGTCCCATTTGAAGTACCCTAGCCTCCCCCTCAACCCCTGAAACCTGACCAATGGGAGTTTTTAAACCAGGAGCTCAGGTTGGCAATTGCCACCAGCTCCAACCCAGTGACCTGAACAAGGCCAAGAGATCACCTTGGGTTTGTTTAACTTCACAGGTCAAGGACACTCACTGAGCCCCCATCCAGCTGCTCAGAGGCTCAGTCACACACTCGAGTATTTCCTGTGTTGCGCGCTCAGTGAGCTGGGCAGTGGGCAGAGGCTGCAGGCTAACCCAC
The DNA here is from genome assembly GCF_017639515.1 of Carcharodon carcharias. Lineage (NCBI taxonomy): Eukaryota > Metazoa > Chordata > Chondrichthyes > Lamniformes > Lamnidae > Carcharodon > Carcharodon carcharias. The sequence continues at coordinate 141,784,341 of NC_054476.1, forward strand.
CCCAAGCTTTGACTCACTGACCCCTGTGCACTGGTCTGTGGAGTAGTATCCCCGATGCAGTGACCAGGGGTCCTGCGCTGGGAGACAAGGTCCCCCATCAAGGGAGGGTGGGGGGGTTCCCCACAACAGAAGACCTAGTCCCTCAACCCCTCCAGGTCCCACAGTGCGGTGACTGCATCTCTCCCACATCTCCGGGGCCCCGTGGGACAGTGATAAGGCTCTTGACGTACCTTGAGTTGAAGGATGTCACTCTCATGTGCCTGCCACACTCTCATGATCAGACCAGTCCTAGTGTCCAGCAGGTAAATATAGCCCGACGAGAATCCCACAGCAACGGAGCGGCCGCTTGGACTGACTGCCATGCAGCGAATCAGCCCCGCTGTCACACTGCTATTCAGTCTGAATTCATGCTGCAAAACAAATCCCAAAATGGTGATGCCCAGGGATCGACTCGAACCAAACATTCATCTCACTGAATCTTAATGAGCTGCAAACTCCACAGCACGAGACAAGACAAGGTGACTTAGAGAGGGACAAATCATACCCAGTGCAACACTGCTCCCTCGCCACAGCCCAAATTCCACAAGATTGTAGCACAGCAACCAGGAAAAGGAGCCCCGGTTGATTTCTCCTCTCTACAAGCCAGCAACTCCCTCAGTACTGACCCTGCGACAGTGCGGCACTCCCTCAGTACTGACCCCGCGACAGTGCGGCACTCCCTCAGTATTGACCCTGCGACAGTGCGGCACTCCCTCAGTACTGACCCTGCGACAGTGCGGCACTCCCTCAGTACTGACCCTGCGACAGTGCGGCACTCCCTCAGTACTGACCCTGCGACAGTGCGGCACTCCCTCAGTACTGACCCTGCGACAGTGCGGCACTCCCTCAGTACTGACCCTGCGACAGTGCGGCACTCCCTCAGTACTGACCCTGCGACAGTGCGGCACTCCCTCAGTACTGACCCTGCGACAGTGCGGCACTCCCTCAGTACTGACCCTGCGACAGTGCGGCACTCCCACAGTACTGACCCTGCGACAGTGCGGCACTCCCTCAGTACTGACTCTGCGACAGTGCGGCACTCCCACAGTACTGACCCTGCGACAGTGCGGCACTCCCTCAGTACTGACCCTGCGACAGTGCGGCACTCCCTCAGTACTGACCCTGCGACAGTGCGGCACTCCCTCAGTACTGACCCTGCGACAGTGCGGCACTCCCACAGTACTGACCCTGCGACAGTGCGGCACTCCCTCAGTACTGACCCTGCGACAGTGCGGCACTCCCTCAGTACTGACCCTGCGACAGTGCAGCACTCCCACAGCACTGACCCTCTGAGTGTTGAAGAGGGAGGTTTGGAGCCCTTAGGGATGGAGCGTGTGGATAGACTTTGGGGAGGGGGGTGCAGGATGAGGTTTTAGTGTCCAGGCGGAGGGCTGGTGTGCACCTGTAGTCCTGGTTTCCGGGGGTCGATGAAGTGCAGCACAGAGTCCGCTGTCCCAGTGATGATGCTGCAGTGCGGAGCCGGCATGGAGGTGACAGCAGTGACTGGATTCCGAGAGTCAAAGGCATCAAAAATCCTGATCGGCCTCCCTGGAAAAGAGAGTTTGGCCAGTCAGGAACTGTGCTCGGAACTCGGGGGGTGGTGAATAATTGTCCGGAGACCTGAACCTTTATGGAAACCTGTGGAGCCTGACTATAAAGTCATGTTTCCCTGCATCCACACACCCAACCCCACTCCCCCATTTGGCCCCACCCAGCCCAGCCAACTCCCCCCTTGGCCCTCTCACCGCTCACTCAGGGCCTCTCTTGGCTGACACCAGAACTGAAGGGCATGGAATTGAAACAAACCACCAGCCAATCAGAAACCAAACAGTTTGCAGCCCATTTGCCCCAAACCCCTCAGCTCCCAAAACACAACCCACCCCCTCATTCGGCCCCCGGTCCACACGCACACAGTGACACACCCAGACTGACACACACACACCCCACCCCACACCCACATGCCCCACACACACGCACCACCCACGTGCCCCCGCGCACCCGCCCCGCACCCCGCACACCCCACACGCACACCCCACACACGCACACCCCACACACGCACACCCCACACACGCACACCCCACACCACCCGCACCCCACACACCACCCGCACCCCACACACCACCCGCACCCCACACACGCCACACACGCACATGCCACACACGCACACCCCACACACGCACACCCCACACACGCACACCCCACACACGCACACCCCACACACGCACACCCCACACACCACCCGCACCCCACACACCACCCGCACCCCACACACGCCACACACGCACATGCCACACACGCACACCCCACACACGCACACCCCACACACGCACACCCCACACACGCACACCCCACACACGCACACCCTACACACGCACACCCCACACACGCACACCCCACACACCGCACACACCACCCACACCCGCCCCGCACCCCACACACCACCCGCATCCCACACACGCCACACACACCCACACACGCACACCCCACACACCCCACACACCCCACACACCACCCACACCCGCCCCGCATCCCACACACGCACACCCCACACACCCCACACACGCACACCCCGCACACGCACACCCCGCACACACACACCCCGCACACGCACACCCAGCACACGCACACCCCGCACACGCACACCCCGCACACGCACACCCCGCACACGCACACCCCACACACCCCACACACCCCACACACCCCACACACCCCACACACCACCCACACCCGCCCCGCACCCCACACACCACCTGCATCCCACACACGCCACACACACCCACACACGCACACCCCACACGCGCCACCCACACACCCCACACACCACCCACACCCACCCCGCACCCCACACACCACCCACATCCCACACACGCCACACACCACCCACACACCCCACACACGCACACCCCACACGCGCCACCCACACACCACCCACACCCGCCCCGCACCCCACACACCATCCGCATCCCACACATGCCACACACACCCACACACGCACACACCACACACGCACACCCCACACACCCGCCCAACACCCCACGCACCACCCACACCCCACCCACACCCCCACATACCACACCCCCACGCACCACACCCCCACGCACCACACCCCCACGCGCCACACCCCCACGCGCCACACCCCCACGCACACACCACACACACCCCCACGCGCCACCCACATCCCACACGCGCCACCCACACCCCACACGCGCCACCCACACCCCACCCGCACCCCCACACGCCACCCGCACCCCCACACGCCACCCGCCCCACACGCCACACACACCCCACACACGCCCCCCACGCCACACACACCCCCCACGCCACACACACCCCCCACGCCACACACACCCCCCACGCCACACACACCCCCCACGCCACACACACCCCCCACGCCACACACACCCCCCACGCCACACACACCCCCCACGCCACACACACGCCCTACGCCACACACACCCCCCACGCCACACACACCCCCCACGCCACACACACCCCCCACGCCACACACACCCCCCACGCCACACACACCCCCCACGCCACAACACCCCACACACACACCCCACACACACCCCCCCACACACACCCACACCAACACCCCCACACACACACCCCACACACACCCCCCCACACACACCCCCACACACACCCCCCCACACACACACACCCCCACACACACCCCCCCACACACATACCCCCACACACACCCCCCACACACACCCCACACACACTCCCCCACACGCCACACACACACCCCCCACCCCACACACACACCCCACACACACACCCCACACACACACCCCACACACACACCCCACACACACACCCCACACACACACCCCACACACACACCCCACACACACACCCCACACACACACCCCACACACACACCCCACACACATCAAAATGTCTCTGGGTTTTGCTAAGGACGCAGCCAAACCAATTTCCTCTCTACCTTTCAGGAACACGGTGCAGAAACAAAAAACTGCTGCGCAGAGAGCAGTCAGAACAAGAGACTCCCGGGTTACTGCAGGATGAGTATTCCTCACTTTATTAACCTCATGAATCTGTTACTCTCACCTGTGAACTGGTCCCAGAGGTGAACAGACCCATCACAGCTCACCACCTGTTGCAGAGCCTCTGCCTGCTGGACATAGAAGACAGATTTCCTATGCTCGGAGTAGGTTAACCGTGGCTCCATCTCTCTGGTGCCATCGCCATAGTTATAGAGAGGCCATAGGCGCACTGTCTTGTCCCGACTCGCACTCAGGAAGAAATCCTCACCACTCAAAGTGGACAAGCATTTGATGGTGCCCGAGTGGCCGGTGAAATGCTGCAGCCGGATCTGATGGAAACAGAAGCGCGTATCATACTGGCTCAGGCCAATCTCGTATTGCCAATACGCCAGCCAGTTCCCACACAGCATCCTCGCGCTCCGGGGCAGCTCCTGCTTCAGGGAGCCATCCTCCTCCGATCCCCCGAATCCCAGGGTGTTAGGGCTCTGCTTCACTTGGGCTGAGCGAAGACCCTCGGACGCGGTGTCCTGTGGGATCTCAATGCGGTTTCCCACTGTCACGCTCCCGAACGTCCCACTCACTCTGTCATCTCCCACCAGAGTATCCCGCATGGAGAGAGCAAAACCTTTCTGCTGATGGGCATCTGGAGAGATCGGCTGAGATGATTCAGGACTCTGTATGCTGACTGTTTCCTGGTACAGGGTCACCAGCTTCCACACATGATCGTGGTTCGGCAAAACATTCTTAATAATCGAATCGCCTGTGAACAGCAAAAGAGGTCAACGGCCAAGGTCTGTTTTACAGGCAGTTAGAACGTGCGTCCCCTCACACCGAGAGAAAATAGACAGAGACAGGCGGGGAAGAAAGGAGGGGTGGGGGAGACAGGGCTGCAGAAAAAGGAGGAACAGGGAGTCAGGGAAATGCTGGGACACGACGAGATGTTACTGGGAGAGAGAGTTCCTAACCGCCCCTCCCAAAAGCCAATTACAAACTTCCTTGTGAAAATGAGGGCGAGAGAAAGAGTGGGAAAGCGCAGGTGAGAAGAAGAGAGCGGCAGCACAAAACACAGTTTGCTGTCAAATGACCCCCTCACGGCCATCTGCTCACATACTCATTTCTCACTCAGTAGGAAGGGGCTCAATGATCTTAAGCCAGTCCCTCCTCCCCATCCCTCCGCCACGCTCTCCCTCCTGGCCCTGCCCCTGCTTGCCCTCACCAATCAGGCAGTTGAAAGGGATGTAGGCGGAATAGGCCATCTCCAGACTGAACACCACCTCCAGCTCTTCCAGGGCAGCAAGATCCCAGCCCAGTTCAGTCCCATCCGACAGGCCTGCCAATCCGACTCTGGAATTTTCACTCACTCCCATCTGTAGAGATAACACAAATCACAGGGAATGTGGAGATTCCGAAGGGACAGGAAAAGACCTTGCATTTTATTAACCCACAGTCGCTGACACAGCATGGGACTGGTGGACTGATACTCTTCTAGTAACCAGTGCCAGGAGGTAAGTTTCTCACTATCCCTCCCAACACTGAGACCCAGAAAGAGTTCACTCACAAAGGACATTCCACACAATCCGAGTGGGAATCAGCAATCACAAACTAGATAATCAGCTTATCAAGCTGCAGCTTCAAAGAAAAACTATGTCAGGAGGTCCCAAAGCATTTTACAGCACTGCCTTGGAACTGCCCCTCCGACAGTGCGGCGCTCCCTCAGTACCGACCCTCCGACAGTGCGGCGCTCCCTCAGTACCGACCCTCCGACAGTGCGGCGCTCCCTCAGTACCGACCCTCCGACAGCGCGGCGCTCCCTCAGTACCGACCCACCGACAGCGCGGCGCTCCCTCAGTACCGACCCTCCGACAGCGCGGCGCTCCCTCAGTACCGACCCTCCGACAGCGCGGCGCTCCCTCAGTACCGACCCTCCGACAGCGCGGCGCTCCCTCAGTACCGACCCTCCGACAGCGCGGCGCTCCCTCAGTACCGACCCTCCGACAGCGCGGCGCTCCCTCAGTACCGACCCTCCGACAGCGCGGCGCTCCCTCAGTACCGACCCTCCGACAGCGCGGCGCTCCCTCAGTACCGACCCTCCGACAGCGCGGCGCTCCCTCAGTACCGACCCTCCGACAGCGCGGCGCTCCCTCAGTACCGACCCTCCGACAGCGCGGCGCTCCCTCAGTACCGACCCTCCGACAGCGCGGCGCTCCCTCAGTACCGACCCTCCGACAGCGCGGCGCTCCCTCAGTACCGACCCTCCGACAGCGCGGCGCTCCCTCAGTACCGACCCTCCGACAGCGCGGCGCTCCCTCACTACCGACCCTCCGACAGCGCGGCGCTCCCTCACTACCGACCCTCCGACAGCGCGGCGCTCCCTCACTACCGACCCTCCGACAGCGCGGCCTACCGACAGCGCGGCGCTCCCTCAGTACCGACCCTCCGACAGCGCGGCGCTCCCTCAGTACCGACCCTCCGACAGCGCGGCGCTCCCTCAGTACCGACCCTCCGACAGCGCGGCGCTCCCTCAGTACCGACCCTCCGACAGCGCGGCGCTCCCTCAGTACCGACCCTCCGACAGCGCGGCGCTCCCTCAGTACCGACCCTCCGACAGCGCGGCGCTCCCTCAGTACCGACCCTCCGACAGCGCGGCGCTCCCTCAGTACCGACCCTCCGACAGCGCGGCGCTCCCTCAGTACCAACCCTCCGACAGTGCGGCACTCCCACTGTACCGACCCTCCAGCAGCGCAGCACTCCCACTGTACCGACCCTCCGACAGTGCGGCACTCCCACTGTACCGACCCTCCGACAGAGCGGCACTCCCTCAGTACCGACCCTCCAGCGGCGCGGCACTCCCTCAGTACCGACCCTCCAGCGGCGCGGCACTCCCTCAGTACCGACCCTCCGACAGTGCGGCACTCCCACTGTACCGACCCTCCGACAGTGCGGCACTCCCACTGTACCGACCCTCCGACAGTGCAGCACTCCCTCAGTACTGACCCTCCGACAGTGCGGCACTCCCTCAGTACTGACCCTCCGACAGTGCGGCACTCCCTCAGTACTGACCCTCCGACAGTGCGGCACTCCCTCAGTACTGACCCTCCGACAGTGCGGCACTCCCTCAGTACTGACCCTCCGACAGTGCAGCACTCCCTCAGTACTGCCCTGGGAGTGTCCACCTGAGTTTTTATTTTCAGTTTCTGGAGTTGGATTGGAACCCACATCCTTCTGACTCAAGTGACGAGAGAGATCCCATTGAGCCGGGGTTGATAATGAGCTGCACATGGAGAAGGCGTTATCCGAGAGCAACCTACCCGGTGCTTCAGGTCAGAAACGATGGAGAATCCCTGAAAGAATCGACGCAATGTCTCACTCATGTGCTGAGTCACCATCTCCTGCCCGATTCTCAGACACACCAGCGCGATGAGGCTGAGGGTCTTCACACAGAGTGCCATGCGAGCCTGCACTCTGCTGGGGAAACTGAGACACACATACTGGTTACAGGCACCCACCAGAATCCAGACCCCCGCCCACACCCCACTCCATCACTGTCCCCATCAAACACTCCCAGGACAGCTACAGCACAGGGTTAGATACAGAGTAAAGCTCCCTTACACTGTCCCCATCAAACACTCCCAGGACAGGTACAGCACAGAGTTAGATACAGGGTAAAGCTCCCTCTACACTGTCCCCATCAAACACTCCCAGGACAGGTACAGCACGGGGTTAGATACAGAGTAAATCTCCCTCTACACTGTCCCCATCAAACACTCCCAGGACAGGTACAGCACGGGGTTAGATACAGAGTAAATCTCCCTCTACACTGTCCCCATCAAACACTCCCAGGACAGGTACAGCACGGGGTTAGATACAGAGTAAAGCTCCCTCTACACTGTCCCCATCAAACACTCCCAGGACAGGTACAGCATAGGGTTAGATACAGAGTAAAGCTCCCTCTACACTGTCCCCATCAAACACTCCCAGGACAGGTACAGCATGGGGTTAGATACAGAGTAAAGCTCCCTCTATACTGTCCCTATCAAACACTCCCAGGACAGGTACAGCACAGAGTTAGATACAGAGTAAAGCTCCCTCTACACTGTCCCCATCAAACACTCCCAGGACAGGTACAGCACAGGGTTAGATACAGAGTAAAGCTCCCTCTACACTGTCCCCATCAAACACTCCCAGGACAGGTACAGCACGGGGTTAGATACAGAGTAAAGCTCCCTCTACACCGTCCCCATCAAACACTCCCAGGACAGGTACAGATTGGGGTTAGATACAGAGTAAAGCTCCCTCTACACTGTCCCCATCAAACACTCCCAGGACAGGTACAGCACGGGGTTAGACACAGAGTAAAGCTCCCTCTGCACTGTCCCCATCAAACACTCCCAGGACAGGTACAGCACGGGGTTAGATACAGAGTAAAGCTCCCTCTACACTGTCGCCATCAAACACTCCCAGGACAGGTACAGCACAGGGTTAGATACAGAGTAAAGCTCCCTCTACACTGTCCCCATCAAACACTCCCAGGACAGGTACAGCATAGGTTAGATACAGAGTAAAGCTCCCTCTACACTGTCCCCATCAAACACTCCCATTCCCAGGACAGGTACAGCACAGGATCAGATACAGAATAAAGCTCCCTCTACACTGTCCCCATCAAACACTCCCAGGACAGGTACAACACAGGTTGGATACAGAGTAAAGCTCCCTCTACACTGTCCCCATCAAACACTCCCAGGACAGGTACAGCACGGGGTTAGACACAGAGTAAAGCTCCCTCTACACTATCCCCATCAAACACTCCCAGGACAGGTACAGCACGGGGTTAGATACAGAGTAAAGCTCCCTCTACACTGCCCTCAATTCTAACTGCAGAAATGCCCTGACCAGCATCAATTGCCTTTCTGCCATTTCTCCCAGCAGCTCACATCCTGTGCGGTGTTTCCAACCCACTCTGGCCATTGGTGGATTTGGAGCAGCTGGCGATTTGGGCCCATGTTTTCTGAGCCAATCCAGAGGCTTCTCTGTTGGGACTCGTACAGAAAGTAGACGAGATTCAGTGTCTGCCCTGGAGTTAATCTCAGCCCTCGAGGGTGAAAGCTGGTACCTAACTCTGTCCTACCCTGTGAAGCAGTGTTGGAGGTTAATTCATGTTCCTGTGAGAGAGCCGGATGGATTCTCCGAGGGGTGTCCAGGCGTTGGACCCACCTGGTGTTTGGGGAGGTGAGCACCTCCAGCACGGGAAGAAGCACATCCTGGTTAATCTTGGGCAGCACGTCCATTAAGGTGGTGTCAGACAGGTAAACAATGATCTTCTGTGTCAGGACCATAGCCGACAGCAACCCCGCCTCCTTCCGACTGTTCAGCCGCCAGCTGTTGCTGGGGCCAACCTGCAGGGTCAGAGGTCAGACCAGCATCAATTCCCTCGGCCACAGCAAGTGGTCCCTCAAAGCGGTGAAATGACCTTAAGCCAGTGTCGTACAATGGACTAGTAACTAGCCATATATGGCAAATTGAGAATCCAGATGTGTTTAATTACATTTCTAATTCACAAAAATAAAAGAATTAATAATAGATACCCTTGCTGGTCATGTGACCTGAATAGACATTGGCATGGGGTGTATGTGTGAACTTTAACCTGTTTGTGCATTAGCTGGTAAAACAGCAGGAGGAAAAGCAGTGTGTGTTAATTGTATATCCATTAATTGTATGGAGGTGGTGGATATTAACTGAGGATTCATTTGTGCTCCTGTATAACGATCAGGGTGAAACTGTGGTTGTTGAGCGAGGAGGTGCATGCTTGTAATGCGTAAATCTGAGACAAAGACTAATGAAAGTGTGTAAAGGTTGGCTCCAGTTCCATCCCTCACCACCTAGATTTCTGGATTATTCCCGTGTGCGAGTGTTTTTTGTCATTGCAACTGCTTTTGGTCCTTGGTCACTGAATGGTGGGATATTTGTTTACCTTATTGTGCGAGTGTGAGAGAGGCATTTCCTACTCAAATTAGTGCAACTGGTTCAAACAACTGTTAATGTAGCATCACCAGATTGTGTTCAGTGATTCTGGCTGGCTCCAGAACATGCTGTTCTAAGAAACTATCCCAGAAACATTCTACAAACTCCTTATCTAGGCTACTTTTGTCCATCTGACTTTTCCAGTCTATACATAAATTAAAATCTCCCATGATTATCACCATGCCTTTCTGACAAGCTCCCATTATTTCTTCCTTTATGCTCAACCCTACCATGTGGTTACTATTAGGGGGCCTGTACATGACTCCCACAAGTGACTTCTTGCCTTTAGCATTTCCCAGCTCTACACAAACCGTTTCCACATCCTGGTTTCCTGAACTTAGGTCATCCCTCTCTATCGTGCTAATACCATCATTAACTAACAGAGCCATTCCTCCACTTTTCCCTCACTTCCACCCTTCCTAAATATCCTGTACCCAATCCAGGTCCTCCTGCAGCCATGTCTCCGTAACGGCTATCAAATCGTAATTATATATCTCTACAGACACTCTCAGTTCATCTGTTTTGTTTCGAATGCTTTGTACATTCAGATGCAGAGCCTTTAGTTTTATCCTAATTCTTTTTATAATCTCTCGTCTCATCAGTTAACTTACTGTTAGATTTGTTCTCTCTTTCCCTTCCTCTCACGATCTGATTTTTATTTCCCATAATAATGCCTTTCTCTCTTGCCTCTACTCTTTGATTTACCACATCTTCCCAAATTTGATCCCTTGCCCCCACTACTTACATCCTTTCACATCCTCTTCCAGCAAAACTCTCATCAACCTCAGATTGAAAGTTACTAATTGACTTCCAGCATCTACAGCTTCTTGTGGGAGAGTTTTCAACACTTGTATCACCTTTGAACTTCTCTCCTGAATGTCCTGGCTCAGATTTTTAAGGTTATGTCCCTGTACTGCTCTATCAGCAGAAAATCGTAACATCTATCTATCCTATAGATTCCTTTAAAACTCAATCAAATCACCACTTAACCATCTGTCTTCTAGGGAACGAGCTTAGTTTATGTATTCTCTCCTCATAATCTAACCCTTGGAGCCCTGGGAATGCTCTGGTGGATCTGTGCTACACTCCACCCAAGATCAACATATCCCAATGTATGGTACCCACAATTGTACACAGCTCTTCAGATGCAGTCTAACCAGGGCTTTGTATATATCTGTAGCAAAACTGACTCCTCTTTATATCTCAACTCTCTCTTTATAAAGGGTAACATTTGGCATTTATTTCAAGAGGACTAGAATATAAAAGCAGGGATGTGCTGCTGAGGCTTTATAAGTCTTTGACCAGACCACATTTAGAATATTGTGAGCAATTTTGGGCCCCGTATCTCAGGAAGGATGTGCTGGCCTTGGAGAGGGTCCAGAGGAGGTTCATGAGAACGATCCCAGGAATGAAAGACTTAACATATGAGGAACGTTTGAGGACTCTGGGTCTATACTCAATGGAGTTTAGAAGGATAAGGGGGGATCTGATTGAAACTTACAGAATACTGAAAGGCCTGGATAGAGTGGGCGTGGGGAAGTTGTTTCCATTAGTAGGAGAGACTGGGACCCGAGGGCACAGCCTCAGAATAAAGGGAAGACCTTTTAGAACAGAGATGAGGAGAAACTTCTTTAGACAGAGAGCGGTGAACCTATGGAATTCATTGCCACAGAAGGCTGTGGAGGCCAGGTCATTGAGTGTATTTAAGAACGAGATAGATCGGTTCTTGATTGGTATGGGGATCAAAGATTACGGGGAGAAGGCGGGAGAATGGGGTTGAGAAACTTATCAGCCATGACTGAATGGCGGAGCAGACTTGATGGGCCGAATGGCCTAATTTCTGCTCCTATGTCTTATGGTCTTATTCCATGAATCTTTCTGTTTTATTTTGTACCCGTCCATTATTCGAGTCCTCCGTGTACATGGATCCCTCAATCCCTTCGGATCCTCACTGCTCCCCATTTGAATAATATTTGGATCTTTTTGGTGCAAAATCGATGATCTCACCCTCACCTTCATTGAAATCCATCTCCAGTTTCGCCCACTTACTCCATCCATCAACATCTCTTTGTCATTTTATGTTCCTCTCTATTCTATTTACCGAACCACCATAAAAGTAGCTTTGAAGTGCAGTAACTTGTAATGTTGGAAATGCGGCAGCTAATCCACACACAGCAAGATCCCACAAACAGCAATGTGATTATGACCAGCTTTGACTGAGGGGTAAATACTGGCCAGGACACTGGGTCAAATTTTGCTGTTCTTCTTCAAAGTGCAGTGGAACCTGACAGGGCAGACTGGCCTTGGTTTCAAATTTTGAACATATGAACATACGAACAAGGAGGAGTAGGCTATTCAGCCCCTTGAACCTGCTTCGCCATTTAACACAATCATGGCTGATCTGAAAGACAGCACCTCTGACAGTGCAGCATTCCCCCAGTACCGCAGAGTGTCATATGCATCTTGTGCTCAAGTTATTGGAATGGTACTGGAATCCACAACATTCTGCCTCCGAGGTGAGTGTGCTACTCACTGATCCACCGCTGTCAAGTGAAAATTTTAATGTCCTGGTCTGTGATCAACACTCACAGCCCTCAGGCAATGCCTGGTTTAACTTGCCTTCCCTACATTGAAGCTATATTATTCCATCCTACCTGTACTGAAAATTGATTGTGAACAAACTCTTAGATACCTGCAGCCAGGACGAACAGGTATCTACACCCAATACACAATTAGCTGGTTATGTCCATGGCTGAGGTCAGAGCACAACAAGGGCTGATTCATTGCAGAAGTTTCTGAGGAACTGAAATCCCACAGCTCTCACCAGCAGCAGCACTACACCATAGTGAGAAAGCTCTCCACACACCCTGGCTGCAGTGTTGGACCTGATCTGTCTGCTCTGGTCCTCCTGCACCTATGGAAGCCCCGGGGCAAAAGTTTTACCTCAGCAGGCGGGCGGGCACGCATCTGACCCGCTCGAGCATAAAATGACGGGGGTTGACATCAGGCAAGCGCCCCGATGTTAACGCGCAGTCACGTGATATTTCAGTTGGCGGGCGTGTGTGGGATCAGCAGCACACCCGCTGACAATTAAAAGGCCTGTTAAAACCATTAAAGTCTTAATGAAGTTACATTTTTCGCTGCCTGTCCAGCCTTACGATTGGCGGGCAGGCTAAAAGGCCAAGCGGCCTTTTTAGGAAACCTCATCCTCGGGCGGGTTGAGGGTTCCAAGAGCAAATAAAAATAAAATAAAAGTTTTAAAATGTATTTAATAATATGTCTCTGCTCATGTGACAGAGTCACATGAGGAGACATGTTTTATAACATTTTATGAGCCTTAATTTATTTTTCTTGAAAACTCTTCATCTCCGAGGTAGTGTGATGTGAACAACACTAGGGCTTGGGGGGGGTTTACAGAAGAGGAGGTACCAGTCTCCAGGCACACACCATGAAGCAACAGACATAACCATTGACGGTACCAGTCTCAAGGCTGTATAAAAACCCTCACAACTTGATAATGTGCTCTCTAGTGATGCCACTATTCGTAAAGATATCAGTGCACGCATCTTGAAAGCAAGTTCTGCCCAGAGCCAATTCCATGATCATGTCTGGAAACAGCATGGCATTAAGCTGAAGACTAAAGTCAAACTCTATCACGCCATTGTCCTTACCATATGGCCTAGAATCCTGGGTCTGTGAAAGACACCGCATCAAAGCTCTGGAACGCTTCCACCAAAGATACCCGAGGTCCATCATGAGCATTCAATGACAGAACAAAATCACAAACAATGAGGTCCTTCATCATGCTAGGCTCAACAACTGGGAGGCCACCCTCCAGAAAATTCAACTTCAATGGGTAGGCCGTCTCTCCCACATGGACGATTACAGAATCCCCAAGCAGATCTTTTATGGGGAACTGACATCAAGGTGTTCAGTACAAATCATACAAGGACCCCTTAAAAAGAGCCTTACAAACTTCTGCCTTGTAGACCATCTCTCTAGGGAAAGCTGACCAGCCCATATGGAGGCAAGCACTGAAATTTTGTTCAGTATGCTTCAAGGGCCATCTACATCAAACTCATAACATCCAGCATGGCCAGAGGAAGGCCAGAGGTGGCACAGCTGCAGAAGCTCCCCCAAGCAGGACCTATGATGACATGAATTGCCAGTTCTGTGAACAAACATGCTGATCCTGCATCAGACTCTTCAGTCAAGGGAAGACCCACAGAAGATGATGAAATTACTGAACAAAAAAACAAAAATAGCTGGAAACACTCAGCAGGTCTGACAGCATCTGTGGAGATGAAGACAGAGTTAACGTTTCAAGTCCGTATGACTCTTCATCAGATGAAATTACTGACAGCTTGGATAAACTCGAACAATGAGGGTTGAGTATCGTATGGCTTGGTGTCAAATTCTGTCTGATTAAGTTACTGAGAAGTTCCTTGGAACGTTTCACGACATTAAAAGATGCTATATCAGTGCAAGCTGCTGTTTATACTGTGAGCCTCTGTCAGGTGGAGAGGAGAAGCCTCCAGTTCCTAATAATGAGATTTTGAGGCCAGATATATTCCAGTAAACAAAATATCTCTGTCCATGCAAGACTATGGGCAGGTAAAGGCACACTCTAGATCGTAAGGGACATCAAGGCCCCTTACAGAGTGGCCTGTGATAACCAAAACCCAATACAACAGGTTAGAAAGGGCATCAATAACAGTTTAAGGCAAAACACAATATTCCCCTCTCCTCCCACTCGGTGCTCTCTCAAAAACATACACTGGTGAAAGTCAGCTTGGGAGCAGATGAGAGTCTGAAACTTGCCTATTTTGACCTTACCACATAGGCGATGTAAATGAGGCACTGATATGTAAGCACCGGCTCCCCATACAACTGAGCCACATACATCAGACATTCCAAGACCGGCTTTGCAATCAGGTCCCCCAGCACTGGCCGCCTCTCGTAGATATTCCCAACATGAGTCAGATTGTCATCACCCATCGACACAAACTGATGTTTCTCACAACCTGCAGGGAGGTGAAGGTCAGAATTCAAATTCATTCCATTCATTTCAGCTGGGTTGTAAGGCTGTGAGTTAAACATTATAGGGGGATATCACTGTTTCAGTTACCCTACTTGGCCCACCCCAGCCCTCCCCCATCCAGCGTTTAAGACAAAGCAACAATTGAAACCACACACATTACCAGCAGCTGATCCCCTGGGTTCCCATCCCCATCCACACACTGAATCAATCCCACATTCTACATGGAGCCCAGTAGCTCGAAGACTCTGTCGGAGTGTGGTCAAAAACTCACTCTCCAACACAGTGAAGCTGGAACAAGAAACTCAACCCCACCAGGTCCAACCCCAACATATCCTTGCACTATTCACCAGAGTTCAACATTGAACTCCCTGTTCAATCCCACCTCCCACTCATCCTAAACACTCCCTTCCTCCCTCCACCACTGACGCACAGTAGCAGCAGTGTGCGTACCAACTACAAGATGCACTGCGGGAATTCACCAAGGCTCCTTCGACAGCACCTTCCAAACCCACGACCACTACCACCTAGAAGGACAAGGGCAGCAGGCACATGGGAACACCTCCACCTGTAAATTCCCCTCCATTCATTCACCGTCCTGACTTGGAAATATATCGGCCATTCCTTCACTGTCACTGGGTCAAAATCCTGGAACTCCTTTCCTAACAGCACTGTGGATGTACCTACACCACATAGACAACAGGGGCTTCAAGAAGACAGCTCACCACCACCTTCTCACTAGAAAAGAGAAGGCTGAGGGGGTGACCCAATCAAGACTTTTTTAATTATTAAAGGGTTTGATACATTAGACTGAGACATTTCATTTACTTGCAGGGGAGTCGAGAACGAAGGGCCATCAATATAAGACAGTCACTAATAAATCCAATAGGGAATCAGGAGAAACTTCTTTACCCAGAGAGTGGGGAGAATGTGGTAGTGGTTACATTGAATACTATAGACACAATTAGGGGGAAGCTGGATAAGCACATGAGGGAGAAAGGAATAGAAGGACACGGGGATAGGGTGAGAGGAGGCTCATGTGAAGGATAAACAATGGAATAGACCAGGTGGGCTGAATGGCCTGTTTCTGTGCTGAGAATGCTGGATAAACACAGAGCACAGAGTTTCTGCAATTCTGAATCTACTTCAGCCAGCAGTTCAGAGAATGAGAAGTGAAATGGGAGGGGAGGAGTTTACAATCAGAGTGCCTCAAAATTTCAAATGGGCACCCTTCCCCCAACTGAATGCAGACTGACCATTCCTCTGGAGACATGACCTTTGACCTGTAAAGCTAGTGAGTCTCAACATGGTTCACCAGGGCTGCTGTATCACTCTGTCACTCACTGGGATTGTTACATTCCCGATTCCACGCACAGGGCACACACACTCCATCACCAGATTTCAAAACTGCAGCAACAAGGGAGCCACAGGTGTCAGCAACACTATCCTGCCCTGATGATGAGGTTAATGGGTCTCAAACTTCAAAAGGATTTTTTTTTAAAGTAAAGGCCAACCAAGAGGGCTTTGGAGCTTCTATAAGCTTAGGCCACAGCTAAGGCCATAACCTGCCATCACCATGGTTACTGCAGGAAGTTCAAACAGGTAGGAACAACTGTAAGATTATTGAACATGTTTAAACCAAGAAAGTCATTGGAAATTCAACAACAACTCGATGGGATTGGGCCTGAAAAGGTTAAATTACCAAAGTAGCAGCTGATGAGCAGACGCAGGAGATTGCGGACAATATATCTGGAGCTGAGCGTTGGTCCGAGCCTCGCCGACAACCATTTCACTGTCTTACAGGCTGTGTCTGTCAGAGAGAAAAATCAAACAGTCACCTGCAGGCAGGACAGCTCCAGGAACACACTCACTTCAGCCTTAACCCACCCATTGCATTGCACCCCCCGACCGGGTGACCCCCCCGACCCGCCCTCGCCGTGACCCCCCGACCCACCCGCCCTCTCCGTGACCCCCCGACCCACCCGCCCGGTGACCCCCCCGACCCACCCGCCCTCTCCGTGACCCTCCCGACCCACCCACCCTCACCATGACCCCCTGACCCACCCTCGCCGTGACCCCCAACCCGCCCGCCCTCGCCGTGACCCCCTTGACCCCCCCGCGCTGTGACCCCCTGACCTGCCTGCCCTCACCGTGACCTCCCGACCCGCCCGCCCTCGCCCATGACCCCCCGACCCACCCGCGCTCACCCATGACACCGACCCGCCCGTGCTCGCTCGCTGTGACCCCCAACCCACCCGCGCTCGCTCGCCGTGACCCCCGACCCACCCATGCTAGCTCGCTGTGACCCCCTACCTGTGTGCACACATTCAACGCACTCACTGTACTGAGATGCGTTAGAACAACAAGCGGGTCCACCCTCCACAAGGAGCTCAGCTACAAATCCACATCCCCTCCCCCTTATCACTACCTCCCACCCACTCACCACCCCGACCCCTGCATCCAAATGCTGGAAGAGGGAGGGATCCCCTCAAATCCAATCAGCACGGAACAATATTCAGCTATAGGGAATTAAAAAAACATCGGAATAGAGCCTCACTTACCGAGCAATATCTTCTGCTCCTTCCCTTCACTCAGCTCCTCATCTTCCTCCTCATCCAGATTACCCGCCTTGGTGAGTGTTTCATTCTCCCTGGGGTCAGGGGCAGGTGGAGAACAAAAAGTTGCTGATTCTGGAGCCACCTCACCCTCACCCTCCTCCTCCTCCTGCTCCTCCTCCTCCTCGTCTCCTGGCTGCAGGAAGCCCTCCATCAGTTTGAAATCCCGATTGCTGTCTGTTGAGCGAAGGCTCAGCCTCTCCTTAGAGTCGGAGTCTGTGCCACAATCCTCAGCAGAGGCATCACTGTTGCTGCTCTTGTCACTCAGCTTCCCCAGGCTGACGGACTCCTGCTCCCGCTCACTCAGGAAGATCCCATTCTGGAAGTCCTCGCTCTCAGTCAGCTCAGCCTGGTCACTGAAGCTGATGCCAGAGGAGAAGTCCACAAAGCTAGAAGATCTGTGTTCTGCTGCGCCCTTCAGCTCAGCGCTGCTATAGGAGTCAGGACTGGCAGAGACACCTTCCTCATCATCCACTGCACCCCCCAATACCTGGCTCTCCTCAGCCCCTTCCTGCCCAGTGAGGACCTGTAAGATATGGGGCAGGAGGCTGTTGAGGAACGGCTGGAGGCCCAGCCGCACAATCAATTGAACGATGAAACAATCAGTGTACAGATAGAAACGGCCACAGAGGTAACCAGGCTTCTCGTAGACCCCCACCAGAGGCTTCAGGAGGTATCGGTAAGAATTGCGAGGTCCCAGAGCACGGGAAATGGGCTCAAAGAAATACCAGGCAGCGTAGACAGCAGTCAAATCATTGGACATGAGCCCAAGGATGAAAGGCAAAAGAATCTCCAGCCCCTCTGGCTGCACCTTCTCCAGGAGCTTATCCAACTGTTGCCAGAGAGAGAAGACAAAATCCCGTCCTTGATCACCATCCTCTGCCCAGTGTGAATAGTAAATGCAGACAAATCGGTGAAGAGAGTTGAAATAAAAAGGGAAGGAGATGATGGGGCAACAGGGACTGAGCAGCTGGGATGGGCTGGGTGGAGGTAACCCTTCAAAGACAGGCTGATACTCAAACAGGCTGACCTGATCCCGATGCGTTCGAGTCTTCAATAACTCCTCAGGGCTCACTTGAAGCTGGAGTAACGTGGATGTGGCCTGTTGAAGTGGAGCTGCAATCTCCTTCATATGGTGGAGGCACAGTTTCCTCACAGCTAGGAAACGATCCAGGAGAGGAGCGTTCTGCGCAAGAGCTTTCAGCCGATGGGCAAAGAAGATTTCAGCAATGAGGACTCCAAACGCTTGCATGTCTCTCTGGACTAACTGAGAGAAGGAGAGCTCGCGAGTCTGATCTGTGTGGGTTCTCTCTGGCAGCTCACTATACAATCCTCGCACCAGGAAGTTATCAAGTTTTACCAGCTCCTCCAAAGCCTGCAGAGGATTGAAACCTTCGGGGAGGGAGATCCTGGCATCGAGCAGCTCATGATTAGCTGCCCCTTGGTTACGGTTCATTCTGCTGACAAGAGACCGAGGATCGACTGTCGAGAGATTGCCGATTGGGGCGGGAGATGATTGGTCCAAGGATTCATCGAAAGCTGACAGGGAATCCAGTGCTTCCGTGCCCTCCTCCAGATCCTCCTCCTTCGAATGATCTCCAGAATCTTGCTCCACTGGCCAAGCCCCCTCTGAGCCCGCTGTCTCTGGGACCACCCCGTTAATGGGGCTGGCTGCCCGTATCTCAGAGCACCGCTCTGCCACATCCTTCAGGTGTCGGGTGATGGCAGGTGCCTCCGGTGGAGCATAGCTGCCTCCTACCAGTCGCTGAGGGTGCGGTTGGTTAAACAGCTGGACCACCCCATAGCTGGTCAGGTGAGTGTGACTGTCCACCAGGTGTAAGCACACATTCTTAGCTTTAACCGCTTCCTTCCCAGTCAGTTTGTATCCGAATGTCAGATCTATCCAGTGGTGGAGATTGAGTGAGACTTCCTTTGATTCCAGTAGTTTGCGGTGAATGTCGATGAATTCCTGGTAGGAACCGCACCAGGCCGGAATATCCAGGTCTGGCATGTCAGGGTGGATGGACTGGAAGATGGTGGGATCAGTGTAAAACTCTGGGATGCATTCATCTGGTGTCCAGGATTGCATCCGCTCCATGCTTGCTGGATATTCATTGGGTTCCCACTGGGATCTCACGTGGCTGCACAAGACAGAACGAGGCGTTCGGCGAGCTTTGTAAACATAGTAGGTGATGTCAGAGAGGATATCAGAGATGTGATGAGGCACATGAAGCTGTTCCCCAGTCTGACCTCCAGCCACAAAGGCCTCCTTAGTCATCTGATAGGTGAAGTCCAGCTGCTTGTCTCCTTTGTTCAGTCGAAATTTGGATTTGCGAAGGTCCCGGAATTTTCCGTAAGGGACAGTGAAGTCCACCACCCAGGGCAGCACGGGGTGGTAGTTGGGATCCCCAGGTCTCCGTCCTGCCAACCTGTTCAGCCCCATCAGATAGCTGAAGTTGCTGATCCTCCCGTGAACCCAGTCGGTAAGGAGTCCTGGCAGCTTCTCCAGCTGCCCACTGCAGTCTGCCCGCTCACCACCCTGTTGGCCAGCCTCGCCCCTGATCAGCTCCGCACACTCCGGCCTCTCGTAGTCAGAGAGGCTGAGCTGGAGCTGGGTCCAGAGTCTCTCATCCACCATCAGCTGGTTCAAGGACAGGCTGCCACAGGCCAATCCCTCACGATGACAGGCCCGCATAGCTTGTAGGACCTGGAAGAGGATAAAGAGCACCTTGGCATGGCTGCTGGCGAGCTTGGCAGGGCTGTATGTCACAACATCCCGCAAAGAGTAGCGAGAGAAGGGCTGGATCACATACAGGAAGTGGGCTGACTCGAGCAAGGCCTCAGCAGGGAGGAGATTGGGATGTGTCCCTTGGCTGATGGGGGATGGGTAAGGTCCAGCCTCTTTAGTGAGTGAGGAATCACCACCAATGTGTATAAAGCTGCAGCCCAGCAGCCTGCTGAGCGAGCCCTTCACAGACTCGAGGCAGGAAGGCCCTGGTTTCTCCATGCTAACTGTGTGGGGCCTGATGTAGCTCCCATGTGCCTTCCGCCACAGGTTTCTGTAATTCTGGTCAGCCACGTGTTTCATGAAGCCAGAAACCGTGTCCAAATCAAGCCCTCCGCCCACTCTCCCTGCTTCATCTGACCATCCTGGGGGGGAGCTGGATCTCCGTGATATGTGGTAAGCCAGCCGACTCTTCCTCAGGGTCTGGATGGAGATTCGGGTCCAGCCAGCAGGGAGCTTGTTGACTGAGGGCTGGAGGAAGGTTGCGATCTCAGCCTCACTGACACCCTCGGGCCTGGGGCAGGAGCTCGGAAGCAGCTTCCTCTCCTTCAGGCTGTTCAGCCACTTCACTGGCACATATGCCACCCACTGGCATCTTTCCCCTAACACCAGCTGCTTCCTTTCGATGCCCAAATCCTTCTCAATGCTGTCAACGAGGCACTCCATTCTCACGACCCGCCTGTTGAGACTTGAAGGCCATCAGCTGTCCTGGAATCAGTCCTCGGTCAGGACAGTCTCACCTTCAAAAAAAAGACAAAGCAGAGCAAAATTAAACTTCACAAAAGGTCAACAGACAATTTTCTGGCCCTGGGAATACCTGCAAAAGCAACCTGCTCCTCCTGCAGCATCATTCAGAGCCTCAGCATCCCCAAACACTTCATGGTTAATGGAGAACTGTTGGAAATATAACCAATTTGTTATGGAGGAAACACAGCTGCTAATTTGCAAACAGCAAGATCCCACAAAGAGCAATACCAAAATGACCAGATAATTTGTTGTCATGCTGAAAGTAGTACAGCACGGGGTTAAAAACAGAGTAAAGCTCCATTTACACTGTCCCCATCAAACACTCCCAGGACAGCTACAGCACGGGGTTAGATACAGAGTAAAGCTCCCTCTACACTGTCCCCATCAAACACTCCCAGGACAGGTACAGCACGGGGTTAGATACAGAGTAAAGCTCCCTCTACACTGTCCCCATCAAACACTCCCAGGACAGCTACAGCACGGGGTTAGATACAGAGTAAATCTCCCTCTACACTGTCCCCATCAAACACTCCCAGGACAGGTACAGCACAGAGTTAGAAACAGAGTAAAGCTGCCTCTACACTGTCGCCATCAAACACTCCCAGGACAGGTACAGCACAGGGTTAGAAACAGAGTAAAGCTGCCTCTACACTGTCCCCATCAAACACTCCCAGGACAGGTACAGCACAGGGTTAGATACAGAGTAAAGCTCCCTGTACACTGTCCCCATCAAACACTCCCAGGACAAGTACAGCACAGGGTTAGATACAGAGTAAAGCTCCCTTACACTGTCCCCATCAAACACTCCCAGGACAGGTACAGCACGGGGTTAGATACAGAGTAAAGCTCTCTCTACACTGTCCCCATCAAACACTCCCAGGACAGCTACAGCACAGGGTTAGATACAGAGTAAAGCTCCCTCTACACTGTCCCCATCAAACACTCCCAGGACAGGTACAGCACGGGGTTAGATACAGAGTAAAGCTCCCTCTACACTGTCCCCATCAAACACTCCCAGGACAAGAACAGCACGGAGCTAGATACAGAGTAAAGCTCCCTCTACACTGTCACCATCAAACACTCCCAGGACAGGTACAGCATGGGGTTAGATACAGAGTAATGCTCCCTCTACACTGTCCCCATCAAACACTCCCAGGGTTTATTGGGTTAGTTGCTGATGAATTCTCTCTATTTTTAATCCGGCTCCAGGTTTTGTTCTTCTCTTTTTTCTGATTTCGGGAAGGGGAGCGGCTGATCCCGGTCCCAAACTCACCTCTCGGTCCCACACTCACCTCCCGCTGCTCCAAGCCGCTGTTGAGCGGGCATCAGCTGACCGGTCACATGACCCTCCGTTTGGCTACACTGGGAGCACGTGACCCGGAACCAGGAAATGCCAAGAAAGGCAGGAAGACACAGAAATTACACCCCCCCCCCCCGGGACAGAGACAGAGAAACGCCCCCCTCCCTCCCCCAAGAAAGAGACACATAAACTCCTCCCACCGTCGCAGGCCAGAGACACAGAAATTCACCACCCCCCACGATAGAGACGCAGAAACTGCCCCCTACCCTGCACCATCGGGACAGAGACACAGAAACTCCCCACCCCTCATCCCACACCCTCACCCCTAGGGACAGAGGTGCAGAAGTTCCCAGCCCCCAGGATAGAGACACAGAAATTCCCCACCCCTCGGGACAGAGACACGGGAACTCCCCACCATCACCCCCCACCCCCCCCCCCCACCCCCCAGACACAGAAACTCCCCACCTGCCAGGATAGAGACACACAAACTCCCCACCCCTCGGGACAGAGACACAGGAACTCCCCACCCCCCAGGACAGACACAGAAACTCTCCACCCCTCGGGACAGAGACACAGGAACTACCCCCCCCCCCCCCCACCCCCCCACAACCGGGACTGAGACACAGAAACTCCCCCTCCCCCCCGGGACAGAGACATTGAAACTCCCTACCCCTGAGGGACAGAGAAGCAGAAACCCCCCACCCCGGGACAGAAACAGAAATTCTCTATCCCTTCCCCCCAAGGACAAAGACACAGAAACCCCCCCAACACACCGGGGAAAGAGGCATAAAAACTGCCACCCACCCCCAACCTGGTGTGTTGGGGGTGTTTCTGTGTCTTTGTCCTTGGGGGTGTGTTGGTTGTGACAGGCTAAGAAATGGTTGCAGAGACAAAGATACACTGTGGGTGTACCTACACCACATGGACTGCAGCGGTTCAAGAAGGCGGCTCACCACCACCTTCATAACGGCAATTTGGGATGGGCAATAAATGTTGGCCCAACCAGCTAAGCCCACATCCCATGAATGAGTTTTTAAAAATCTGAACAATAATTGATTTATTATATGTGCAGATGTACAAGACTAGGTGAAACTCAGTCTAAGCCATAGGCTTTCTCCTTTGCAACACTTGGTCATGTGACTCTGACATCTTCATGTGGGTGGTACAGTTTCTCCAGTCCCACACATTAATAGAGAATCGCCTGACTAAGAGTCGAGAAGGAGATATTATTACACAGTCGAAGGCAAGGGCTGAGTTGTTCAAATTCCAGAGGGAAACTTGAAACAACTGTCATAATCCATTTTTGCAATTTGTATGTTTTGAGATGCAGGCTTTGAATTCAGTAGTAATGAGACCACCAAGTCTCAAGAGTTTTTTCATAAATCAATTAATACAAGAAAAATTGTAAGCACATACATATGTCTACAAAATTACTACTATAATTACTACAAAGATCCCCTAATTAATCTGACTCTCAGTTACACCCCTGTTAAGGTAATGGTAAAACTCATAGATTAAAAGAAAAGACACCAGGCAAAGCACACGTGACCTTACAAATTCAAAGTGAGGTTCCTTGCAAACACAGTTGCAAGCATACAGGCTGGTTAGATCTTAAATGCTTCTGCCTTACACATTCAAACTTCTTTCAGTTTATACCTAGCTTTTCCTTTGAATGTAAATTTCCCATTGTATTACTAGATTTTTAATTGTACCTCTTACAATAATACCCTTTGATTCCACCAATTTTATTTGTAAACTAAAAAATAAACATATTACTTGGCATCTTCTAGCTAGATGCAAGAGTTCACCCATTCTTTTGAATGCTTTATTTAAAAATTGCAAATTTACACTCTTAATACTTATGTTTCTAAACTTTTCCATGTTTACCTAATTACCATTTCAAACATACTTCTTTCTATACATCAAAACACCTAGACTAGCTGGCTTTAATCCAATTAAGACACACACACATAGACAGACTCCACTAAACTCTATTTTAAAAAATAATTTCCAATAACGTTATAGACATTAAGTTCTGAAGAAGAGTCATATGGACTTGAAATGTTGGTTTAATAACAGATGCTATTAGACATGCTGAGTTTTGCCAGCTATTTTTATTTTTGTTATGGACATTAATCTCTTCATGATAAAGAAAGCCCATGGCTTAGACTGAGTAACACTTAGTCTTAAAAACAAAAAAACTGCGGATGCTGGAAATCCAAAACAAAAACAGAATTACCTGGAAAAACTCAGCAGGTCTGGCAGCATCGGCGGAGAAGAAAAGAGTTGACGTTTCGAGTCCTCATGACCCTTCGACAGAACTTGAGTTCGAGTCCAGGAAAGAGCTGAAATATAAGCTGGTTTAACACTTAGTCTTGTACACCTGTACATAGTTATATTCATATAATAAATCAATTATTGTTCAGGCATCTCTATGTCTCTGCAGCCATTCCTTAGCCAGTCACAACCAACATACACCATGGTGGCAGCAATGAAGGACTCCAAAATCTCCAAAAATCAAATTTTTAAAAGTTTGCAAGTCTGACTTGGAATAAAAGGCACCAATACTGAAAACTTTGGTAAGACAGATGAAAATCTCGAAAGCAGCTCCATCGAAGATGTGGATGCTAAAAGGCAGAGAAAAAAATGAACTGTCCAGCTTACTGAGAGCTACACCATAGCACTTACGGTCCGTGAAAAATCCCCATCCATCAACAGGGTCAAAAAAACTTGGCGTTGTTCAGGGAAGGCTGACCAAATCTTAAAAAAGTCTCAAGACCTTCAAATTACTGGAGCCGTAAGCAGGCAGCACTGGGCAGATTCCATTTTAGTGAGCGGCAGTTTTGATAAACCCCAGGGCCTAGATCTGAACTCAGAACCATTACACATGGTGACTACGAGGCAGCAATTGAAGAAAGATCGGCTGCTTAAAAGCAATTCCCCAACAAGAGAAAATCAGTGAATGAAGCTTAATTGTAACTTCCAGTGATTAGTTTCAAAATTCTACAAAGTTTAGGAATGAATACCAAAAAGGAGCAGTGACTGCAGCAGCTATCTGTAAAAACCTGATCAGCTTGGGAAAACTCCATCACTGCAACAAACTTTTTATTAAAAAGTCCAGGCAAATTACCTCAGAGCTGAGAACAGCTATAGATTTCACATTTACTTTGCCAGACTGATTTCAGCACATGGAAGGGCCAGACCAAACACAGAATTGGGCATTATAGAGGAAGAGATTTTTTTTAAGATTCAGAATTGCATCTGGATTGAACAATAAGCCAGAGGCTGAACAAGTCAATACATTGTTGTTGGAACAATTGCTGATGATCAGATCACAAGACAATGCATTAATGAAACATTGGACACATTCAAAGAAGTCTTAAAACCTTTGATAATTATTTTAATTTACAGAGTAACAAGATATTAACAAGCACCAAGTTTAACAAAACAACCCAGAAATGGAGTGAACCTTTATCAATGATCTGTATCGATTGGCTGAAGATTGTGAATACGGTGATGTTAAAACTGAGCTGATATGAGATTGCATTGTGTTCGGGGTTACTGATGACACCCTATCTGACCTACTGCAATCCAAAGAAAACTTCACTTTGAAGAAGGTGAGACAGTCAAACAATCAGAGGTCCCTCAGCAAAATAGAGCCATAATTTAAGGGGAAGACAAACGGTGGTTCAGAAAACCCTTAGTAATTGTACAACTTATTAAACAAAAGAATGTCAAAGACACTCCAGGGAAAAGGAGACCTTCTGGGACAAAAGCTCAAGACGGCATTAAACCACGACAGCGCTGTGGCACCAAACAGCCCCACAGCACGAACACTGTCCTGCAAGAACTGCAGAATGCTTTCATTGTAAAAGGTGTGGGCCCTTTGGAAAGATGTGCAGAACTAAAGCCTCCAGAAGCACAGAGGATAACGAGAGAATCTTTGCACACAAGGCCATTAACAAAGTTGGGAAATCTCAACAAGAAGAGGAACAATAATGTTTCCTGGGCGAGATCAAAGAGCCCAGATACACATTCTGGAAGGTGGACATTTGTGTCAATGGACAGATTATTCATTTCAAATTGGGTACAGGAGCCAGTGGAACAGCCCTGCCCGATAAAGAACAGTGGCTAAGTAAAACAATGCTTGAGGCCATCTACCACGTGGTTATATGGCCCAGAGGGATCAGGCTGCAGATCAAAGTTACTTTACAGGCAACACTCCAATACAAGAACAAACAGATACTGGAAATATTACATGTTCTTCGCAATCAGGAACTCTCTCTTCTGAGCCGAAGCCCCTGAGTCAACCTGAATCTCATCAAGACAGAAGAGGACATCAATGAACACAATCATCGGAGGTACCAAATCTGAGTCCCTCAAACCATCCATGTGCTCTGATGATATAGATTGGGACTTCAGCACTGATGTTTTTGAATCTCATCACAGAGGCTCTTTTCCAGGGAGAGGTCCAGGAGAGAGAGAGTAATCTTGTTTTCACTGAAGAGAGGCTGAACCATTTGGACCAATGAGTACCTGAGTGTGAGTGTGATCCTTCATCACTCTGTGCATTGGCTGAGAAGACGGAAGATGAAACTCAAATGATAGAATCCACTTGTACAGTACCAAATTCATCCAACATTGGTGACCCCTTGGTAAATGAATCACACCTATCCATCCACCAGGAGTGGTAGTCAAGGATGCTAGCAGGTCAAACAAGTCCAGAACTAGAGACAGAACCAAGCTAGATAACGTCCACCTCTTCCATGTTCAAAGGCATTGACCTTACTGCTACAGCAGGGTTAAGGGGATGCAAGACGTTGATCAAGTGCCTGAACAGCTTCCTGTTCTGCCTAAACAATTCTTTCCAGAAGCAGCAGTCCAGTGTTACCCAAGCGTACATGAACAAGAGGCTACAAGGAGTCATCACTCCAGAAGTAAAGAAAGATGGACAAAACCGTCAAAAGGAACTGGGGTCAATTCAACAGATGAGAATAGGGAACATATGCAGCGTGTCATGAAATCCATTGATCTGTGGAGATTGCAACATTTAAGGTACAGGATGTTTCAATGCTTGCTCCATTGGTTCGTGTCGATTAATAAGGGTGGGCCCATCTGGGAGTGTTTTGATAGGTCAATAGAACAGTTCAAGGGTCAGTGAACAGCAGTTGGCAGCCAGTCAGCTTTGGGGAGCCAGCCTGCAAGTATCAAGAGAGACAGAGAACAGAAACAGGTCCCAGTTAAGTTAAAGAAAGCTGCAGGGAGCAGACTTGAAGTAAAGAGGGCCATTGGGAAAAGGTACCCCTTTGGAGCAGTGGTATTCTGCTTGGCAGGGCCATACATCTGAAAGTGTGCTTATAAGCTAGTGTTTGAATTACTCGTGAATCCAGGGAGAAGGAATCTCAGGAGACAAGATTGAAAACCTGCAAGGTGGGCCATTGCTAAAGCTGTCCAAGTGGAGAGGCTTTTGGAGAAAACTCCAAGATAGGATCTTCAACGGTGGAGATTGGAACCCTCATGGGAAAGACAAAGTGTCAGTGAGATTGATTGACTCACAGTGAGACTAACGCCCGGGTGATTACTTGAGAATTCCATAGACTCTGCCTTGGGTGCATCTGTCATTTACTCCGTAATGTGGTGTGTTCAACCACAGTGTTTCTGTTAATTCATGTGTACCTCATCCCTACCCTGAATGTCAGAGTATAAGATATATATTGTCAACTGTTTTATCTTTCTGAACTTGTACAGTAAAGTTTGTCCAAGACCAACCATGTCACTGCACAACAGAGTAAATGACAGACGCACCCAAGACAGAGCTTATGGAATTCTCAAGTATCACCCAGATGTTCGTCCCACTGTGAGTCAATCAATCAAATCAAAGCAAAGAAGCCCAAAGAGAGATTACCCATCTTCCAAGCCTCACAGGACATGATCAGGGGAAGAGTTTGAAACCTCCAGACCAATTAACCTTATAAAGCCAGAGACTTGGGTAGAGGTGAGGTAATATGTAAACATAAATTTAAAATAGCTTTGGATAAAGACTTGGGGGGAGATGTCGTATTAGGGTGTTCAGGGCTGAAAGGGTTAACCCACCCTCTGGGACAGAGACACCCCACTTTCAGGACACAGACCCCACGCCCAACCCCACCCCCATCATAGAAGGTGAAAGTGATCATAAGATGGTAGAATTTCATGTTCAGTTTGAAGGGGAGAAGTGTGTGTCTAAGACTAGTGTTATATACCAGAATAAAGGTGATTATAAGGGTATGAAGGCAGAGCTAGCTAATGTGAACTGGGAAACTAGGTTAAAATGTAGGACAGTGGAGATGCAGTGAAAGACTTTTAAGAAGGTATTTAATAACTTTCCCAATAGATTTATCCCAGTAAGTGAGAAAGACTCTTTGAGAAGGATGCTTCATCCATGGCTGAATAAAGAAGTAAAGGACAGTGTTAAATTGAAAGAAACGCTGAAGAAATCTGCAAAGATTAGTGATCAGAAGATTAGGGATCAGAAGATTCATCAGATTTTAAGAACCAGCAAAGAAAGACTAAATAAAATGAAGAGGGAGAAAGAAGACTGTGAGAGGAAGCTAAAAACAGATAGTAAGAGTTTCTACAAGTATTCAAATAGGAAAGAGTATCTAAAGCTAATGTTGGTCCTCTAGAAAGTGAGTCTGAGGAATTGACAATGGAAAGCAAGAAAAAGATGGAGGCATTGAACATATATTTTGTTTCTGTCTTCACTGTAGAAGACTTAGAAAACTTCCCAAAGATACTTGAAAATCAAAAGGTGAACAGGAGGAAGCAAATTTTTTATTCATTTCTGGGATGTGGACATTGTTGGCTGGGTCAGCATTTATTGCCCATCCCTAATTGCCCTTGAGAGGGTGGTGGTGAGCTGCCTTCTTGAACTGCTGCAGTCCATATGGTGTAGGTACACCCACTGTGCTGTTAGGGTGGGAGTTCCAGGATTTTGACCCAGCGACAGCGAAGGAACGGTGATATATTTCCAAGTCAGGATGGTGAGTGGCTTGGAAGGGAACTTCCAGGTGGTGGTGTTCCCATCCATCTGATGCCCTTGTCCTACTAGACAGTACCGGTCATGGGTTTGGAAGGTGCTGTCTAAGGAACCTTGGTGAGTTCCTGCAGTACATCTTGTAGATGGTACACACTGCTGCCACTGTGCATCAGTGGTGGAGGGAGTGAATGTTTGTGGATGTGGTGCCAATCAGATGGGCTGCTTTGTCCTGGATGGTGTCCAGCTTCTTAAGTGTTGATGAGCTGCACTCATCCAGGTAAGTGGAGAGTATTACATCACACTCCTGACTTGTGCCCTGTAGATGGTGGACAGGCTTTGGGGAGTCAGAAGGTGAGTTACTCACTGCAGGATTCCTAGCCTCCGACCTGCTCTTGTAGCCACAGTATTTATATGGCTAGTCCAGTTCAATTTCTGGCCAATGGTAACCCCCAGGATGTTGATAGTGGGGGATTCAGTGATGGTAATGTCATTGAATGTCAAGGGGCGATGGTTGGATTCTCTCTTGTTGGAGATGGTCATTCACTTGTGTGGTGTGAATGTTACTTGCCACTTATCAGCCCAAACCTGCATATTGTCCAGGTCTTGCTGCATTTGGACATAGACTGCTTCAGTATCTGAGGAGCCGCGAATGCTGCTGAACATTGTGCAATCATCAGCAAACATCCCCACTTCTGACCTTATGATGGAAGGAAGGTCATTGATGAAGCAGCTAAAGATGGTTGGGCCGAGGACACTACCCTGAGGAACTCCTGCAGTGATGTCCTGGAGCTGAGATGACTGACCTCCAACAACTACAACCATCTTCCTTTGTGCTAGGTATGACTCCAACCAGTGGAGAATTTTCCCCTGATTCCCATTGACCCCAGTTTTGCTGGGACTCCTTGATGCCACACTCAGTCAAATGATGCCTCAATGTTAAGGGCAGGTTGATACCTTGGCTTGGTGATAATGGTTGAGTAGGTTATTGCTAAGCATGTGCTGCTTCCATCATTTTAGTGATGATGGAGAGTAGACTGATGGGGCGGTCATTGGCCAGGTTGGATTGGTCCTGCTTTTTGTGTGCAGGACATACCTGCGCAATTTTCCACATAATCGGGTAGATGCCAGTGTTGTAGCTGTACTGGAACAGCTTGGCTAGGGGAGTGGCTAGTTCCGAAGAATAAGTCTTCAGTACTAGTGCCAGGATGTTGTCAGGGCCCATAGCCTTTGCAGTATCCAGTGCCTTCAGCCGTTTCTTGATATCACATGGAGTGAATCGAATTGGTGAAGACTGGCATCTGTGATGCTGGGGACCTCCGGAGGAGGCCGAGATGGATCACCAACTTGGCACTTCTGTCTTAAGATTGTTGCAAATGCTTCAGCCTTATCTTTTGCACTGATGTGCTAGGCTCCTCCATTGAGGATGGGGATATTTGTGGAGCCTCCTCCTCTAATGAATTGTTCAATTGTCCACCACCATTCACGACTGGATGTGGCAGGACTGCAGAGCTTAGATCTGATCCATTAGTTGTGGGATCGCTTAGCTCTGTCTATCACTTGCTGCTTATGCTGTTTGGCACACAAGTAATCCTGTGTTATAACTTCACCAGGTTGACACCTCACTTTTAGGTATACCTGGTGCTGCTTCTGGCATGCCCTCCTGAACTCTTCATTGAGCCAGGGTTGATCCCATGGCTTGGTGATAATGGTAGAGTGGGGGATATGCTGGGCCATGAGGTACAGATTTTGTTTGAGCACAATTCTGCTGCTGCTGATAGCCCACAGCACTTCATGGATGCCCAGTTTTGAGCTGCTAGATCTGTTCAAAATCTATCCCATTTAGCACGGTGGTGGTGCCGCACAACGATGGAGGTTATCCTCATTGTGAAGATGGGACTTCATCTCCACAAGGACTATGCAGTGGTCACTCCTACCGATACTGTCATAGACAGATGCATCTGTGGCAGGCAGGTTGGTGAGGATGAGGTCAAGTATGTTTTTCCCTCTTTTTGGGTTACCTCACCCGCAGACCCAGTCTAGCAGCCATATCATTTAGGATTTGGCCAGCTCGGCCAGTCGTGGTTCTACTAAGCCGCCCTTGGTGATGGACATTGAAAACCCCCACCCAGAGTACATTCCGCACTCTTGTCACCCTCAGTGCAGTCTCCAAGTGGTGTTCAACATGGAGGAGCACTGATTCATCAGCTGAAGGAGGGCGGTACCTGGTAATCAGCAGGAGGTTTCCTTGCCCATGTTTGACCTGATGTCATGAGACTTCATGGGGTCTGGAGTTGATGTTGAGGACTCCAGGGCAACTCCCTCTCAACTGTATACCACTGTGCCACCAATTCTACTGGATCTGTCCTGCCAGTTGGACAGGACATATCCAGGGATGGTGATGGGGGAGTCTGGGACATTATCTGTAAGGATGATTCCATGAGTATGACTATGTCAGGTTGTTGCTTGGCTAGTCTGTGAGGCAGCTCATCCAATTTTGGCACTAGCCCCCAGATGTTAGTAAGGAGGACTTGCAGGGTCAACAGGGCTGAGTTTGCTGTTGTTGTTTCCATTGGCCCGTCCAATTTCATTCCTTATTGACTTTGTAGCAATTTGATGCAATTGAGTGACTTGCTTGGCCATTTCAGAGGGCATTTAAGATCCAGCCACATTGCTGTATGGGAGTCACAGGTAGGCAAGACCAGGTAAGGATGGCAAATTTCCTTCCCTAAAGGGCATTAGTGAACCAGATGGGATTTTACGATGATGGTTCCATTGTCATCATTAGACTTTTAATTTCAGATTTTTTTTATCGAATTCAATGTCACCATCTGCCTCAGTCTCTAGATTACTAGTCAGTGACAATTTCACTTTGCCACCGCCTCCTCCACTGCACTACCTGAGGGTGTGGAGTCGGCAGGGTCAACTGAAGCATTCAAAGGGAATTATATTGTGATCTGAAAAGGAAGAATATTTAGGATCACGGGGTGAAGGTGGGAGAATGGCACTAGGTGAATTGCTAATTTGGAGAACCGGTGCAGACATGATGGGCTGAATGGCCTCTTCCTGTATTGTACCAATGCTGTGATTCCGTGATGTCAGTCCGGAGTAAGCGGTGAACAGACCAATGACAGAGCAGAGCCCAGCTTGTGGGCTCATACATTAAATATAGGACAGCTCTCAGCTCACAAAACCCACATCCTGTACAAACACTGCTAAGGGCAGTGGCTATCTCTCATAACATCATTGCTGCAGGCAATGCCTATGGTGATGTCAATTGAAGGGGGATGGGTCCTTTTTCCAGGCTGAGCCCAGTGAAACCAGACATGAGCTCAGTTTAACTCTTTGAGGGTAAAATAACATTTTCAATTTCATAACAGAAATGTTTTCCCACTCAGCCCCTTCAGGAACTGTCCCCCAGTGAAAGTCAGCACCTTCAGGGACTGTGCGCCTTCTCTCACTGGGGGTCCTAATCTCAATTTTTAATCTGAATGCAAAACTTGCCTTTATATAGCACCTTCCATAAGCACAAAATGTTGCAAAGCATTTTACGTCCAGTGATGTACATTTGAATTGTCACCACGTTTATTATAGGAAATCTAGCAGCTAATTTTCATTTATCAAGTTCCACACACAGCAATGTGATGGTACCACATCTTCTGATTTAGTGATGTTGATTGAGATATAAATATTGGCGGTAGAATATTGCCAAAATCTCCACTACTCTTTCTCAACTAATGCCATGGGATCGTTAACATATCCTGAGGGGACAGATATGACCTCAGTATAATATCTCAGCTGAAAGACAACTCTCTCTGACATTGCAGCACTCCCTCAGTACTGCCACCAGAAGTGTCAGACAAGATTGTGGGTTCACTTCTCTGAAAAGGGTCTTTAATCCATCACATTCTGAATCCACTGTAGTGATGGTGGGTGGGGGAGACTGTTATCCACGGACCATAGATCTCAGCAAGGAGACAATCTGTGGTCTGTGTATGGGGCTGATACACAGACCACAGCTTGTCTCCTTGCTGAGATCTATGGGCCCTCACATGGCACTCTTCTGACAAGGACACAATGGGCCGAATGGCTCCCTTCTGTGATTCTATGACTCTTCCACTTGGCCTAGCTTGGGATTGCGTGCACCTCTCTGACACCCGTTGGCTCTGTCCTCCCTCAGGGGAACGACGCCTGCTCTTTCCTCTTCCATTGGCACCACCAAGGATAGACAGCTCTCTCAGTGGTGGAATCAAGAGTGGGATATTTGAGTGCCCACCATCCCCTCTGTGCCCAATCCTAACATTTTGTCATAGTCCTAACCTCCTCTCAGTGTGCTCTTACTATTTCCACTGTCCCACCGGGCCTGTGACTGACTATAGCCCTCATTGCCATCAGCCTCTCAGTGATCCCTGGCCATGGAGCTTTCTGTCAGACACAAAGTGAAAAGAATAAGATTTGCAGCCAATCTGGGACCTCCCAACAGCCTGGAAGTGAGAGCGACCATTTCACATGAAGCAGTCAACAAACTATCATGTTAACGGAAACCAATATCTACCTCCTTGAGTTCTTTGGTTGGCTGGGCTGGTGTCGGAGTTGTTTGAAGATATAATTCTGATAAGCACAGGACAAGTATTAAGAGGAAATGGTCTGAGACTTGGGGAGTGTCTGAGATCATTTAAGCAACCAAGAGAGAAGGAGAAGGTCAGGGAGAAAGGGAGACTGAAAGAGAGAAATAGAGAAGGAAAAAGACAGGAACAGAGATAGAAGGAGAGACAGGTAGAGGAAAAAGAGGGAGTGAGTGTGGGACAGCAGGGGAGAAAGAGAGATAGGCAGTAAGACAGAGAGTGAAACAAAAAGTTAAGAAGCAAGTGGGACAGAAAGAGAGAGAAAGAAACAGATATAGAGTGGAAAGAGAGAGGAATAGGGGAAAGGGAGAGATAGTGGGATAGACAGAGTGCCAGACAGAGAGAGAGAAAGAGAGGGAAAGATAGAGGGACAGGGTGAGAGACAGATAGAGTGGGACAGAAATAGAGAGAGAAAGAGAGATACAGAGAGGCAAAAACAGAGAGATAGAAAAAGATAGAGAGAAAGGGAAGAGAGAGAGCAAGGAGGGAGACGAGTGACCCCCTGGGTTCCCATCCAGAACGGGATTCGATTCGTGACACATTTGAAGAGTCAACGTCCAGAGCAGAGTCGAGGAGGATCTTTACAAACCGGGGGTAAAAAAGTGATTTTTATCTCTTTTCTCTCTCTCTATTTTCTTTTGTAGAAGTTCTTCCAAATTTCCCTTTTCATTTTTATTTTATTATTTAATGCACAGAATGTTTAAAGCAATGTATTTGAAATTTGAGTCCAGTTCATTCTTAACTGGTACAATTGGTCAGAACGTCTGGGATGGGACTCAGTCTCTGGGCTGGGAATCTCTCCCAGGGGCGGGAATCTCTCTCTGGGATGGGAATCTCTCCCTGGAATGGGAAACTGTCCCTGAGCTGGGAATCTCTCCCTGGGACAGGAATCTCTCCCTGGGCTGGGAATCTCTCCCTGGGACGGGAATCTCTCTCTGGGCTGGGAATGTCTCCCTGGGATGGGAATCTCTCTCTGGGCTGGGAATCTCTCTCTGGGCTGGGAATCTCTCTCTGGGATGGGAATCTCTCTCTGGGCTGGGAGTCTCTCCCTGGGATGGGAATCTCTGCCTGGAACGGGAAACTGTCCCTGAGCTGGGAATCTCTCTGGGATGAGAATCTCTCCCTGGGATGGGAGTCTCTCCCTGGGATAAGAACATAAGAACATAAGAACATTAAAACTAAGAGCAGGAGTAGGCAATTCAGCCCCTCGAGCCTGCCCTGCCATTCATTACGATCATGGCTAATCTCATTTTGGCCTCAACTCCAATTTCTCACCCTCTCCCCATAACCTTTCAACCCATTACTAAGTAAAATACTATCTATCTCCTCCTTAAATTTATTCAGCGTCCCATCATCCACTGCACTCTGAGGTAGTGAATTCCATAGATTCACAATCCTTTGAGAAAAGTAATTCCTCCTCAGCTCTGATTTAAATCTACTCTATGGGAATCTCTCTATGGGAAAGTTGAGAGGAGCCTCATGGAAGCTCTGCTGAGGGGACCACTGGGCAGTGTTTACCTCAGAGAGCTTGCTGTGTTCAGTGTGATGCCCATCCTCATAGTGCCAGCTTCAATCACTGCTCTGTGCCCACCAAGAGGATCTCAGCTCTGGCTATTAGCTGGGACATTACAGGTGATCTGGATATCACTGGGTCAGGAAGAGGGAGATCAGCTGGAGTTCATGTGTGTGTGTTTGAGAGTAAAAGAATATGAGTGTGTGTGTGTGAGTAAGCATGCGGATATGTGTGGATATGTAAGCATCCGTGGATAGTGGATGAGGGACAGGTCAGGTTGAGTTGCCATGGCTGCACCATGAACAAACACCAAACCAGCACTCACCATCTCACTGTCTCACCATGGCAAATGAAGTACTCCTCAGGTAAATGTGAAGTAGCACATTTTGTTAGGAAGAGTAGGGAGTTCACATTACTTAGAAGGTGCAAGTTTAGGTGGGGTAGAGGATCAAAGGGATCTCCAAGCACAAATACAGGAATCGCTAAAAACCGTGCCACAGGTTAGCAAGGCCATTTTAAAAAAACAAAGCAAGCAGCAAATTTTATTTCTAGATGGATAGAATTTGAAAAGTAGGGAAGCTATGCTGAATCTGTATAGAACTTTGGTTAGAACACACAGTCTGCTGTGTGCAGTTCTGGTCACCATATTATAAAAAGGATATAGAGGCACTGGAGAAGGTTTACAAGGATGATACCAGAAATGTGGGGGTATACACATCAGGAAAGGGGTGACAGGCTGGGGCTCTTCTCTTCAAAAAAAGGCTAAGGGATGACCTAATAGAGGTATTTAAAATTCTAAAAGGTTTTGATAAGAGTGGATACAGAGAGAATGTTTCCTTTTGTGGGCAAGAGCAGAACTAGAGACCGTCAAAATAAAACAGTCACCAAGAAATCCAGTAGGGAATTCAGAAGAAAATTCTTTACCCAGAGAGTGGTAAGAATGTGGAACTCGCTGCCACAGAGAGTGGTTGAAGTGAATAGTATAGAGATGCATTTAAAGGGAAAATAATCAAACCATGAAGCAGAAGGGAATCGAGGGTTTGATGAGAGGAGGCTTGAGTGGAGTAAACACCAGGGTGGACTTTATTTTTTTATGGGATATGGGCACTGCTGGCAGCGAGCATTCATTGCCCATCCCTAATTGTCAACCACATTGCTGTGGGTCTGGAGTTACATGTAGGTCAGGCCAGTAGACCCTGACGGAAACCAGATGGGTTTTTACATGGTTACCATTACTGGTAATCAATTCCAGATTTTTAAAATTATAATTGAATTTAAATTTCAGCAGCTGCCGTGGTGGGATTTGAACCCATGTCCCCCAGAGCATTAGCCTGGATCTCTGGATTACTAATCCAATGATATTATGACTACACCACCAGTAGGTGAGTGTGTGTGGAACCCGTACACCAGTGAGAGTCAGTGTGTATGGGACCCATACCCCAGTGAGAGTCAGTGTGTGTGGGACCCGTACCCCAGTGAGAGTCAGTATGTGTGTGAAATCCAAACCCCAGTGAGAGTCGGCGTATTTCTCTCTTCCAACATGCAGCTCTCGAGAGGAAGTGGTGACTCCAACTACTGCAGGGGCAGCTTGCTCACAGCAAGGGCATCAACAGCCTCAGAGCAAGAGTGAAAGCATCTCACTATGTTTCCTTCTCTCTGTCTGTCTGAGCACAGAGAGCAGGGGGAGAGAGACGGGGGGAGAGAGAGAGAGTGGGAGGGAGAACCGAGAGAGAGAAAGAGATGGAGGGGTGAGAGAGGGAAGGAGAGAGATTGAGCGAGAGAGAGAGAAAATGAGAGTGGGGGAAACCAAAGAGGGAGAGAGAGGGAGAGGAGGGAGGGAGAACACAGAGAGAGAGAGAGAGAGAGAGAGGATAGAGAAAGAGGAGAGGTGAGAGAGATAAAGGGAGAAAGGGAGAGAGAGAAGTAGAGAGAGAGAGAGGAAGGTGTACAGAGAAACTAGAGAGTTGGTGAGGACAGAGGGAAAGTGCAGACTCGACTGACTGAACCGGCACCCTGCCCCATCTCTATGAATTCTGCTTACTCTGTGTGCACCAGAGCATTGCTAATTCCCTATCCATCTGAGCAAGTGTCCAACTAGCCAGATGCTGAGCACTCTGCAGTTGTTGTGGCTCGGGTGTGGGAAGGTGTTTTGTGGGCAGTAATGGCTCCATGTGTTTGTATTCCAGCTCAGACTCCCCCATCTCCAGCTGCACAGATGACCGACAGAGTCAGCAATGGCACAGACTATTCAACTACTGAAACTACTAATGTAACCACAGGTAGGCCTGATGAACGTGGCTTGAGAGGTGAGGCATTTGGGGCAGAGGGAAGAGGGTGGAAGTGGGCGGAAGGTTAGAGCAGTGGAGGTGGAGGAGGGCAGTAGACATAGATTATGAGCAGTCATTGAGGAGAGGGGCTCTTATTGCGATAATAGTGCCACACAAGACTTGATGTTCCCGCTACTAATCAGCCCCCATGGATCAGTCACTATATCTTTGCTGCACTCTCTGTCTTTCTCTCTCTCTCTCTCTCTCTCACACACTCTCTCACTGACTCTCTCTCTCACTTTTTCATTGTCGCTCACTCTGTCTCTCTCACTATCTCTTTCTCACTCTGTCTCTGTATTCCTCTTGCTCTCTCTCACTCAGTTTCACTCTCTCTCCCTCACTCTCTCTCTCACTATCTCACTGTCTTACTCTGTCTCTCCCTGCCTCTCTGTCTCTTTCTCACTCTCTCTCTGTCCCTCACTATCTGTCTCTCTCCCTCCCTCTGCCTCACTCCCACTCTCTGTCTCTCACTCTCTCCTTCCCTGTCCTTCACTCTATGTCTCTCTCTCTGTCTCTCTCTGTCTGCATCAGTCTACCTCTCTCTCTCCGTCTCTCTCTCTCTCTGTTTCTCTCTCACTCTCTCTCTGTCCCTCACTCTATCTCTCTCTCTCTCTCTGTCTCTCTCTCTGTCTGCCTTGCTCTATCTCTCTCTCTCTCTCTGCTTCTCTCTTACTCTGTCTCTCTGTCCCTCATTCTGTCTCTCACTTTCTCTCTGCCTTGCTCTATCTCTCTCGCTCTCTGTCTCTCTCTCACTCTCGCTCTCTGTCCTTCTATCTCTTTCTCTCTCGCTCTCGTGGAATCGTCCCAGATTGGCACTAACGCGGTAGCCGGCAGAATAAAGAACATTTTGTCTGCTGGCCTCAACAGCAGCTTTTCACACCGTATCATCCCAAACCCGCCTCCTTAATCATGCAATCCCTGGGATCACATTGTTTCCATGGTGGGCGGGCTCTCATTCACCTGCCACGCCATCACCTCCCAGCTTCATCACGCTGGGCACCATCTTTAAAGTGCAGCCGTGCGCACACCTCTCAGTGCTTCCAGCCCAGGACTGCTGCACAGAAGACAAGAAGACTGCAGCCCCCCCAGTTTAATGACACGGCCCTCAAGCATCTTTGGATGCACTGGAGGCTGCCGGGGTGTCCTGTACCCCTGCTCTGGCCACAGGAAGGGCAGAAATGTAACCAATCCAGCATGGGAGGCAGTGGCGATGGTGGTCAGTGCCAATGCCCTGCAAAAGAGGGCAGCCACCCAGTGCCACAAGAGGATGAATGGTCTCCTCCGTTCTGCCAGGGTAAGTCACTCATCTCATCACTCTCAACTCACACACTCACAAACCCAGCACACACCCACAGGGCCCTCACTCACTGTCAGTTCAAAGGACATCACCATTCACTCTCTCACACTCACCATCATTGTCCTCATCCCATCCATGGGAACACTCACCACCCACACAGGCCATACCCTCTTCCCATCTCTATCCAAACAGGACAAGCTGGCACACAACAAGAGGGAGAAGTCTCAGACAGGTGGAGGAATGCCTGAAATCCAGCTCCTCACGGACTTTGAAATCAGAGCCATCCAGCTGGCCAGTGATGACTGGGACCGGTCCTGTGCTAATGGTGAGGTCAGTGCTGCTCTACCAAGTGAGGATCCAGCAGTGCAACATCCATCAGACAACCTGGACTTGGACATATCACAGTTGCTGGAACTGCAAAGGCAAGCTCAGGAACATCAGGAAGGGATGTCCGCTACCCTCAGGTTGCAAGGCATGATGGAGGAGTCTGTCCATCTTCAGGCTGGGGTGATAGCGCCAGCATTGCAACGCATCAAGGTCAACACTGGCAGGATGGTGACTGCCATGGAGACCTTGGTCCAGGACATCGCTCCTGCACTGCTATACGGGCTTAATTCCATCGCCATAGTTGGCTTCCAACAGCGTGCATGCGAGAGGGGTGCTGAGTAGCTCAAATTCACTCCAGCTTCCCTTTCTCCTCATGGAGTCAACCAGGGGCCCTTGGGCACCCATAAGGAGGAGGATCAGCAGGTGCACATCCCGAGGACTTCCACCCTAGTGACTCCAGGAGTATCCAGCCCATCCGAATCCCCTCTTCCTGTGACCTCAGCATCTCCAGCTCCACAGGTCGAAGAGAGTGCCATTGCCACAGAGCAGGACTCCGAAAGCAGGCTGGGGCCCTCCAGGTCTCAGCCCTCCAGAGGACGCCCACCAAAGTCATCACAGACAGGGTGTCACAGTCAGCAGGCTGCCTCCACCACCGATGTGGGGGAGCACCAAGACACAGTGGCAGGATTAGGAAAGTTAAGAAGATGTAACTCTTTCGAGTACAAACACGTTTCCATCTGTTCCTATTCAGAAGAAGTTACATTGTTTCATAGTTTGCCATTGTGAGATTTGAACTCTTGATCTTGGGGTTACAAACCCAGTACCATAACCACTTGACTATCATACCAGTTGCACAGACTGGGCATGTGTGTTAATCACTTGTAAATAATGTTCACTATTGTCAATAAACTCCCAAGGATGTCTCCCTGCCTGTGGCTCCTTGTTCTGATTAGCAGTGTTTGTGTCATTCAGATGTAAAACCTTGGTTCCTGCACAAGATAAAGGCAGGTGTCTCAGTCCAGGGCCTTTTCCCTGTGCAGTGTGTGATGTGGACACATTACTGACGCCTGCACCTCGAAGGTGCTGGTCATTGCTGCCAGAATGTAATTTCTCTCTCTCTCTCTCTCACCCTTTTTCTCCCTCTCTCAAATGTATCTCTCTCACACACACTGTCTCTCACTGTCTCTCTCTCTCTGTTTCCCTCTCTCTGTCTCTCTCTCTTTATCTGTCTCTTTCTCTCCCCCCTCTCTCTCTCTCTCTGTCTTTCACTCTTTCTCTTACTCTGTCTCTCCCTTTCTCACTCTTTCTCTCATTCTGTCTATCTTTCACTCTATCTTTCTCTCTTTCTGTCTTTAGGTATCCCTCTCTTACTCAGTCACTCTCTCTCTCTCTCTCCCTCTCTCGCTCCGTCTTTCTCTCTGCCTCTCACTCTCTTTTTTTTATTCATTTACGGAATGTAGGCTTCGCTGCCTGGGCCAGCATTTATTGCCCATCCCTAGTTGCCCTTGAGAAGGTGGTGGTGAGCTTCCCTCTTGAACCACTGCAGTCCCTGTGGTGTAGGTACACCCACAGTGCTGTTAGGGAGGGAGTTCCCTCTCTCACTCCATCTTTCTCTCACACACTTTTCTGTGTCTCTGTCTCTCTCTTTCTCTATTTCTCCCCTCTCTCTCTCTGTCATTCTTTCTCTCAGTCAGTCTCTCTCTCACACCTTATCTCTCTCTCTATCTCCCTCTCTCATCCTGTCTTTCACTCTATCTCTCTCCCTCATTCTTTCTGTCTTTCAGTATCCCTCTCTCATTCTCTCCCTCTGTCTCTCTTTCTCTCACACTCTTTCTCTCACTCTGTCTCACACTCTATATCTTTGTATCTCTTTCACTGTGTGTCTCTCCCTCTGTCTCTCCCTGTGTATCCCAGTCACTGTCATTCCCTTTCACTCTCTTCTCTCTCTCTCTCTCTTTCTCTGTCTCTCTCTCTTACACACTATCTCTCACTCTTCTCTGTCTCTCTCTCTCTCTATCTCACTCACTCTCTCTGTCTCCCTTGCTCTGTCTCCCCCATCTCACTCACTCATTCACTGTCTTTCTCTGTCGCTCCCTCTGTTTCTCTCTCCCTGTCTCTCTCACTCTCTCTGCCTCTTTCTCTCTGTCTCTTTCTCTCTGTCTCTCTCTCTGTCTCTCTCACTCTCTCTCTCTCTCTCTGTCCCTCACTCTGTCTCGCTCCCTCTCTGCCTAGCTCTATCTCTCTCTGACTCTCTTTCTTTGTCTCTCACTCTGTCTCTCTCTGTCATTCATTCACTCTCTCTGTCTCTCACTCTCTGTTTCCCTCTCTCTCTGTCTCACTCTCTCTCTGTCTCTCTCTCACTCTCTTCTCTCTCTGTCTCTCTCTGTCTCTCATTCTCTGTCTCTCACTCCATCTCTCTCTCTCTCTGTCTCTCTCTCACTCCCTTTGTCTCTCTCTCTCTTTCTCACTCTCTCTCTCACTCTGTCTCTCTCCCCTCCCTCTGTCTCTCTCTCTCTCATTCTCCGTCTCTCTCTGTCTGTCTGGGCGGAATCGTCCCAGAGTTGCACTAAGTGCGGTAACAGCGTTTTACCCGCTGGCCGTGATGGCAACTGTTCACACTGTTTCATCCCAAACTCGCCGCATTAATTATGCATTCCCGGGAAACACACCGATTCCATGGCGGGCAGGCTCCAATTCCCCCGCCATGCCGTCACCTCGTTGCTTCATCACGCCAGGCGGCGTATTTAAAACACAGCCGCATTCAGCGCTCCCAGCCCAGGATCGCAGCAAAGACATAGCCCCGAAAGACAAGAAGACTGCAGCCCTCGAGCGCCTTTTGGATATCCTGGAGGCTGCTGCGATGTCCTCTACCCCCGCTCTGGCCACAGGAGAGGCAGCAACGTTATCACTCCGGCTTGGTAAGCAATGGTAGTGGGATCAGTGCCAATGCTGCACAGAAGAGGCTGTCCATCCAATGCAGAAAGAGGATGAATGATCTCACCCGTGCAGCCAAGGTATGACAACAATCTCATCACTCTGAACTCACACATTCACTGGCATCTCACTCACTGCCAGCTCAAGGAACATCACTATCCATTTCCACATACATACCCTCACATCTCCATCTGGCCTCATCTCCTCTGGAGACTGCTTTCTCAGCCCTCTTGAGGCCACTTGCACCGATCAACACGTGCCCCCCCCCCAAAAAAACAACCAACCCCCCCCCCCCCCCCCCCCCCCCCATCCTGGGATACCCCCCTTCCCCAGTACAGCCTTCACCCTGCAGCCTCTTCCCTTGCCTGAGGCCACTTGTCCCCCTTCCCCAAGGAAGGCCTAGCCCTGCAGCCATTGAAAAGCCACCCATATATGGCTGATCTGGTAGGTGTGTTGGGGCCGTGTGACATTGGCAAGACTGCCTAGTGCTGGAAAAATAGTTGAAAATTGATCCCGAAACTCCCCAAATTAGCTTCCAGCCTCAGATTTGCCAGTGGCCTTGTCAGTGTATAATGGAGGTGATGGGGGGGTCTCATCCATTGGCTGCGGAGCTGGTGAATGCTGGGAAGGCTGGCTGCAGTAATTGCCAGGCGTGGATCAAAGACTCCAGAGGCAGGAGTCTTGCCCACCAAGAGCTGCTGGCCAATCAGATCCTGGCAGCTGTGCATTCCTCAGCTGTGCAGGGAGCTAGTGGTCCCTACTGACCACCTTCTGCCTCATTAAATGTTCCTCCAACCACCAAACTCACCATGGGGGGAAGTGGGGTCAGGGCATTATATTCCCCTTAGGACCCAGACCAGAGGTGGGAACTCGTTGGCAATCCAGCCTGACCCAGGGGTGTCATGTCCTCCCCCCGGAACCTTTGGTGGTGTGTGGCACTTAATCAGGTGGGAGGGTGACATGTAGGGACCCCACCTGTCTTCCTGCCTCCACCCTGACTAAATTTGTGGCAGGATGGCACATGGATGCCCTTCTCTCCCTGCCACAAATTGAAACCCTTAAGTGGGCAATTAGAGCCTCAAACCATGGCAGCTGGTATTAAATACCACCCATTGTTTCCTAAACCTGCCCCCCACCTCTTTCTCTTTCTGTAGCTCACTCTCTGTGCACCCCTTACCCTGGCTGGAAGTTTCCGATCCTATTGGCAGCGGGTGTCATGGTGGTTGTGAGCGGACAATATGGTGAGAAGACCACAAATCGGCCTCACGCTACCATGAAACCACTTTGTGACTGTCCGCTCCACCCTTGAATGGCGGGCCGTGTTTCCCACTGCCGCCTGTCAGGAACCTAATTTCAATATTTTAACATCTCATTATAAGACCTGCTCACCAGAATCATCCCCCCACCCCCCCAACAACGCCCCCCATCCCCCAATGCTGGATCATCTCCCACCCACCTCGCAGGATCATCCCCTCCCCCCCACCCACGCTGGATCATCCCCTCCCCCCATGCTGGATCATCCCCTCCCCCCACCCACACAGGATCAACCCCTCCCCCCATGCTGGATCATTCCCCCCCCCACGCTGGAACATCCCCTTCCCCCACGCTGGATCATCCCCCCCCCCCCCCCCCCCCCCCCCCACTCTGGAACATCCCCTCTCCCCCCATGCTGGATCCGGCGAGCTGCACTTCACTTGGGACTTCGAGGTTGATTTGCCAACCCTGCTTCGGCAAGGACTCGTGGTCATCAGCGCCAGGCTTCACAGGCAGCACCAGGTCACTTTTAGTGGGGGCTCATGGGCAGGTCTGTACCTACCAGACCAGCTGTAAGGCGGGGGTGGTTTTTCAACAGCTGCAGGGCTAGGGCTTGTTTGGGGAAGGGGAAGAAGTGGCCTCAGGCAAGGGAAGATGCTGCAGGGTGAGGGATGTACTGGGGAAGAGGGGTATCCCAGGGGGTGTGTGGGGGCACGTGTTGACCTGTGCAAGTGGCCTCAAGATGGTGAGGGCTGA
Source organism: Carcharodon carcharias (assembly GCF_017639515.1). Taxonomy (NCBI): domain Eukaryota; kingdom Metazoa; phylum Chordata; class Chondrichthyes; order Lamniformes; family Lamnidae; genus Carcharodon; species Carcharodon carcharias. The sequence continues at coordinate 141,828,944 of NC_054476.1, forward strand.
GGAGTCAGTCTCCAGAGGAGATGAGACCAGATGGTGATGTGAGGGTGTGTGTGAGAGAGTGAGTGATGTCCCTTGAGCTGGCAGTGACTGAGATGCCAGTGAAAATGTGATTGGCTTGTGAGTGTGTGAGTTTGGAGTGATGAGATGGTTGCCTTACCCTGGTGGCATGGATGAGATGATTCATCCTTTTTCTGCACTGGATGGTCGACATCTTGCATGCAGCATTGGCACTGACCACCTCTGCCTCTGCCTCCCAAGCCGGAGTGGTGAGGCTGATGGGCCTCCTGTGGCCAGAGCAGGGGTAGAGGACATTGCGGTAAGCCTTGACAGTGTCCAGAATGCATTCCAGGGATGCATCACTGAATTCGGGGGGCTGCACTCTTCTTGGCTTTTAGGGCTACGTCTTCACTGGAGCAGTCCTGGGCTGCAAGCATTGAGAAGTGTGCACACGGCTGCAGTTTAAATATGGCGACCAGAGTGAGGAAGCGGCAAGGTAACGGCATGGCGGGCAAACGCAGAGAGAGCACGAGAGAGAGAGAGAGAGAGTTAGAGAGAGAGTGAGAGATAGAGAGTTAGAGAGAGTTGGGGAGAGAAAATATGAGAGAGGGAGTGAGAAGGGGGAGAGAGAGCACAAGAGAGAGAGGGGATTAGAGAGAGAGTGAATTAGAGAGAGAGTGAGTGGGGAATGAGAGAAAGAGTCAGAGAAGAAGTGAGAGAGCGAGATTGAGTGAGAAACAGAGAGTTGAGAGAAAGAATTAGAGGGGAGAAGGAGGCGTGTCTCCTATGGCTGCATAATTAATGAGGCAGGAATGGAACATTATGTTGTGAAAACCTCCTGCTGCTACCGGACTTTGTGCACATCTGGACAATTCCGCCTCTCTCTCTCACACTCTTTCTCTCTCTCTCTCTCTCTCCATTCCTCTCTCTCTCAATTTCTGTGATCTGCTCTTTATCTCTCTCACTCTCTCTCCCCCTCATTCTCTTTCTATAATTCTATCTCCCCCTCTCTCTCATCATCTCTCTCACTCACAGTTTCTCTCACTCTGTCCTCCACTCTTGCTCTACCTTTCACTCTCTCCCACTCTCTTACTCTCTGTGATCCCCCTCTCTCATGCATTCTCCCCTCTAATTTTTTCTCTCAACTCTGTTTCTCACTCAATCTCGCTCTCTCACTTCTTCTCTGACTCTTTCTCTCATTCCCCGCTCACTCTCTCTCTAATCCCCTCTCTCTCTTGTGCTCTCTCTCCCCCTTCTCACTCCCTCTCTCATATTTTCTCTCCCCAACTCTCTCTAACTCTCTATCTCTCACTCTCTCTCTCTAACTCTCTCTCTCTCTGGTGCTCTCTCTGCATCTCCTCACTCTCTATCTCTCATTCTTCCTCTTCCCCCACTCTCTCTCTAACTCTCTCTCTCTCACTCTCACTCTCTCACCCCACTGGGTGCTGATGCTGGTGTCTTTGTGTTTTGCAGTTGGAGTTACAACCAATTCCTCCATCCCCAGCCGCCACCTCTTGGTGATCACAGTTCTGCTGATACTGACAGTGGCTGCAGTTTGTCTCATCGTGTGGTTCAAGAAGTGAGTGACCCAATAGGAGCCTCCGTTCAGGGATAGAGGAGACAGGTTCCCTACACAAGATGCTCAGCTCTTCTCTGAAACATCTAATCACTGCACCATTATCCCCTACAACTCTAAACACCTCATGCATCAGATGTGGGCAACGCTGGCGGGGTCAACATTTATTGCCCATTCCCTAGATGCCCTAGTTTGGGGCTCACTAAACAGTTTAATGGGTGGGGCACACAGGCTGGTGTGATGTGTCGGTGATTTAACCACTTATCTTTGGAGACCGAGAATGATGATTGATACAGTCTCACACTAAATCCAACCTTTATTGAGAATTTTGAACAAAGCCATTTCAATTAAATCATACAGTTGCTCCTCAGGTAGTCAATCCGAGATGACTGTAGGTCATTTAGGAGTGATCTTTGAACGAAATCTTCCTGCTTGTCTCACTGACACTCTCCCCTTCAACATAGACTTCCTCATTGAGAGCTTCTGTGTGGGACCTTTTCAGGGGTTTACATACAGAATGCAGTTTGTAAAGAATTCATGCACAATCCCCCTCTGGATGAGGATTGGTTAATTGGGTGCATGATCGGCTGTTGGTTGGTTAGTATATTCCCAAGTTGTCTTCCATTGGCATAACCATATAAGCACTTTTACCTGTACTGCTCTGTTTAACTCTCTGGTTTCGATCAGTTTGCTATGATTAACTATCTGGTTTTGATCATTTTGCTGTGCTTACCTGTTGCATTTCAATGTAAATTGTCCTAATTAATTCAATATCATTGCAATTAACAAGTATGGATACAATTAGCAAGTATTGCACCAATCCAGTTTCCACATTACAAACACTGCTCTGAACTGATGGCCAATCGGTTACATCTTTCCTTACAGATGGGCAGAAGGGGCTGGTAGGATGGGTAGATGGATTGCTGTGTGGCTGATGCAGTTTCAAATCTTTTATTCCCTGTGTTTCATGTTCCAGAACAAAGCAAAAATACAAGAAACCTTGGGGGAATCAAATAAAACTGGGAGGCAACATTCCAGAGGCAAGGAACAGAGTGTCATTGGTGAAGGTTCTCCCTTCACCTCGACATTTGTCATCAACACATCGACGCACCAGAGAATTACGCTCATCATGCACAGCAGCAGGAACACAAAGTTTACAGGTACAAGTGTGTACACAACCGTTGTATATCTGCATATACACAATCGGGGTATATCTGTGTATACACAACTAGGGTATCTCTGTGTATACACAACTGGGGTATATCAGTGTATACACAACCGGGGTATATCTTATGTTAGGGTTCATTACACGGGGATAGGAGTAAAAGAATAAATAAGTCTTGTAATCACACATGGAATCCTGAGTACTGTTTTGATCCCCTTATCTAAAGAAGGATATACTTGCCATAGAGGCAAAGCAACAAAGGTTCACTAGACTGAGAACTGGGAGAGAGCAATGTTCCATGAGGAAAGATTATGTAGAATGGGCCGATAGTCCCTGGAGCTTATACGAATGAGAGAGGTAGCATTCAAGCATCTCAAATTCGTCAGAACACAACATTCCAGAGACAAGGGACAGAGTGTCACTGGTGAAGGGTAGATACTGAGAGGTTGTTTCCCCTGGCTGGGGAATCTAGAATACAGGAGCACAGTTGCAGGGCAAGATGTCAGTCATCGAGGGCTGAGATGAAGAGAAATATCTTTATTCAAAGAACGGTGAATCTTTGGAATTTTCTATCACAGAGAGAGCTGTGGATGCTCAAGACTGAGATCGATAGGTTGTTGGACTCAAAGGGAAGCGGGGATTGGACAGGAAAATGTCAATGTAGAAGATCAATCATGATCCTATTGAATGTCGGAGCAGACTCGAAGGGCTGAATGGTCTATTCCTGCTTCTATTTCTTGTGCTCATGCCCAACCCTGCTCCCTGCATTCTTTTGTTCTGTTTTTGCAGTCTGTCCACTTCACTGTCGAGGATCTGTCCTTGCTTGAGGTTTTGAAGATTGGCAATCAGGGAAAGTTCTACCGAGCGAAGATCACACGTGGCAACTGCAAAGGACATCGGCTAGTGACCTGCAAGCTGACAATGAGGAGTGAGTCATGGGCAATGGAGTTTGAACTTTGAACTCTGACCCTGTCTGGGTTACACAGTGTTGTGGGCTTTGCAGTAAGAAAGATTTGCATTTTGATAGCACCTTTCATTGCCTCAGGATGTCCCAAAATGCTTTACAGCCAATGAAGTTTATTAGAAATGTAGTCACTGTTGTAATGTAGGATATGTAGTCGCCAATTAGTGCACAACAATATTCCATAAATAAAATTGACTGGAACATCTGTTTCAGCGATGTTAGTTAACACAAATACAATGGCCCCAAGAGCTCCCCGATCATCTTCAAAATAGCACCATGGAATCATTTACATCCATCTGAGGGGGTAGAGTGGGCCGCAGCTTAATATACCACTCCGTGCAGACCCTCCAACAGTGCAGCACTCCCTCAGTATTGACCCTCTGACAGTGTGGTACTCCCTCAGTAGTGACCCTCCGACAGTGTGGCACTCCCTCTGTACTGACCCTCCAACAGTGCAGCACTCCCTCAGTACTGACCCTCTGACAGTGCAGCACTCCCTTGGTACTGACCCACTGACAGTGCAGCACTCCCTCAGCATTGACCCTCCAACAGTGCAGCATTCCCTCAGTACTGACCCTCCAACAGTGCAGCACTCCCTCAGTACTGACCCTCTGACAGTGCGGTACTCCCTCAGTACTGACCCTCTGACAGTGTGGCACTCCCTCAGTACTGACCCGCTGACAGTGCAGCACTCCCTTGGTACTGACCCTCTGACAGTGCAGCACTCCCTTGGTACTGACCCACTGACAGTGCAGCAATCCCTCAGCATTGACCCTCCAACAGTGCAGCATTCCCTCAGTACTGATCCCTCTGAGAGTGCAGCACTCCCTTGGTACTGACCCACTGACAGTGCAGCAATCCCTCAGCACTGACCCTCTGACAGTGCAGCATTCCCTCAGTACTGACCCTCTGACAGTGCAGCACTCCCTTGGTACTGACCCACTGACAGTGCAGCAATCCCTCAGCACTGACCCTCCAACAGTGCAGCATTCCCTCAGTACTGACCCTCTGACAGTGCAGCACTCCCTCAGTACTGACCCTCCAACAGTGCAGCATTCCCTCAGTACTGATCCCTCTGAGAGTGCAGCGCACCCTCAGTTTTGCTTTGGGGCTATGTGCCTGGATTATGTGTTTGCTGCCCTTTAGTGGGAATTGTGTCATGGCTATGTGACTTAGAGGAGGCAATTTTACCCATTAAGCTTTGGCAGACCCCTCTGAACCTGCTATCTCTGATGTTGCCTGGTTTATAATACATTGTAGCTGTACTCCAAATCCCAGGCTCTGTTTAGGGGACATTGGATTCTTTATTCCCTCATTTTTTTCTCCCATATTCCATCCCAAAGTGCTGACTGTCACTGGGCTACAGGTCCCATGGGAGCTGAGCCTTGGGCTCCATTACTTATCTGATTACAGAATGAATATAGCCAGGACATTGAGCCATGAGGGAATTCCAGCCACATCTGAGATGGTCCTCCTAGTCAGTCCCTCATTCATAACCCCATTCAGTACCCCATTCATTACCCCCATTAGTCCCTCCATTCATTACCCTCATTCAGTTCCCCCATTCAATCTCCCCATTCAGTCGCCCATTCATTACCCCCAATCAGTCCCCTCATTCATTACCCCCATTCAGTCCCCCCTTTCTGCCCCCACCTGGCTCTCTGGCTCCTGATCTCTGTGGCACTGAGGGGATCTCGGATCCTCTAGTCTGATGACCTTGCGATTTGAATATTATATCAGTGCTGTGAGCATCAGCCTACATTCCACATTCCAACCCCTGGCCCGTTATTGCATCAGTCTTTTATCAATGACTCTGCGCCATTTTAAAAACGTTTTTGTTCCTTCATGGGACATGGGAGACACTGTGGGTATCTGTAATTGGCTCTGAGGTTGAGTAGTCCTGTCATTTTTGGACTCTGGCTTCAAGTCTCAGCAGAAACCAAGACTAGAGCTTCTTATTAATGGTAGCAAATGTCAAAACTAAGAGATGCTGAACTCTAACGCTCAGGGCATTGAACTCTAACTCCAGGGGTGTTGAACTGTAACCTGGGGCCACTGAGCTCTTACTCCAGGGGTGTTGAACATTAACCTTTCCCATTATCTCTCTGCCAGGTGTCTCCCAGAAGAAGCTGCAGTCAGAAATCAACATCATGAACAAACTCGGGTATCATAAGAATGTCATTCAACTCCTGCAATGGAACATTACACAAGGTAAATCAGTGGGTCAGTGGCAATGCCAGTGCTTGTGTGGGGGCCCATACCTCTGTGACCCTGTGATCTTGAATTTTACAGAGCCATACATACTGATAATGGAGCATGTAAGTCGGAATCTGAAGAGTCTTTTACAGAACAATAGACCACAGCTTTCCAGCTGCAAGGACCTGCAAATCCAACTGACATCAGCAGCGTATTTCATTTCACTGGGAATGGAACACCTCGCATCAAAAAAGGTAAAGGTTCAGCTTGGCTCAGCACAGTTTGGTACTGCAGAGTAAAGGGTTAACATCAGAAACATACATGATGCTGATGTCATAGTGATGTCAGATCACATGACTGAGAAGTAAGCGAGATCTGGAAGGTGGAGAAGTTCCAACCTCGTGTAAAGGAAGAAATGTGTAAGTACTTGCTAAAAATAAAGAGTAATGGTTTTGAGAAACTATAGACTTGAGCAGCATACTTTGGGAGAATAGACAAACTCCAAAATAAAAACAGAATTACCTGGAAAAACTCAGCAGGTCTGGCAGCATCGGCGGAGAAGAAAAGAGTTGACGTTTCGAGTCCTCATGACCCTTCGACAGAACTTGAGTTCGAGTCCAGGAAAGAGCTGAAATATAAGCTGGTTTAAGGTGTGTGTGTGGGGGGCGGAGAGATAGAGAGACAGAGAGGTGGAGGGGGTTGGTGTGGTTGTAGCGACAAACAAGCAGTGATAGAAGCAGATCATCAAAAGATGTCAACAACAATAGTACAATGGAACACATAGGTGTTAAAGTTAAAGTTGGTGATATTATCTAAACGAATGTGCTAATTAAGAATGGATGGTAGGGCACTCAAGGTATAGCTCTAGTGGGTTTTTTTTTTATATAATGGAAATAGGTGGGAAAAGGAAAATCTTTATAATTTATTGGGAAAAAAAAAGAAGGGGGAAACAGAAAGGGGGTGGGGATGGGGGAGGGGACTCACGACCTAAAGTTGTTGAATTCAATATTCAGTCCGGAAGGCTGTAAAGTCCCTAGTCGGAAGATGAGGTGTTGTTCCTCCAGTTTGCGTTGGGCTTCACTGGAACAATGCAGCAAGCCAAGGACAGACATGTGGGCAAGAGAGCAGGGTGGAGTGTTAAAATGGCAAGCGACAGGGAGGTTTGGGTCATTCTTGCGGACAGACCGCAGGTGTTCTGCAAAGCGGTCGCCCAGTTTACGTTTGGTCTCTCCAATGTAGAGGAGACCACATTGGGAGCAACGAATGCAGTAGACTAAGTTGGGGGAAATGCAAGTGAAATGCTGCTTCACTTGAAAGGAGTGTTTGGGTCCTTGGACGGTGAGGAGAGAGGAAGTGAAGGGGCAGGTGTTGCATCTTTTGCGTGGGCAAGGGGTTGTGCCATAGGAGGGGGTTGAGGAGTAGGGGGTGATGGAGGAGTGGACCAGGGTGTCCCGGAGGGAGTGATCCCTACGGAATGCCGATAAGGGGGGTGAAGGGAAGATGTGTTTGGTAGTGGCATCATGCTGGAGTTGGCGGAAATGGCGGAGGATGATCCTTTGAATGCGGAGGCTGGTGGGGTGATAAGTGAGGACAAGGGGGACCCTATCATGTTTCTGGGAGGGAGGAGAAGGAGTGAGGGCGGATGCGCGGGAGATGGGCCGGACACGGTTGAGGGCCCTGTCAACGACCGTGGGTGGAAAACCTCGGTTAAGGAAGAAGGAGGACATGTCAGAGGAACTGTTTTTGAATGTAGCATCATCGGAACAGATGCGACGGAGGCGAAGGAACTGAGAGAATGGGATGGAGTCCTTACAGGAAGTGGGGTGTGAGGAGCTGTAGTCGAGATAGCTGTGGGTGTCGGTGGGTTTGTAATGGATATTGGTGGACAGTCTATCACCAGAGATTGAGACAGAGAGGTCAAGGAAGGGAAGGGAAGTGTCAGAGATGGACCACGTGAAAATGATGGAGGGGTGGAGATTGGAAGCAAAATTAATAAATTTTTCCAAGTCCTGACGAGAGCATGAAGCAGCACCGAAATAATCATCGATGTACCGGAGAAAGAGTTGTGGAAGGGGGCCGGAGTAGGACTGCAACAAGGAATGTTCCACATACCCCATAAAGAGACAGGCATAGCTGGGGCCCATGCGGGTACCCATAGCCACACCTTTTATTTGGAGGAAGTGAGAGGAGTTGAAGGAGAAATTGTTCAGCGTGAGAACAAGTTCAGCCAGACGGAGGAGAGTAGTGGTGGATGGGGATTGTTCGGGCCTCTGTTCGAGGAAGAAGCTAAGGGCCCTCAGACCATCCTGGTGGGGGATGGAGGTGTAGAGGGATTGGACGTCCATGGTGAAGAGGAAGCGGTAGGGGCCAGGGAACTGGAAATTGTTGATGTGACGTAAGGTGTCAGAGGAATCACGGATGTAGGTGGGAAGGGACTGGACAAGGGGAGAGAGAAGGGAGTCAAGATAACGAGAAATGAGTTCTGTGGGGCAGGAGCAGGCTGAGACGATCGGTCTACCGGGGCAGTTCTGTTTGTGGATTTTGGGTAGGAGATAGAAGCGGGCCGTCCGAGGTTGGGCAACTATCAGGTTGGAAGCTGTGGGAGGGAGATCCCCAGAGGAGATGAGGTCAGTGACAGTCCTGGAAACAATGGCTTGATGTTCAGTGGTGGGGTCATGGTCCAGGGAGAGGTAGGAGGAAGTGTCTGCGAGTTGACGCTCAGCCTCCGCGTGGTAGAGGTCAGTGCGCCAGACAACAACAGCACCACCCTTGTCAGCGGGTTTGATGACAATGTCAGGGTTGGACCTGAGAGAATGGAGTGCAGTAAGTTCAGAGAGAGACAGGTTAGAATGGGTGAGAGGAGCAGAGAAATTGAGACGACTAATGTCGCGCCGACAGTTCTCAATGAAAAGATCGAGAGAAGGTAAGAATCCAGAGGGAGGGGTCCAGGTGGAGGGAGAATATTGAAGATGGGTAAAAGGATCCGTTGAACTGGGAGAGGACTCCTGCCCAAAGAAGTGAGCCCGGAGACGAAGACGGCGGAAGAAGAGTTCAGTATCATGCCGAGCCCGAAATTCATTGAGGTGAGGGCGTAAGGGTATGAAACTAAGTCCTTTGCTGAGCACTGAACGTTCAGCATCGGAGAGGGGAAGGTCAGGGGGTATAGTGAATACACGGCTGGGGTTGGGATTGGAAGATGGGGTGGGGACGGAGGGACAGGCAGGGGTGGAGGGTCCTAGATGGGTGTTGGCGTCGATGAGTTGTTGGAGCTTGCGTTCCTTAGCACTTGAGAGAAAGAGAAAAAGTTTCTTGTTGAGGCGTCGGATGAGCCGAAGGATAAAATGAAACTGGGGGCACGCGCAGCTTTGAAAAAGGGTATGGCGGTGCTGCTGGAGGGAGAGGTCGAGTGTGTTCATATGGCGGCGCATGGCACTGAGAGTGGATTTCAGAATGTGACGGGAACAGCAGTCCGAGAAACGTTTTATGTCCCGGAGATACCTGTAATCCTGGGTGGGTTCGAAACATGAGGGGTGGAATTTCAGTTGAAATCCATGTGGGATAAGTCGGAGACGGAGACAGTCACTGAGAAAGGAGATATGGCTGTGAAAGCGGGTTTTAGTAAACACCTTGTCAAACACTAGGAGAGAAATGGAAAGCAATGAAGGTGAACAAGGCAACAGAGAAATCCGGAAATCTTGTCGCAGAGAGGAACAGAACTTCTTCAAGGAGGTAGGCATTTCTTGAAGAGCAGTGGCAGTCAATTAAACACAGAGAAAAAAACAAAAAAACTGCGGATGCTGGAAATCCAAAACAAAAACAGAATTACCTGGAAAACCTCAGCAGGTCTGGCAGCATCGGCGGAGAAGAAAAGAGTTGACGTTTCGAGTCCTCATGACCCTTCGACAGAACTTGAGTTCGAGTCCAGGAAAGAGCTGAAATATAAGCTGGTTTAAGGTGTGTGTGTGGGGGGCGGAGAGATAGAGAGACAGAGAGGTGGAGGGGGTTGGTGTGGTTGTAGCGACAAACAAGCAGTGATAGAAGCAGATCATCAAAAGATGTCAACAACAATAGTACAATAGAACACATAGGTGTTAAAGTTAAAGTTGGTGATATTATCTAAACGAATGTGCTAATTAAGAATGGATGGTAGGGCACTCAAGGTATAGCTCTAGTGGGTTTTTTTTTATATAATGGAAATAGGTGGGAAAAGGAAAATCTTTATAATTTATTGGGAAAAAAAAGAAGGGGGAAACAGAAAGGGGGTGGGGATGGGGGAGGGGACTCACGACCTAAAGTTGTTGAATTCAATATTCAGTCCGGAAGGCTGTAAAGTCCCTAGTCGGAAGATGAGGTGTTGTTCCTCCAGTTTGCGTTGGGCTTCACTGGAACAATGCAGCAAGCCAAGGACAGACATGTGGGCAAGAGAGCAGGGTGGAGTGTTAAAATGGCAAGCGACAGGGAGGTTTGGGTCATTCTTGCGGACAGACCGCAGGTGTTCTGCAAAGCGGTCGCCCAGTTTACGTTTGGTCTCTCCAATGTAGAGGAGACCACATTGGGAGCAACGAATGCAGTAGACTAAGTTGGGGGAAATGCAAGTGAAATGCTGCTTCACTTGAAAGGAGTGTTTGGGTCCTTGGACGGTGAGGAGAGAGGAAGTGAAGGGGCAGGTGTTGCATCTTTTGCGTGGGCAAGGGGTTGTGCCATAGGAGGGGGTTGAGGAGTAGGGGGTGATGGAGGAGTGGACCAGGGTGTCCCGGAGGGAGCGATCCCTACGGAATGCCGATAAGGGGGGTGAAGGGAAGATGTGTTTGGTAGTGGCATCATGCTGGAGTTGGCGGAAATGGCGGAGGATGATCCTTTGAATGCGGAGGCTGGTGGGGTGATAAGTGAGGACAAGGGGGACCCTATCATGTTTCTGGGAGGGAGGAGAAGGAGTGAGGGCGGATGCGCGGGAGATGGGCCGGACACGGTTGAGGGCCCTGTCAACGACCGTGGGTGGAAAACCTCGGTTAAGGAAGAAGGAGGACATGTCAGAGGAACTGTTTTTGAATGTAGCATCATCGGAACAGATGCGACGGAGGCGAAGGAACTGAGAGAATGGGATGGAGTCCTTACAGGAAGTGGGGTGTGAGGAGCTGTAGTCGAGATAGCTGTGGGTGTCGGTGGGTTTGTAATGGATATTGGTGGACAGTCTATCACCAGAGATTGAGACAGAGAGGTCAAGGAAGGGAAGGGAAGTGTCAGAGATGGACCACGTGAAAATGATGGAGGGGTGGAGATTGGAAGCAAAATTAATAAATTTTTCCAAGTCCTGACGAGAGCATGAAGCAGCACCGAAATAATCATCGATGTACCGGAGAAAGAGTTGTGGAAGGGGGCCGGAGTAGGACTGCAACAAGGAATGTTCCACATACCCCATAAAGAGACAGGCATAGCTGGGGCCCATGCGGGTACCCATAGCCACACCTTTTATTTGGAGGAAGTGAGAGGAGTTGAAGGAGAAATTGTTCAGCGTGAGAACAAGTTCAGCCAGACGGAGGAGAGTAGTGGTGGATGGGGATTGTTCGGGCCTCTGTTCGAGGAAGAAGCTAAGGGCCCTCAGACCATCCTGGTGGGGGATGGAGGTGTAGAGGGATTGGACGTCCATGGTGAAGAGGAAGCGGTAGGGGCCAGGGAACTGGAAATTGTTGATGTGACGTAAGGTGTCAGAGGAATCACGGATGTAGGTGGGAAGGGACTGGACAAGGGGAGAGAGAAGGGAGTCAAGATAACGAGAAATGAGTTCTGTGGGGCAGGAGCAGGCTGAGACGATCGGTCTACCGGGGCAGTTCTGTTTGTGGATTTTGGGTAGGAGATAGAAGCGGGCCGTCCGAGGTTGGGCAACTATCAGGTTGGAAGCTGTGGGAGGGAGATCCCCAGAGGAGATGAGGTCAGTGACAGTCCTGGAAACAATGGCTTGATGTTCAGTGGTGGGGTCATGGTCCAGGGAGAGGTAGGAGGAAGTGTCTGCGAGTTGACGCTCAGCCTCCGCGTGGTAGAGGTCAGTGCGCCAGACAACAACAGCACCACCCTTGTCAGCGGGTTTGATGACAATGTCAGGGTTGGACCTGAGAGAATGGAGTGCAGTAAGTTCAGAGAGAGACAGGTTAGAATGGGTGAGAGGAGCAGAGAAATTGAGACGACTAATGTCGCGCCGACAGTTCTCAATGAAAAGATCGAGAGAAGGTAAGAATCCAGAGGGAGGGGTCCAGGTGGAGGGAGAATATTGAAGATGGGTAAAAGGATCCGTTGAACTGGGAGAGGACTCCTGCCCAAAGAAGTGAGCCCGGAGACGAAGACGGCGGAAGAAGAGTTCAGTATCATGCCGAGCCCGAAATTCATTGAGGTGAGGGCGTAAGGGTATGAAACTAAGTCCTTTGCTGAGCACTGAACGTTCAGCATCGGAGAGGGGAAGGTCAGGGGGTATAGTGAATACACGGCTGGGGTTGGGATTGGAAGATGGGGTGGGGACGGAGGGACAGGCAGGGGTGGAGGGTCCTAGATGGGTGTTGGCGTCGATGAGTTGTTGGAGCTTGCGTTCCTTAGCACTTGAGAGAAAGAGAAAAAGTTTCTTGTTGAGGCGTCGGATGAGCCGAAGGATAAAATGAAACTCCAAAATGCCCGTCTAGTCCCCGATCACTCAGTGAAACATGGTGCCAGCAAGGAAAAGACCCAGCAGACCTTAAAATGAAGGTACAGGGTTGCCAAGATAAGAGATCCTCACAGGAAGGACAAAAGAAAGAAAAAAGACTCACCAAGATATCATCGAAACATTATGGGAGCAGCAGATACAAGTGGAGACACAGACCCAGAGACCGGACAGCAGTGAGCACAGGCCTGAAGCAGTGAGCAGCGGCACAGAAGCAGGAACAATTCCAGGACTCAGCAGAAACATGGAATTCACATTAACAGTCCCAGAACTATTTCAAAGCGCAATAGGCCCATAACTGGGATAACTGGAGAAAAAGGTTCACAAGGTACCAAACTGCTTCAGGATTACACAGAAAAGAACAAAAGGACCAGGTCAGTACACTACTGTATGCAGTAGGATCTATCACTGATGACTTGATAGTAAGACAGCGGGTTGATGAGACTTCAATCTCTTATGAAGAAGTCCTGCAAGCTTTCAACTCTTATTTCAGTGTCTGTCTGAATTTAATAATAGAGAGGGTTAAATTTAATAAAAGAAAGCAAGGACCTGGTGAAAGCATGGATTTGTTCATCAATGATCTCTGCAGGCTGGCAGGAAACTGTGAGTTTGAAACCTTAAAGGATGAGATGAATCGTAGTTGGGGTCCTACGTGAAGCATTTTCAGATCTCTGACAGACAAGAGGGGATTAAACATTAGTGAAAGCACAGCAGATTGTGAGATAAACAGAAATCAGGAAACAGAATTGAGCATTTGTTCATGGGGAAGGAGAGATCCCATGGAGAAGGTCAAGTGAAACCATTTAGTTTGTAGGCCAATAGAGAGAAAGTGCGGCAAAGCCTAAGCCCACCAAAACAGGGAAAAGAGCGCCATCCGCCATTTTGAAATGTCTTCGGTGTGGCAGGAACAAACTGCATAAATGAGAAGAATGTCCAGAAGTGGCGGAATAATTGTGGATCCGGAAATTTTCCAGAGGACAAGGTCTCAACCTAGAATGCATGGAAGGAGCAACATGCCATATGGGCGACACACTTATTCGTGGCTCCGTGAGAGACGAGCATGATCGCAGAGTCAGGGCAGTCCTGAGAGTCTTACAGGATGCAGGCCTAACATCGAATGAAAAATGTAAGTTCGTCAAACCTAAGATCAAGTTTCTAGGTCACATGGTACAAGCCACTGGAATCATGGTCGATCCACAAAAAACATAAGTAATCCAAGAATTTCCACAACGCAGGAACATAGCTGAGCTTCAGAGATTCCTCGGGATGGTCAGCCATGTAGGCAAGTTCCTACTAAATTTAGCAGAGGTCAACAAACCCTTGAGACAGTTGTTGAGACAGGGGCAACAGTTGAGCTGGGATGTGGACCAGCAAAATGCTTTTGAAAGGATCAAACAACTTCTAATCTCTTTTGAAATCTTGGCACGTTACAATCCAGAATAATAGGGGCAGATGCATCGTCTGGGAGCAGTTTTATTTCAAGTGCAGAGAGACAGAAAGTGTAGACCAATCTACTATGTCTCTAGGTCACTAACAGAAACAGAACAATGATACACCATGTTAGAAAAAGATGCTTTGGCAGCAACATGGGCATGTGAAAAATTTTCAGACTAGGTTATTGGATTGTGTTTCAAAATCGAAACAGACCATAAATCATTAGTCACTCTTCTGAACATGAAAGAAATTGCAAAGATGCTGTCCAGAATCCAACGGTTCAGACTGAGATTGATGAGATATGACTCCATCACAGAGTACGTGCAAGGGAAGTATTGAACAATGGCTGACACAATGGCCTGAATTTTTAGGTCGGCGACCAGCCAGTATGAAATGTGCACTGAGAAGCTCAGTGCTGCTGGGATGGGGGCAGGATGGCGGGCGCTGATGTCAGCTCAGGCACGGATGAGTGCTGACAGAAAGCTCCCTGTAGGCGGAGAGCTGCCTCAGGGAGCTGAAGACCTAAAAGCAATAAATACAGTTTTTAAAATCAGGAAAAAATGTGCAAGCATCACAATCAGTCGCCTGAACATATACACGATAAAAATGCTGTCCATAAATTTTTCTTTTTCTTTCTTTTAATAACAGAAACCTCATCCTGCTCGTGGATGGGGTTTCATAAAAAATGCAAAGTCTTCCTGGCTGATTCGCCAGTCAGCCAACCATAAGGTTGGACCGACCATGAAAAATCGAAGACAGTTGCACCTTTGATTACCTTAATGGGCCTCTTAATTGTCAGCGGATGCGCACACAGGGGTAGGAAACACACCCACCAATTGGAATATCGTGCGAGCGAGGGATGACATTTGGACGCTCGCCTGATGTCATCTTGTGCAATTTTGTGTCCGATTGGATTGGGTCCGCATGCGCCCGCTGAGCTAAAAATTCTGCCCCCACTGTCACAAGTATCATCAGAAGGAACCAAACAAGAGGATTTACACTTTGTCGAGGAGGTTGAAGCATATGGATCCTTAATCACTCAGCACTTACCAGCTACTGCAAAAAAATTGCAGGAAATAAAACAAGCCCAGAAACGAGATGAAGATTGTCTCCAAGTTCAAGAATATTGTCTGGAAGGACGGCCAGACTACATCCCCACTAATCCAATACTACAGCAGTACTTTGAATAGTGCAAGCACCTCACAACTTATTAGTCTTCAATGAGAGAATAGTCATACCGAGAACACTTCGGCTTGATATTCTTCAAAGCCTTCACCAAGGTCATCTAGGAATAGCAACATGTTGTGCAAGAGCACAGCAATCAGCCTGTTGGCTAGGCATTACAGGCTCCATGGCAGAAATTATTTCTAACTGTCTTTCTTGAGCTGTGAACAGCCAAGAACAAAAAGAACCACTATTACCTTCTACTTTTTCATGAAGGCCTTGGGACTACCTAGGAAAGGACTTGTTTGAATTTAGCAGGAAAACCTTCCTTATTGTCATTGATTACCACTCACGGTAGATTGAAATAAACAGATTGCTTGGTATCACAGCTGAAGCAACCATCCAATCCCTCAAGAAAATTGCATTCCAGACTTTGCAGTGTTTGACAATGGGCCACAATTTGCTGATGAGCTATTCCACAATTTTGAAGTGAATATGATTTTGTTCATGTAACCAGTACACCTCACTATCCTCAACTGAATGGAGAAGCTGAGAGAGGGATATGAATTGTCAAAGATTTATTGAAGAAAATTGAAGACCTTCATCTAGCTCTTCTGAGGTATTGAACTTCACCTCTACAAAATGGTTTCTCACCATCAGAGTTATTTATGGATAGGAGATTGAGAACAGTTTCCATCTCTAGAGTAGAAACTCAAGCCCAATATGACCACGAGAGGATAAAACAGCATGAGGTAGAAGAAACAGCCAGGCTCAGGACTTTAATCAAAGGCATAGAACACATGAGTCACCAGTGCTGAAAGGAAAAGAGTGGGGAAAGAGTACGGGTCTGAGACCAACAGAAGGAAGGCACAATCATTGAAAAAAAAACTCCCCAACCAAGATTGTACCGGATTGGGCCAGAATAGGGTATTATAAGGAGAGACCGCAGAGCCTTAATATCGTTGGAGAGAAAGTCAATAGAAACTTGGACTTACTATTCAGATCCTGATGAAGAAGAAGAAAGACTTACCACAAGTTCTACAGCCACCCAGGAGAAGAACACTCTGACCGACAGAAGGAAGGTGGAATATCCTCCACCTCAAGATCAGAATGAGATCAGGGAGGTTGGTCAAGGCACCTCAGAGACTAACCCTGTGAAGTCTGAGACCTTGTGGGAAGGTGTAGGAGGAAGTAAATATGATAGGGATAAAGACTTGGGGGGAGATGTAAAGTAAAGGATTAACATCAGAAGCATACATGATGCTGATGTCATAATGACGCCAGATCACATGACTGAGAAGTAAGTGAGATCTGGAAGGAGATGCTCCAACCTCATGTAAAGGTTGAAATGTGTAAATACTTGCTGTAAATAAAGAGAAATGGTTTTGAGAAACTACAGACTCAAGCAGCATACTTTGGGAGAATAGACAAACCCCAAAACCCCTTTCTGGATCCCGACCACATAACGAAACAGGTACAACTCGGTACAGCTCAGTACAGCTTGGCTCGGCTTGGCATGGCTCAGCTCAGAGCTGTATCAGAGTCCTGCATCTACCACTTGGGCTGTTATATGGTTATTTTATTCAGAAAGAGTTAGGACTGGGGACCACAAGACATAACGCAAATGCTGCGTCCAATGCTCTGACCCTGGGTCTAACTTTCTGCTGATTTTCTGTTGACAGATTGTTCACCGGGACTTAGCAGCAAGAAACATCTTGGTTGGTCGTTTTCCCCAGGAGTGTAAGATTGCAGAATTCAGCCTTGCAGTCGATCTCTCCAACACTGCAGCCGTGAAGTGTAAGAAAGGAAGAGCGGTTAGTATATCCAGCAATATCAAACCCACCACTCACTGAACAATCTGCCTCATCGGCTCCTGCTGACAGGATCCTGTGGGAACAGAACACATAGCCCAAAACTGGGGGGCTGCTTGAACAGCTGGGTTATGGGTGTGGGGAGGGATGGGCGAGAGGGGAGGAGAGGACTTTAACTACTGTTTCCATAATTACAGCAGACTTTCAGAGGGATGCAGAAGAGCACAGTCTGGAAAACAATAACACTGTGGTGAGACTGTGAGGAAACGGTCATCGGCCTGTCTGTGTAGGGTCAGCTGTAGGGAGCACAGGCAACAAATCCATTTCCAGTCAGGCAAGGATATCAATTCAGAGTGCAGAAGGCAGCAATACCTGAGCAGAGAGCAGACTGCCCCTTAGCCAAGCACTGACCCGGGACAGAGCAGTTCAATGTGTCAGTGCCAGTACAGAAGAAGAAGGTCGCAGGAACCAGCGCAGTTATTATTTCAGAAAATACCATAAGTGTGCAAGGCTCTTCATGGTCATCAATGTCTCTGGCAGACTTGTCCCCACCACTACCGTACCCCAATGTTACACAGCGACAGATCTGTCCCCACCAGTCCTGTATTCCAGTGTTATACAGTGACAGATCTGACCCACCAGTACTGTACCCCAGTGTTATAGTGACAGATCTGTCCCCGCCTGTACTGTACCCCAGTGTTATACAGTGACAGATCTGTCCCCACATATACTGTACCCCAGTATTATACAGTGACAGATCTGTCCCCACCAGTACTGTACCCCAGTGTTATAGTGACAGATCTGTCCCTGCCTGTACTGTACCCCAGTGTTATACAGTGACAGATCTGTCCCCACCAGTACTGTATCCCAGTGTTATACAGTGACAGATCTGTCCCCACCAGTACTGTATCCCAGTGTTATACAGTGACAGATCTGTCCCCACCAGTACTGTAACACAGTGTTATAGTGACGGAGCTGTCCCCACCAGTACTGTATCCCAGTTTTATAGAGTGATAGATCTGTCCCTACCAGTACTGTACCCCAGTGTTATACAGTGACAGACCTGTGCCCACCAGTACAGTTCCCCAGTGTTATACAGTGACAGATCTGTCCCCACCAGTCCTGTATCCCAGTGTTATACAGTGACAGACCTGTCCCCACCGGTACTCTACCCCAGTGTTATACAGTGACAGATCTGTCCCCACCAGTACTATACCCCAGTGTTACGCAGTGACAGACCTGTGCCCACCAGTACAGTTCCCCAGTGTTATACAGTGACAGATCTGTCCCCACCAGTCCTGTATCCCAGTGTTATACAGTGACAGATCTGTCCGCACCAGTACTGTGTCCCAGTGTTATACAGTGACAGATCTGTCCCCACCAGTACTGTACCCCAGTGTTATACAGTGACAGATCTGTCCCCACCAGTCCTGTATCCCAGTGTTATACAGTGACAGATCTGTCCGCACCAGTACTGTGTCCCAGTGTTATACAGTGACAGATCTGTCCCCACCAGTACTGTACCCCAGTGTTATATAGTGACAGACCTGTCCCCACCAGTACTGTGTCCCAGTGTTATACAGTGACAGACCTGTCCCCACCAGTACTGTACCCCAGTGTTATATAGTGACAGACCTGTCCCCACCAGTACTGTGTCCCAGTGTTATACAGTGACAGATCTGTCCCCACCAGTACTGTACTCGTGTTATACAGTGACAGATCTGTCCCCACCAGTATTGTACCTGTGTTATATAGTGACAGACCTGTCCCCACCAGTACTGTGTCCCAGTGTTATACAGTGACAGATCTGTCCCCACCAGTACTGTACCCCAGTGTTATATAGTGACAGACCTGTCCCCACCAGTACTGTACCCCAGTGTTATATAGTGACAGACCTGTCCCCACCAGTACTGTGTCCCAGTGTTATACAGTGACAGATCTGTCCCCACCAGTACTGTACCCCAGTGTTATATAGTGACAGACCTGTCCCCACCAGTACTGTACCCCAGTGTTATACAGTGGCAGACCTGTCCCCACCAGTACTGTGTCCCAGTGTTATACAGTGACAGATCTGTCCCCACCAGTACTGTACCCCAGTGTTATATAGTGACAGACCTGTCCCCACCAGTACTGTACCCCAGTGTTATACAGTGGCAGACCTGTGCCCACCAGTACTGTACTCCAGTGTTATACAGTGACAGATCTGTCCCCACCAGTATTGTACCTGTGTTATACAGTGACAGACCTGTCCCCACTAGTACTGTACCCCAGTGTTGTACAGTGACAGACCTGTCCCCACCAGTACTGTACCCCAGTGTTATACAGTGAAAGCATAAGAAATCGGAACAGCAGTGAGCCAAAGAACCCATCAAGCCTTCTCTGCCATTGAATGAGATCATGGCTGATCTGCTTATGGTCTTAACTCCACATTTCTCCCTGCCCTCCTATAACCTTCGACTCCTTTGTTGATCAAAAATCTGTCTAACTCACCCTTGAATATCTTTGCTGACCCAATCTCCACTGCTCTCTGAGTAAATTCCAAAGTTAACTATGTCCTGAGGGAAGAAATTCCTCCTCATCCCCATCTTAAATGGGAGACCCCTTATTTTTAAACTGCCCCTACTTCTAACTTCCCTCACAAGAGGAAACTGTCTCTCAGCATCCGCCCTGTCAAGTCCTATTTGAATCTTACATGTTTCAATGTGATCACCTCACAATCTTCTAAACAGTTCAATCTTTCCTCGTAAGACAACCCCTTTATCCCAGGAATCAGCCTGGTGAACCTTCTCTGAACTGTTTCCAATACAAGTTTATCCCTCCTTAAATAGGCAGACTAAAACCACACACAATACTCTGGGTGCAGCCTCACCAATGCCCTGTACTCTTGTAGGAAGACTTGCCGACTTTTAAATCAATCCCTCTTGCAGTAAAGGGCAATATTCTATCAGCCTTCCCAGTTACTTGCTGCACCTGCAGACTAACTTTGTGACCCATGAAGTTGTTCCCCACTCTCTCATTACCCAGCTGCACAGACAGTGACCCTGTGACTGAAGGTTTGATCTTTCTCTGCAGAATCCAGGCATCCCATTCCGCTGGTACCCACCGGAATTCTTTACTGATGGGATTTACTCGCTCCAGGGGGACGTCTGGGCATTCGGGATTCTGCTCTGGGAGTTGGAGACTTTGGGTAAGTGCAAGTCAGTGGAAACCATGGAAACATACACACTTCCCAAGCCCAACCACCAGAAATCCCTCACACCCTCAAATCCCTGACACCCTCACAAATCCTCAAATCTCCAAATCCCCACGCCATATCTTACTCCCTGGCCCTCCAGGTGCATTCCACCCCCCATTCTGCCCAGCCCTACCCCTTTCCTGCTCCCCCTGCACATCCCCTTCCGCCCTATTTCCTTCCTCCCATGCTCCCCCTCCCCACATGCTCCCACTCCCACATGCTCCTGCCCCCCCGGTGCTCCCCCTGCCCCATGCTCCCCCTCCCTTTCCGCATGTGTTAAATTGTGTACAGAATTTTGACTGCGCACTGTTTAAATATACAGAGAACAATGCAGAGTAGACACTCTTTATTGAACAGCCTGTGACCAAATCGTGGTTCCTTTGTCTCTGCAGGGAGTTCTCCATATCCGGAATTCGAGAGTGCCAAGCAGGTAGTGCTGAATGTTTGTGCCGGATACAAAATGAAGAAACCCCCCCATTGTCGAGATGAGATGTACGTGAGCAAACCTTAATTTTCTGCAGAGCGCCCAAAGACCCACCTTCCTTCACCCTCAGGTTCCCTCACCCTCACCCTCCCTCATCCTCACCCTCCCTCACCCTGACCCTACCTCACCCTCCCTCATCCTCTCTCCCTTACCCCCCAACAACCTCCCCACAACACCCATCCTCACCATTCAACATCCTCCCTCACCCTTGATCACTCCAAAATCCACTTTGCCCTTCCATCACCCCCTCCCTCCAACACGCTCCTCCCTCCTCTAATACCCTCCATCCAACACCATACTTCACCTTCCAACACCCCTACCTCCAACACACTCCCTCACCCTCCATCCCTCCAACACCCTCCTTGTCCTTACAGACAGGCAAGGAAATGGAGTTGAGGCCACGTTCAGAACAGCAATGATCTTATCGAATGCCAAAGCAGGGCTGAGGGGCTGAATGGCCTATTCCTGCTCCCAATTCATATCTTCGTATATTTGTTTGTAGAGATGCTGTTCTGCTTGCAAGTCATGGCTATCGCTCTTGCCTCCGAATCAGAAGTATCCAGGTTTAAGTCCCATGCAAGAGACCTCAGCACAAACTGTAAGCTGACATTGCTAGTGCTATATTAAGCGAGTGCTGCAATGTCGGAGGGTCGGTACTGAGGGAGTGCCGCACTGTCGGAGGGTCAGTACTGAGGGAGTGCTGCACTGTCAGAGGGTCAGTACTGAGAGAGTGCGGCACTGTCGGAGGGTCAGTACTGAGGGACGGCCGCACTGTCGGAGGGTCAGTACTGAGGGAGTGTTGCACTGTCGGAGGATCAGTACTGAGGCAGTGCTGCACTGTCAGAGGGTCAGTACTGAGGGAGTATGGCACTGTCAAAGGGTCAGTAATGAGGGAGTGCTGCACTGTCGGAGGGTCAGCACTGAGGGAGAGCCGCACTGTCAGAGGGTCAGTACAGGGGGAGCTCTGCACTGTTGGGGGGGCCAAGATTGAGGGAGTGCTGCACTGTTGGCGGGGCAGTACTGAGAGAGTGCTGTACTGTCAAAGGGTCAGTACTGAGGGAGTGCTGCACTGTTGGAGGGTCAGTACCAAGGTAGTGCTGCACTCTCAGAGAGTCAGTAGTGTGGGAACACTGCACTGTTGGAGGGTCAGTACTGAGGCAGTGCTGCACTCTCGGAGAGTCAGTTGTAAGGGAGCGCTGCACTGTTGAAGGGTCAGTACAGAGAGAGCGCCACGCCATCAGAGGATCAGCACTGAGGATGTGCCACACTGTCAAAGGGACAGTAATTGTGAACAATATTTATCCTGCAGCCAGCATCAATGAAACAGATTATTTGGTCATTATAATGTATCTGTGTATGGGCTGTCACTGAGTAACAATTGTCCTGTGTTTCCTGCATTACAACAGTAACAACACTTCCAATGTACACTTTTGGCCATCCTGTGGATGTGAAAGGCTCTACAAAAATGCAGGGCATGACTACGGTGGTCCTGATAATAACCAGACACTTGGTTTCATTGATGTTGGCTGCAGGTAAATATTGGCCAAGGGGCTGAATTCCTGTGCTTAGGCTTATGGGCCTTTAGCTGTCCAGTGAGTCACCATTTAATATCCCAGGAGCAGCAGGTAGCATTTAATCGAGAAATGGTGGAGCTCCCCAAGGAAGGAGCTGGCATAGACACGTCAATGTCACTGCCAAGGCCAGGAAATGGGCATCAGTGAAACCTGGAGACAGATTTACTCTGTATCTAAACCCGTGCTGTACCTGTCCTGGGAGTGTTTGATGGGGACAGTGTAGAGGGAGCTTTACTCTGTATTTAACCCTGTGCTGTACCTGTCCTGGGAGTGTTTGATAGGGACAGTGTAGAGGGAGCTTTACTCTGTATCTAACCCCGTGCTGTACCTGTCCTGGGAGTGTTTGATGAGGACAGTGTAGAGGGAGCTTTACTCTGTATCTAACCCCATGCTGTACCTGTCCTGGGAGTGTTTGATGGGGACAGTGTAGAGAGTTGGCGGTCCAGGTGTTTCTAAGAATCTCTATTTTTTTCAGTTATGAGGTGATGGATTTTTGTTGGTCGCAGAGACATGAGGAGAGGCCGACACTCAGCGACATCATGAAGTACCTGGAGGATCTGGTGGAGAACGATGCAGTGAGTAGTTGGTTAATCCTTCGGCTGCAAACTGAAGCAGACTCAGTGGGGGTTTCTTACTCCAGGTCCCATCTCCACTGAGTTAGTCCATGTGGAGTTGAGAACATTCCAAGCAGCTTTCCTCTGGGAGTGGAGCTAGTGGATCGGGGTCAACAGTCCAGCTTCCTGATCTTCGTTTCCCTCCTACTGAGTTTGTGGATATCAGCTGATCATAACTCCAGTTTCGTGAGATTCCACAGGGAACTGTCCCCCAGTGAAAGTCAGCACCTTCAGGAACTGTCCCCCGGTGAAAGTCAGCATCTTCAGGAACTGTCCCCCAGTGAGAGTCAGCACCTTCAGGAACTGTCCCCCAGTGAGAGTCAGCACCTTCAGGAACTGTCCCCCAGTGAGAGTCAGCACCTTCAGGAACTGTCCCCCAGTGAGTGTCAGCACCTTCAAGAACTGTCCCCCAGTGAGAGTCAGCACCTTCAAGAACTGTCCCCCAGTGAGTGTCAGCACCTTCAGGAACTGTCCCCCAGTGAGAGTCAGCACCTTCAGGAACTGTCTCCCAGTGAGAGTCAGCACCTTCAGGAACTGTCCCCCATTGAGAGTCAGCATCTTCAGGAACTGTCCCCCAGTGAGAGTCAGCATCTTCAGGAACTGTACCCAATGAGAGTCAGCACCTTCAGGAACTGTACCCAATGAGAGTCAGCACCTTCAGGAACTGTACTCAATGAGAGTCAGCACCTTCAGGAACTGTACCCAATGAGAGTCAGCACCTTCAGGAACTGTACTCAATGAGAGTCAGCACCTTCAGGAACTGTCCCTCAGTGAGAGTCAGCACCTTCAGGAACTGTCCCCCAGTGAGAGTCAGCACCTTCAGGAACTGTCACCCAGTAAGAGTCAGCACCTTCAGGAACTGTCCCCCAGTGAGAGTCAGCACCTTCAGGAACTGCCCCCCCAGTGAGAATTGTTCATTTCAGAACAAAGTTATTATGATATGCATCCTGGCTCTAAGTGTGGATCCTGACTAACACTCCAATCCCTTTCCCTCCAGGATTACATTCAGGTGGATGTCTGCATTGAGCAATGTCAGCTGCTGAACACCTCCCCGACTTGGACTCTGCCTCAACCTGCCAATGTTCAGAACACCTATGTCAAGGGCTGGCTGGATTCAGTCTGACACAACACTGGATGTGGGTGGGGAGAAAAGGCCACAATCCCCCTTCAATAAACACCTGAACCTTCAATGTGCTGGTCAGGAACCAGAATGAACGAAGAACTTTGGTGTGAAGATGGTGGAGTATTTAATATAGACTCTGTTCAGCCAATGCTATGTCCACACCTGTCAATGATTGTTGGGGCTGTAAATATTGAAAGAATTGTCTGTATTTATCAAAAGATAAGTAAAAGGAACAGGAGTAGACCATTCAGTCCCTCCCTTGCTCCGTCATTCAAAAATCATGCCTGATCTGGTTGTGGTCTCACCTCCACTTTCCTGCCTACCCCGCATTAACCCTTGACTCCCTTGTCAGTCAAAAAATCTGTCTAACTCAGCCTTGAATATATTCAATGACCCAGTTACCACTGCTCTCTGGACTGGGCAATTCCAAAGATTCATGACTATGAGATGAAATTCCTCCTCATCTGTCTGAAATAGGGGGCCTCTTATTCTTAAACAGAGACCCTCGTTCTAGATTCCCCCACGAGGGGAAACATCCTTTCAATGTCTGCCCTTTCAAGCCCCTTCAGAATGTTATTTGTTTCAATAAGATCACCTCTCATTTTTTTAAACTCCAATGGGCACAGGCCCAACTTGCTCAACCTTTCCCCATAAGACAAACCCCCTTCATACCAGGAATCAGCCAAGTGAAACTTCTCTGAGCTGCCTCCAACGTAAGTATATCCTTCCTTAAGTAATTAGAACAAAATTGTATAAATGTTGGTACACTGCATAATGTTTATCTTTGTTAATTATTGAGATGTGGGCATTGCTGGCCGGGCCAGCATTTATTGCCCATCCCTAATTGCCTTGAGAAGGTGATGTTGGGCTTTCTCCTTGAATAGCTACAGCGGTTTTGATCTGACTGAGAGGTTTCATGAGTCAGATTGTTGAATGCAGTGTTCTAGAAGAGTTTTGGAGCTATCCAGATGAGGTAAGGACAGTTTCCTTCCCTAAATTACATGAATGAATCATCTGAGTTTTTACAACAATCTGACAGCTTCAGCTGAGAATAGTGTTTTATTTCCAGGTTTTTAAAAAATTGTGTTCAAATTCTCATACAGCTGTAATAGGATTTGAAACCGTGTTCTCTGGACATCTGCATTCCTAGGCCAGGAACAGCACCCTGTTCCTACTTTCTGTCTCCCAGCTCCCAACCAATCACCAAACCAATGTGTTAATACCATCTCTTCCCAGTTTTGTCAATAATCTCTTGTGTGGAACCTCGGCATACAGATCAGCCACGTATAACAGAATGACCAGAGGGGCTGAATGGCCTACTCCTGATCCTAATAACAGAATATACCTGTGTGAATAATGGCATAAAACTGTGAATCTAACTGAGGTTAACCTCCAGTCTGTGTTAACATTTTGCATTGATATAGCACCTTTAATGCAGTGAAATATTGCCAAGTGCTTCACATTAACACCAAACTTTGACACTGTAAGGAGATATTACAGGGGACCAAAAGCTTGGTCAAAGAGGTCGGTTTTAAGGAGCATCTTAAAGGGGGAGAGAGGCAAAGAGGTTTAGAGAGAGAATTCCAGAGCTTGGGGCCCAGGCAGTTGAAGGAATGGCCATCAATGGTGGTGTGATTAAAATTAGGGATGCACAAGAGGCCAGAGTCAGAGGAATGCAGAGATCACAGAGGATTGCAGGGCTGGAGGAGATTCCAGAGATAGGAAAGAGGGTGAGGTCACTATGTTATAAATGACTTTGGCCAAGCCCATGTTAAAGAAATGAAATCCCAAGGGTCAGGTTGAAGTGGAGAGATTCCAATCCAGATCGAACAGTCACTGGGAGCTGGCAGCCAATGTAGCAGATTCCAGCGGCGATCACTGGGCCTCAGCATCCCCTACACCCACAGTCTTGGGAGGTGGCCTTTAATCCCCCAAGATGTCCAATTTTAAAAATGTACATTTGTGACAGGCCAGTGACCTGAGCTTCAATCCTCTCCCCACCTCAACACCTCAATCCAAAGGGAGGTGCAATCTCTGGCCCTGAGTGTGGTGGGAAAGCAGAGGGTGTGTGCAGAGACCCAAGTTGATTCCACGGCATCACAGAATCTGCCCCCTCTGGCCTCCCACTGATGGCACAAACTCTGGTGGGATCTACGTTGTCAGGCACTGGTGGGTAAGGTCCCAGTGTAACTGTGTGGGGTGAGGGCCCTCTGTATAACCCCAGGTAGTGCCTGCCTTCCGCCACTGCTTCTCTCCTGTCCTCTTGTAGCTTCTGCTGTTACAGGATTCACTGGACAATAGAAACTGAGTTCCATCGAGTTCACCTTCTACTATCAGGTAGTCAGATGTTACAACAATAATAGAGTTGTTGACCAATCAGAGTGATCAATCTCTATCAATGTGTCTACAGCAGACTGAGACATGACGTGAGGTAAAGCCCCAGTGGGGGAAAGATTTGGAAATATAGATCCCAACTCACCTGTTCCTTTGATCTCCACTGACCACACATCATGTCTCCAATTATTCAAAACCCAAACTATTACTTTTTGAAATAAATCTTTCAAATTCGCTCTGTTCACTGCTTTTATGCCAGGTTTACCCCAACTTAGTTCCTATTTCCTTGACTGGCTTTGACAAATTCTGATTGTCTGCAGGTCCACCTCAATGGGAGGGTTCCTCTCTTTGTCAGATGGAGTATTTGATGGTGAACGATGCTCCCAAGAGGCTGGAACCCCCTCAGTATCACAGTAATCATACACTCGACAGTCCTAATTAATTTCCTTTTACCATTCATTAGCAGCTCAGTGATCATGATAATGTGATGGAGTGAACGATTCAGAGCGGTGAACACAGGGCAATAAAAAGAGGGTGGGATTCACCATCACTAAATGTAAACAGAGAAAGCATTGTTCAGTGAACCATATGGCTGGGAACCCTCCTGAATGGCTGGGAGTCTGCTGGAATCGGCATCAATCTCCCAGTGGCCAAAGAAAGCATTCCAGGAGGTACGAATGTCGTTTTCTCGGTACAAAAGCTGTGTATTTCTAACATTCTCGGTTCTTAGTAAATGTATCACATGGACACATCCTCCAACTCAATTTGCCAACCCGCTGCATATACTGCACTTGTTCACAGAAACACACATCCAAGTAGGTCCCAACTGGAATTCCATGTTTTCCTCCTTGAGTCTCAGTTACAGGTCTGCACGTGCCTCTGTCTACTGGAGTTCAGCCTGTATTACAAAACAAGCAGGTTTCAGTTGTGGCTATTTTAGATTTACTGTGTAAAAAATAAAATTTTTCCCTCCCATGACGTACTTTCCACTTTTAACGTTTTCATTCAGCATGCTCATTTGTGTGTAGACATGAAGGAGTTAGAGAGGGTAAAATCACAGAATCCTCAAAGCGCAGTAGGCCAATCAGCCCATTGAGTCTGCACTGCACAAATAAATGGGATCAGGTAAAAAAAATTAATAGCCGAGATGATGAGTGATGGCAATATTAATAACTGAAATGAGATCAGAAAAGGACAACATGCATCTGCAAAGTTTTAATAGCTAAGGTTTACCTCTCTTTAGTGTGATGAATTGTTTTCTCTACTTCTTGAATCTAGCAGGCTGCAAATTCATTGCGTTGAGTGGATAGTTTTCAGATGCCCAACGTCTTTCTCAATCAAGTGGGTCAGTGACAATACAGGAGGAAAAATACTGTAGATGCTGGAAACCTCTTTATATGTTGCAGTTTCCAGAATTTTCTGAACTTATATTTGCATATTTATATTAAGTTCATTTATATTTTAGGCCCAACGTGTGACTCCAAGCTCTGGCTCTAAGGGATCAGCAAAGGAGGAATTGCAGCAGTTCGAACCACCCTCACAATTTCTCCTTTTTCTTTATTATCAAAAAACCAAGAAATTAATTTCTCAATAATGAAAGCAAAATACTGCTGATGCTGGGAATTTAAAATAAAAGCAGAAAATGCTGGAAAATCTCAGCAGGTCTGATTCTTCTGGGACTCACAAAGTGAACTCTGTTTCCCTTTCCACAGATGCTGCCAAAGTTGCTGAATTTTTATTTATTAATTTCTCTCAGGGTCAGCTTCCAGCGTCCATTCCCC
Source organism: Carcharodon carcharias (assembly GCF_017639515.1). Taxonomy (NCBI): domain Eukaryota; kingdom Metazoa; phylum Chordata; class Chondrichthyes; order Lamniformes; family Lamnidae; genus Carcharodon; species Carcharodon carcharias. The sequence goes on from NC_054476.1 coordinate 141,857,084, forward strand.
TCTCACTCCTCCTATTTCCCAGTATGCTGTAAGTCGCTCCCTCCTCCCAGTCCTCCTTTTTCCCGGCATGCTGTAAGTCGCTTCCTCCTCCTACTCCTCCAATATCCCGGCATGCTGTAAATCGTCTCTTCTTGACCCGAGCGAACTCCTTGTTAAGATGGCGGGCGTCGGGACAGTGAAGCAGGAGCCGCACCGGCCCGGCGCCTTTAAACAGCCCAACAAGCAGCACAAAACCGGCCGGCACCGCAGTAAGGGCAGCCTGGAGCGGAACAGCAGAGGTACCGGGGCTGTCGCAGCATCAGACTGGAGAGGAGGAGGATGAAGGGTGGAGGGGGTGGGGGTCGGTCGAGGGATGGCGGGTGGGGGGGGGGTCGAGGGATGGCGGGGGGGGGGGGGGGGCGTCGAGGGAGGGGGGGGTCGAGGGATGGCGGGTGGGTGGTGGGGGCGTCGAGGGATGGGGGGGTCGAGGGATGGCGGGTAGGGGGGGTCGAGGGATGGCGGGTGGGGGGGTCGAGGGATGGCGGGTGGGGGGGGTCGAGGGATGGGGGGTCGAGGGATGGCGGGTGGGGGGGGGTCGAGGGATGGCGGGTGGGGGGGGGTCGAGGGATGGCGGGTAGGGGCGGGGTCGAGGGATGCCGGGCACGGGGGTGTCGGGGGATGTGGATGGCGGGTGTCGGGGGACGTGGATGGCGGGTGGGTCGGGGGATCTGGATGGCGGGGTGTGTCGGGGGACGTGGATGGCCATTGTGGGGGGGGTGTCGAGGGCGTGGATGGCGGGGTTTCCGGGGGGGGGGGTGTGGGGCTGGGCGCTGTTTGTGGGTACAGGGCGATGATATGGTATGGGGCTCTCCGAGCTAGCGGGGAAGATGGGGGCTGCGCATTGAGGACAGCTGGTTACTGACCTCTCTCTGTTGCTCACAGGCAGAGTGAGTGTGAAAGTTATCAGCAAGAAGCTTAGAAAAAACCTGAGGAAACATGATCGCCGACACAAAGCAAATCAGATCCGACAGCAAAAGAGGGAAGCGGTGAGTTATCCCTTCCCCAAAACTTACCCAGCCCATCACCCCCTACTCATCCTCCCAATCATTATGTTTCTTGCCTAAGGTATGATGTCAATTCTCTGTATGGCTGTAGGCTGTTAAACATGTTTATGTCGTGGTCGACGATGCAGTGAATTTTTGGTTGCTTGTTCCTTCTGCAGGTGCTCACAGAGAAGAGAATTCTGGGCAGTAAAGAGGGTCCCCCCCATCTGGTAGGTGTCATTGTGCTGCACAGTGGTACAAGCGCCCACCATGTCCTGAGGCTGATTCAGAGCGACGAGACCTCGAGTGTGTACAGCCACAATGAAAGTGGTGAACGCTTCGGGTTAGTTTGCCCCAGGTTCAAACAGAGATTCCACTTCATCAAAGTAAATGCAGGTGAGTGGCAGAGAGTTTCTCATAAATGGTTTCCACAGATTGATAGAACCAGTAGGGTCAAACGTTTTGTCCATGTGGCATGCTGCTCTCAATGAATGGTTAATTCAATGGTTGATATTGATCGATAGCATCCAAATTCCTTTCAGTTCTTGTTGATGACACGAGGTGGTCTTCCTGCATTTTCAGTATTTAGTTCACTGGTTGAGCACTTTCCTTTCAATGTCTCCAGTGTCCCCTTTTCCTCTTGACAGGGGTGTTTCAGAGAGAGAGCAGGTTATAGGGATATGAGAAGAAAAAGCCAGTTAACTATTGTTGTAAAATTACTGGAATCTCACACACAGGAGGGAGAGGTTTTAGGTCTTTTTTTCTTTCAGGCTAGGAGTGATTCTGCTGCTCTGCTCTCACAGAAAACCTGATTGGTCAGGAGCCAATTAAAACGTTGTTGCCAGACAGTTCTCCATTAGACCAGATAACTCCTCAGCACCATCCTGTCTTTCATAGCACACTCTGTTCCAGGACAGAAAAATTGTATATATCCCTCATGCTATTCCATTAGGCATGTCCTTCAAATTGCAACCATTGTAATTTTAATCCACAGTCCAACAGAAATAAAAAGATATGTTCTTTACAAGCTCCTGACCAGGTGACCAGAGTTTGTGTGAGAGCAGTGCAGCAGAATAGCTCCTAGCCTGAAAGAAAAAAGACCAAAAACCTCTCTCTCTCCTGAAAGGAATTTGGAAGACATCGACCAAAATCAACCCATCAGATCGTGTTCTCCGGAATTGGTGCTATTGAACTGTTTTATCCACCCTTAAAATTAATGTTTTTGTGTTTCTTATGTGTGTTTGTATAGGGACTTCAGAAGGGGTAGAGTTTAAGTTATAGACTTATAAATTAGCAGTTCATCTCTCTTCCTTTTGACACTGGTTAAAGACAATTTGTTCAATAAACAGTTATTTACTTATTAAGTTTACAAGCCTGGTGCTTGTATTCTGTTAACCTAAATTAAACAGTCAGGTGGGATGATCAAACGTCTCGGCTCGGGAAGCAGCAGGGATTGATATTACAGCGCACTGTGCCCAGTGAGTCGTGACACCTTGCTGTTCCTTATATTCTGTCCAATCTTCTGATCATCCACCTATCTTTGCACAATTTTCTTTAAATTTGATACTATCATAACCTTTCTAGTTAACCACAGATGTTATGTCCATCCCTTGGACTTTTTCTTACTCGTTGGAATGTATCTATTCTGTATATTCTGAAATATCCCCTTAAATGTTTGCCATTGCATCTCTATTGACCTATTCCTTAACCTAATTTGCCAGTTCACTTTAACCAGCTTCACTTTCATGCCCTCACAGTGTGAACCATGACCCCTAGCCGTTCAATATCCCCCTTAAGAATGTCCTGTTTCTGAACACGACTGATAACCACGTGCCACATTTATACATTATGCTGTACTCTCAGCTGAAATGTCTTGTTTTTAAAATCCCGAATCCCAACCCCCAAGCTCTCTTCTCTCTTGACCCCCCTGACCCCCTCCTCCACCCCTCTCCTCTCCTTTTGTCCTCAGAACAAGAGCGCAAAACCTTAAAATCGGAGTGGTGTCAGGAAGCACCTCTTCACACAAAGGATAGTGGAAATCGGGAACTCTCTCCCCAAAAAGCTGGGGATCGATTGGAACTTTCAAGATTGATATTGATTATTTGCTGGATTTGGATATCAGGATTTTGAGCTAAGGTGCATAAAAATAAAGATACAGATCAACCATGATAAAATTCAATGGTGGAACAGGCTTGAGGAAAGGAATAGTCTCCTGCTGTGCCTACATTCACGTGTCTTTTTGTCCTTCGTTTAGGTGGTATCCATGCAGTTCTTGACCTCGCTAAAGTAGCGGACACACTGATGTTTGTGTTGGATCCATATGAAGGATGGGACAGTTATGGTGACTTTTGTCTCTCCTGTCTGTTTGCACAGGGCCTCCCTAGCCATGGTACGTGGATTGGCTGCTGCATGGTGCTGTCAGGGATTTGCTGTTGGAATTTGATAGCGTTCGCGGATTTGTGACTGAATTAGCAATCTAGAGAAAGTGAGCTCAAATACTCACTCAAACTTAGCTTTTTTAAAAGAAATCTCATCAGTAAAAGTGATCATATTTCATAAAAATCCAACTGGGTCACTAATGTCCTTTAGAGAAAGAAACCTGGTGACCTTACCCAGTCTGGGCCTATATGTGACTCCAGTCCTACACCAATATGCGACTCTTAACTGGCCTCTGAAGTGAGCCAGTGAGGCACTATCACCAGCCTCTCAGGGTAACTAGGGTTGGGCAATAAAGATTTGATGGACTTGCCAACGTTACCCAAATCCTGAGAATGAATATTTTAAAATGAATCAAATTCCAATTTTAATAGAAAAGAATTGAAAGTTATTGTATCAATTGAGCCACCTGGAAAATGAATATTAAGGCCATTTTTTTGATCTAGCTTGTTGGGGTTCCACTGCAAGGAAATATGGTAGGGGCTGGGGTTGGGAGAAGAAGATGGGATTGAAATCCAGCAAAAGGAGATGGGCTTGTTGGGTATAATGTCCCTTTCCTGTTGCTAATATTCCTCTTGATTGTCACGTACCCTGTTGTTGCTGCTTAATGTGGGGTAATGAGGGACATAGAGGGCATGTGATCCTAAATGTTTCTATCTGACTGTCACCCCACAGTGTTTGTGGTTCAGGGAATTAATGACCTTCCTGTTAAGAAGCGAACAGATGTCAAGAAGAACCTGAGCAAAATGTTGGAGAAACGTTTTCTTGATGCCAAACCTTTTCATCTGGACACTGAGCAGGAGGTTGCACTGGTCATCAGACACATTGCCATGCAGAAACAACGACACATTGCCTTTCGTTATCGCCGATCCTACTTGCTGGCTCAGCAAGTGGCCTTCGAGGCTAGTGACAAAAGTGGACTGGTGGGAACGCTGAAGGTGTCTGGTTATGTCCGGGGCCAGGCGCTGAATGTGAATCGGCTGGTTCACGTTGTAGGGCATGGAGATTTCCAAATGGGCCAAATTGATGGTCCACCTGACCCCATGCCCCTGAACCCCAAGCCTACAAAGAAAAAAGAGGACATGGAGGTGAGAGTGAGAAAAAAGACAGTTAACTGAAGTACTTTGATGCTTATGTAACCATAAAATCTTGCACCACAGGAGACCATTCAACTCATTGTGTCTGTGCTGGCTCTTTGTAAGAGTTATCCTATTAGTCACAGTTCCCCTCTGCTCTTTCCCCACAGCCCTATAGATTTTTCCTTTTCAAGTATTTATCTAATTCCCTTTTGAAAGTTGCTATTGAATCTGCTTCCACGGCCTTTACAGGAAGCACATTGTGTGGGGGGAAAAAAATCTCTACTCAACTCCCTCTCTGGTTCTTGAATCCGTAATAAAACGTAAAATGCTGCAAATACTCAGCAAGTTGGGCAGTATCTGGAGAGAGAAAAACAAAGTTAGTGTTTCAGGGCCATGACCTCTCAGCAGATCTTAAATCTGTGTCCTCTGGTTACTGATGTTCCTGCCTGTAGAAACAGTTTCCCCTTATGTACTGGATCAAAACCTCTTAGAATTTTAAACAGCACTATTAAATCTCGCCTTAACCTTCACTGTCCTGAGGAGAATTTTCCAAGTATCTTAATGTAACTGAATTCTTCATTCCTGGTACCATTCCAATAAATATTATAAATATTTAATATCAAAATTGATCCATCTCCCACAGTAAGATTCAAGACCAAGTATAGTACTGTGCCGAGGTAGGTTTCAATGCCAGGGTATAGTTGGATCGGGCTGTCTGTACATTTAATTCAGCTATTGTTTTTATATTATATGTTATTTTCACGTTTCTATCATAAATTGTCATGTCCACATAAAATATCACCTGTTTATGTAAACCTGTCACGCTGTAATTACACTTTTCACTAGTAGTAATGCTCCAAGACAAGTGAGGTTAGGGTGAGGTGAGAGGGCAGAGGTGGTTTAGAGTTATACATTTTATTTTTTTTGTATTTTAATTCATTCCCATGTCCATATTTATAACGGAAACTGCTTATGTAAACCCGTTACACTTTTCCACTAGTGTTGATGCAGCACCTTCACTGACAGGAGGGTGTAATTACGGCGTGATGTTTACATAGGCAACTTCTATTAAAACTGCAGAAATATTTATAATGAAAAGCGAAGGGCAGTGAGAGGGGAAGCATATTTTTAAAATATGTATAGATTATATATTATATGGAGAGCAAATTGCCTTTGGTTATATTTCTGGGAGTTCTTATTTCATCGAGGGAGAGACTGGGTAGATAAATTTTGTGGCTGTTGGAGCAAATGTCTGAAAGATGGGCCCTATAGGATGAGCTTGAAGCCCTTGATCCTATACCCACTGATTATAATTCTCTTCCTTTGATAGGACCCCTGTGCCGAGATGGAAGAGGACCTGAAAGTTCTGATGAAAGCAGATTCCAGGAAGCAGGAATCACTAGAGTCAGAAGTGGTTCCGGATCCAATGGAGGGGGAGCAGACCTGGCCAACGGATGAGGAACTGCAAGAGGCTGAGGGTGGGTACTTGCACACTGAGTACAGGCAGGCTGAGATTTAATGACCACCTTCACCGTGTGGGTTCTGTGGGTTTCAAGAGGAAAGACCATCTCCTGGCAGCTTGAGGATGTGTTATCACTGACAGCCTTAGCAGCAAACACGCACAGTTCCCAAGAATTCAAATTGAAAAAAAAGACTTGTATCCTGCATCCTAACATTTCTGATGAAAACCTGTATTACCCATTTTCTGTTTAAAAGCCTAAGTGATGCTGTGTGCTTTTTTTTGTGTCTATTTCGCAGTCAAAGGGGAGACCTGTGTTGAATTGATTTGTCAATCATTTGGACTGGTTCTCAATCACCCCAATGTTGAGCAATTTTCCAAATCCTTTCTGTGGTAAAGTGAACAATGTCCCAAAATAAAACCAACCCAATGTGCCTCACTGCTGCAAGGCAGTGAGAGGGGTGGGTGGGGGTCAGGCGAAGGGGCTTAGGGGGAGAGTTCCAGAGAGCAGTGTCGAGCAAGCTGGAGGCTTGATCCCAGGGAAGGAGGGAGGACACTCGAGGCTCGACCCAGCATCTCCAAACACTCAGAGAATTGTGTGTAATATAGTCAGTCATTAACCTAATCATCCTGCTGCTCAGCTCACTTAGACTAGATTATTGAAACAATACAGCAGATCATTATAGAAACCATGTGAGCCTTCAACAATCACTCTGATTTGCCATCAGATTATTCAGTCTCTCTCCCTCTCTCTCTCTCTCTCTCTCTTTCCCTCTTTCCCTCTCTCCCTCCTCCCCCACCACTCTCGCACTCACTCTTTCTCCATCCTTCTCTCCTTCCGCCCCCTCTCTCCCCTCTCTCTTTCTCTCTTCCCCCCCTCGCACTCACTCTCTCTCCCTCCTTCTCCTTCCGCCCTCCCCTCCCCTTCCGCCCTCCCCTCCCCTCCAAACCCCACCCCCCCCAACTTGGTTCCTTGGGAACTCCACCGTCACTCACAGCTCTCCCCATCTTACTCATTTAGATGCACTAAAGGGAAGCAGGAAGATTGTTCGTAGGCTTCCAAAAGGTACGTCTGATTACCAGGCCGCCTGGATCCTGGACGATGAAGAAGAGATAGATGAGGAGGAAGGAAGTGATGATGATATGGAAGAGGATGAGCTGATGGGAGAGGCGGTGTCACAGGTGAGCCTCCTGTGGATATTTCAGTCTCTACTATATGTACACGTCTCCACAGAGCACCAGGTTCCTAAGAGCAAAACCTGCTTGACTGGAATCGCAGCTTCCATTCCCCCAGTACTAGGAAACAGTACTGTTTAATTCTACATCCTGTGCTTCGTGGCTCTCAATATTAACTTTCCTGAAGTGATACAGCTGCTGTTTTCTGCACTGCCCAGGCTTCCCATTCACTGCGTTAAATTTAATGTTTGGGTACAGTGTAGTGGTTTAGTACAATGCCCTTATATCCCTGGGAGTCGACTGTAAAGCACTTATCTGAAGTGGGAGCCAGAAATATGCACTCAGTCCCCAGTGAGTGGGACGATGGCCATCAGTCTCTTTGGGGCTTCGAAGAATGGCAATTCTCCCTGGGTACAGTCAGGGGTATCCTGAAGGTCAGGTAAGCAAGTACAACAGGCTGACACCATATTGCAGTACTGAGGGCATGCTACAGTGTAGGAGC